>NC_044404.1:20003733-20330376 GCF_006542625.1 Nomascus leucogenys | reverse complement strand
AATGTGAAAGCTATTCTTAGTTCATGAGCCACACAAAATAGGTGACGGGCCGGATTTGGGCTGTGGGCCATCATTTGTTGGTCCCTGTCCTACAGCAACTCTGGGCGCATGCTAATTCTACAGATGTACGAGCCAGAAAGGTAGTGATTTCCCGACAGTCACACAGCCAGCTGGTGGCAGAGCTGGAGATAGGACCCAGGTCTTGTGACACCCGGTCCTGTGTCTTCTGTACCCATACAAGCTGCTTCCTGAGCCCAGCACATCACATTCTGTCTGTCTGCTAGCTGCTCACATTTCTTTTTTTCTTTTTTTTTTTTTTTTTTTTTTTTTTTTGAGACAGAGTCTCACTCCGTCACTCAGGCTGCAATGCAGTGGCACCATCTCAGCTCATTGCAATCTCCGCCTCCCAGGTTCAAGCAATTCTTGTGCTTCAGCCTCCTGAGCTGTTCAGACTTCTGTCTTCCCAGCTACCTGATAGGCACCCTGGGGCCTCTGTATTTGGATCTCCCACCAAAAGTCTGTGTGAGTGCTGGTTAAATCCACCAGAAGCAATGAACTGAAGCCTGGTGGGAGGCGTGAACATTTCTCTGTGCAGACCCGGAATTGCTAAACCATGACACCTCCTCTTTCATTGCCATCTTGGTGGCCACTTCACTAACACTACTACCAGCACCTCCTCCTCCCAATCTCCAGTTCCATCTTCCCCTAAACATTGCAGACATCTTATTGGGCTCCCTGCCTCCCTCTGAATCCTGACCACCACTGTGACTCCTGCCTTCTCTGCTCGAAAGCTGACCTGGCCTCTCCTACCCTTCTAAAGACCTTCTGGTGACTTCCAGTGACTCATGGTCCCCAAGAAACAGCATATTTGGGAGCAAACGACAGAGGACCGGGTGTCACAAGGTGTGGGTTCAATTTCAGCTTCTCTGCCACTGGCTAGCTACCTGATCAAGGGGCAATCACTCTACCTGTCTGGCACAAAACTTTCCTCATCTATCAAATTAGCTAAATGATCTTAGAGGTATTACTTAAATACCTCAGAACATCAGTCTTTTTGTCTGTAACATGAGGATAATAACATGAAATAATGTAGGTAAGGCGGGAAGCACCAGGCTTAGTGCATGGTAGAAACTTAATTAAATGTTAAGTGCTTTTTGTTGCTGTTGTTGTTTGCTTTGGGTTGTCTGTTTAGTGCTTTCTATGTGCTAAGTTCAAAAGCCTTCCTTGTTTTGCTCTAGAACTTTTCCCCTTGTGTCCTCAGTGATTCTACTCCTAGTCAACCAGCTGGGTGAGTCCTGAAACTCATGCCTGCCCTGTCCACTGCACAGAAATGCAGGGAGGTGGATGGCAATGAGCTACCACCTATGCAGTTGCCTCAAAAACATGTGAAAAAAAAATCCTGAGTTGATCACTTCTCTTCTAATTGCACATTTTACTTACCTTAAATTCACTTCCCGCAGAATGATTTGCACTTCCTGCAAATTCACTCCTTTCATCACAAAATCTTGAACAACGTAATCTGAGCCTCTCAGGGTTTGTATTCTAACCTTACCATTCTGCACATGTAACCACTGCTGCCTAATTTTAGGGAGTATCTGCTTCCTCTCCACTCAAACCAGGACCAAACACAACACAATATCCCTGTATCTTCCTGATGTCCTGCTCAATTCAAAATCTTGGACAAAGCTACCCTCTTTTAAAGGCCTCTATGTCTGCTGCATTCTACTCACAGCCTGAGTCTCTCTCCGCTCCCGTTTTCCACTTCTCCCTCGTCTTTCACACCCAGTCTGGCTGCTAGTAGCTCAGGAGCCTTCCCCTTAGCAAAGTTTTGGCATCAAAAAAGACTGCCCATCTCCTTGTTAATTTCATCTATTTTCTGATCAACTGTGAAGAATGTGTTTTTCCCCCTTTAGTCTCGTTCTCAAGTCTTTCTCTGGCAATTAGCAGCTCTGCACTTTCACTCAGGATGGCAGGAGAAGGTCATAACTGTCCAACTGTTCTGCCAAAGATAAGCTCCACAGGCAAACCCACGCCCCTCTCGGCCCACCCTCCCCACTTGTGGAATGGCTATTAATTTGCCACAGCTTCTACAGAATTATCACAGGCTTGGCTTCCAACACCCACACATGCCTCAGGAAGGTTTAACTGTCAGTGAGTTTGGTAACTTAGAAACCTCTTCCTTAACAACTTTGATGAGGAGAGTCATGTGTTCTCACAGGCTCTCTGCGGGATTATTTTTAACAGTAAAACTTGAGTATGTGCATGCACTTTCTATACCTTTTGGTTCTATATAATTATCCATGTTCAGGGGGTGTCATATTCAAGACACCCTGGTCATAAGATAACATGACTGTGAGCTATCTCAGAGAAAAACCTCAATTATGACTAATTCCTAGGAGCCCACTCATGGTTATTTAGAGACTAACACCTCCTTCAGGTAAAACCATTATATCCAACCTGCTTTCATAACCCACTGCCTCCTCCCGAGCACAGGGACCATCTGTTACACGGAGGGAACACCAGCTCTCCCCAGCATCCTTCACATAGGGATGGGGCGGTGGGGAAACAGGTGTTTGGGGATCTGGGCCAACTGTGCCTTTATATTCACACCTCGGGTCCTGAACCCTGCCCACCACCCTTAGTCCAGGAAGACTCCTAGCAGCAGCCGTGATTATCCCTGCTCAGTTCATTTCACCACCTCTAGGCCTGGCAGCCGCTCAACCACAAACTGATTTGACAAGATCTAGGCGTGGGCATCTATCAAGCTGCCAAGCTGAATAGGCGAGTGGCCTGTTTACTTAAACACAATAGCTGCACCCCAGCGGCCTGCTAGGAGTCAGGAAGCAAACACTGCCAACTGTTTCCAAGAAGTTGCCAGAAGGGCAGGTGCCATTCCTTAAGATTCATCACCAAATCAACTGGAAAGAAGGAAATGTGGATGGGAGAAGCTAAAGCAGGGCTCCTGCTTTCTAAGGGTGCCCACCACCCACCACAGGGTCAGACCACCCTATTTCACTCACAACCCAAATCTAAGCCTACAGTATATGCAGTAAAATATAACCACCTACACACCATCTGCTGGTATATACCAAGATACATACATTTGAATTGGTCTTTTAAAACTGTATCAGTTAATCCTATCTGTTGCCATCCCGCCCCCCCCAACCCACACCCCCACCGGGCTTTCAGGATAAAAATGCTCTGAAGAACCAACAGGAGATGGTGGTTGGCCTGAGAATGAAAAAACTCTGGTACCATTCCCAGTTCTACCCCAAACTAGTGATTAGAATACACTGTCCTATGCAGAGTGCCACACTGAACCACAAGCCACCAAGTGATCAAATGTTTGGATAGAGAATTGGGGATGATTCCAGCGTCAGAAGGGCAGGGAGGTGGTGGGGATAACTCAATTATGTCCAAGTTCCAGCGCCCTAGAAGGCAACAGGCTTAAGGGGCAGAGGAGGGATCTGCGGGAGGGGCGAGAAAGAGCGTTTAGAAAGCGAGAATTGACTTCAGTGAAAGAGCACAGGACTGGGGGTGGGTCCCTCTGGTTCCGGTCTCTGCCCTGCCGGAGACTGGGACATCCTTTTCTCTCCCTGGGTCTGTGTCCCCGTCGCTACATCCCAGCCTGGAGGGCACGGCCAAGCGGTTGCATAGGTCCCTCGGTTTCTGCAGAGCCCGGGAGTCACCCTATTTTGGTAAAGGTGAGCTCTGGCCAGGCTTGCTTTGCCTCCGGAGCAGACTTCTCTCCAGGCTCCTCGCCCGTCTCCCGGGGTTCGCGTCCCCGGGGTTGGGTCTGGGGAGGCCCTCCCTGGTGATGTGCTGGGGGCTCGGGGACTGGCCTCCCCCGGCCCCTTCCAGGCCCAGCAGAGGCCAAGGGCAGGCCGCGGGATCGGGCAGCCGCGCTCACCTAGCAGTTCCGCTCCATCCGCCGCCTGCGCCCCGGCTCTGTCCTGCTGGTAAACAGCCCTGGTCTCCGGGCAACGCCGCGGGGTGGGGGGCCACGTGCTTCCGGCGTGACCGGAACCGGCCTGGGTCGGGTGGGGTCGGGTGGGGGCCGCTAGGCCAGGAGGGCGGAGGCCGTGAGCTCCAGGTCGGTGGATTGCGAGCCTGGAGTGGATTGCCCGGCCTGGAGGCGACAGGGACCCGCGGCCTCCTTCTCTCCTCCTCTTCCTAGCGTCACCTGCCTCTGTTTCTCTCTGGGGGAGAGCGTCTGGGAGAGGGAGAACCCTGGCCGGGGCATGGAGGAGCGGGGAGCAGCACCACTAGTCTCAAAACCCGTTTCTCACCCTGGGTCAGGCCCTGACCCTCTCAGTGTCCCTCGTTTTAAAATGAGGCCGTGGGACTGATGGATTCTCGGAACCCTAGACTCTGAGTGGATGCTTCTAGGGTATCTGAGTTGCGGGGAGCAGGGCCCCCATCCTCAGTACAGCCCTTTCAGCACCAGTTCCCTCCCTGACCTCTTTTCACATCAGCCTCCCACTCTGGGGCCACACTGGGAATCTTATCAACAGCATCTGCACCTCCTTTGATGTCCCCAGCCACAATCTCTTCCACTATCAGCCACTTGAGTCACTTCCGCTGTATCTGTTTTTCACCATCTTTGGGTTTCCTGTCCATTGCTGTCTCCGCTTTCCCCCTCGCTATCAATCTGCGTATTCCCTATCCTGGCCCATTACCTCGGCATTCTCAACAGGATCCTCCCTGCCCGAGTCCTGCTCTCCTTCCATCTGATGAAACCTCAAGCCAAATCAGTCCACCTATACAGGGTACTGAAGAAGTCTTGGCCAGCCACACACCTTGGTGTAACAGAAACACAAGGTCTCTAACCTCAGTTAAACCCTCAGCCCTGTACTTCCATCCCCAGCCGACCACTGGGTTCTCCCTCCTTTCCTCTTTTTCTTCCTTTTTTTTTTTGAAGGGGAGACAGGGTCTCACCCCTTCACCCAGGCTGGAGTGCAGTGGTGCAATCACAGCTCACTGCAGCCTGGACCTCCTCAGCTCAGCCTCCCTTGTAGCTGTGACTACAGGCGTGTACCACCATGCCTGGCTAATTTTTATTATTTTTTGTAGAATGGGGTTCTGCCATGTTGCTGAGGTTGGTCTTGAAGTCTTGGGCTCAAGTGATCCTCCCGCCTCAGCCTCCCAAAGTGCTGGGATTACAGACATGAGCCACCTCTCCCAGCCTCTCCTTTCTTCTCAATGGCTATTTCAAAACGTTGTTTTGCTTGCGAAACCCCCCACCTCTCCCTCTCCCACCTCCCTCCCTCCTCCCTCTTAGAAGATACCTTTACTGCCCTCTTCAGAGAGAAAATAGAAGCCATCACATGGAAACTTCCTCAGCCTTCTGCCATCAGACCTGCAAACTTGCCTGCCTACGCTTCCTTGCTTTCCTCCCTCCCTCCAGTTCTAATGTCTTCTGATTCTCTCCAAGGTGAGTTGCTCCTCCATGGGTGCTTGGAAGCCCGTTTCTGGCCACACAGCCACACATGTACACACCCTCACACTCCCTCTGACCGTAGAAGATTCCTCCCGACCCTCCCTCATCTGCCTAATTCCCACTCACCCTTCAGGTCCCAACCTCTTGGATGAAGCCTTTCTTCCAAGATGGAATTAAGATTTCTTCGAAAGAAGTCTTAACTGGACTATTGTCTGCCAAGCTCTGTTCTAGACTGATGGGATACGCAGATTAATAATTTACTGACAGTATCATTAGAAGATAATCTTAGTAGACATACAAGAACCATAGATTCAGGCCAAACGCGGTGGCTCACGTCTGTAATCCCAGCACTTTGACAGACTGAGGTGGGAGGATCACTTGAAGCCGGGAGTCTGAGACCAACCATGGGCAATATGGCGAGGCGCTATCTTTCCAAAACCAACCAAAAAAATAACCAAAGATTCATTATCTAGCATGTGGCAAAATATTTGCTATCTGTTCTGTCCCAGACATGTGGACACAGGATTGCGACAGGAGCACAATTCTGACTATCTTTCAAGACGTTCAGAGTCTGGTTGAGAGAATGCATTTCACACGATAAAGAGTTACAAATCAGATTATTTTCAATACAGTTTGAGCCCAGGGTAGAATAGCAGGCACAGGCTGGACACGATTAGGTGCCAAGTGATTGGCAGAGACAAGGCAGTTCTTTGGGGGCCGTGAAGATCATGTCAGTCGTGGTGTTTCTGCTCATCTCAGAAGGGAAGTCTGTGACCCGTGGGAGTTGCTAAGGAGGGCTTGGGCTGGGCCAGGCCTCTTGTTTGGGTTACCCCCTCACACACTCTGGTCATCCAGGAAGCCTCTGTGGCCCTCGGAATGTGTAAAAGATGGTGGTTCTAGGAGCTGCTGGTTTTGCAGCTGAGTGCTGGCGGCTTATTTCTTGTTAATGATTCTGTCAAAAGTGTCTTAGCGATGCTCTTCAGCCCTTCAGCGCCCACCCAAAAAAGATTAAAGTGGATTCTTCATCAGCTATTTTAAAATCACCTAAGAATTATGCAATCCTTTGGAGAATCAAATTGGCTTCTCACCCCGTGTGTGTGTGTGTGTGTGTGTGTGTGTGTGTGCACGCGCGCGCGTGTGCGCGCCTTTGCCAGTGCACACTGCGCAGTGAAATACGCAGCTTTTTCATTCTTGCCCCTCATCAAGAATCTGTTTAATGTCAGCAGTACATGCCTTTTGCTCTCCAGTGTTGTGTAATGCCCAGCCCCAGGGGGAGGCAGGAGAGGAGGAAAGGAAGGCACCAGTCCATTGCTGTGCCTCTGCTGCCTTTGTTCCCAACCTTCTATAAAGAGGGTATCTTCAAAGGATGGGCCCGATAGTGCCTGGTGTCTGGCACACACCCAGAGTAGATCTCAGTAAACATGGGCAGAGGTCACTGCCCTGCCAGCTGAAATGTGGACTCACCTTCCTTTCCAGCCATGTCCCGATCTACTCTCCAGCTCTCTCCTTGGGCTGCAGCCAGCTTGCTCCCCAGATGGGCCCCAGCTTTTTCATCTCCAGTGCCTTTGCTCATGCCTGCCCCACCCTGCTCCCTTCCTTGAAGTTAAGCCAAATTGACTGATCCTTCAAGGCCCATCTTAAAAGCCACCTCTTCCGTGAAGCCCTTTCCTGACCACAGCCTCCCCACAAAAGCTCATGTGCTCCCTCTGGTCACCTTTGGTCCAGTGGAACATGCCCAAGATGGCGCTGTGCACCCTCCCTAGGTCGGCTCCTTTCATCTTCACAACGCTCCTTCATGGAGACATCATAGCCCTCCTTTGCTTTAGAAAACAATGGAGCCTCAGGGTTCCCCCTGGTGAATGAGCAGCAGAGCAATTTTAAAACCTGCATCCAGCTGTTTCCAAAGCCCACCCTGGACCCCAGAGTCCCACCCCCAAGCTCCTCACCTGCTTGTTCCCCTACTGCCCTTATCTGTACTGTCCTGCTCTGCCTGTCCTTGGTCTCATTAGACATGTGGATTGAGATCATGGGTAACCTTTAAGCAGAAGGTGAACCAGGTGGATATTCTAGTAGCAAGGCCAAGAGGCTGGCAGTTAGTCATGGCTCCTGTGATCAGCTTCCTGAGGGGATCTGCAAGAGGGAAGTTTCTGGATGATGAAACTTAACCCTTGAAGTACAGTCATGGGTCACTTAACCATGGGGATACATGCTGAGAACTTCATTGCTAGGTGATTTTGTCATTGTGCAAACATTGTGGAGTGTGCTTACCCAAACCTGGATGGTCCAGCCTACTACACACCTAGGTTATATGGTATAGCCTGTTGCTCCTAGGCCACAAATCTGTACAGCTTGTTACTATTCTAAGTACTGTAACACAATGGCAATTGTAATGCAATAGTATTTGTGTATCCAAACAGATCTAAACATAGAAGAGGTACAATTTGAAATATGGTATAAAAGATTTTTAAAAATGCTATGCCTATATAGCGCTGCTACCTTATAATCTTATGGGACCACTGTTCGTATGTGTGGTCTGTCATTGGACCAAAATGTCATTATATGGTGCATGACCATACCACACCTTTTTATTATTTTCCCCATATTGTTGGAAAATATCCAAAAATGTATAGCCTACTTTCCAGTCTTGTTAAACAGAACACATCAAACACTGTAACTCACCTTGGCTACTGTTGACCAAGCGTTTTCACCTTCAAGAGCTTGTGGAATCTTGCCGGCATTCTGTGGGGGGCCAGAATCATTGTCTCCACCTCTCTGGTGGAGGAAGCCGAGGTTCAGGTAGTTTAAATCTGTCAGGAAGTGGCGGAACAGTTCCAACCCTCTTCTTTGACATAGGCTCCTGAGTTAGTTGCTCTCCACCCTTGCAGTCTCTTGCACAATGCTACCTTTCCTTGGCAACTTGCAGTCAATAATTGTGCTCCAGGTGCACTAGTTTGATGTGAATGGAGTCAGCTGCCCCAACACACAGTGACCCAGGCTCCTGGGCTTTGTTGATTATCGCTTTAATCACCCGTCTCTTAACCTTCCTATTAAGAGAAGCTGCTCTAACTCCATTCCTGTCCAGCTGCTGGGCCTGAGAAATGAAGCTGACCAGCTTGTTAGAATTGCATCTAAAACAAGAGTCTAAGAGTGTTGTGACACCTGCTTCGCTGCTTGGGCTGTTTTGGGTTTTGCCTTCTCGGTGGTGTTTTGGATAGGCATGGAAGCAGGAGAGCTTTCAAGGATTAGGAGTGCCAGCTTTGGAGTTGGACACACCTGGGGTTAAGTCTGGGACCTGTCAGTTTGCAGGGCAAATGACCTGACCTGTGCCAGCTTCAATTACCCTTACTGGTAAACTGGAATTAATCGTTTATGCCTCATCGGGAGGATTCAGGATTCAAGGAGAATCCTAATTCACATCCTGTGCTTAGCCTCCTGTTGGTACTCGAGGGGTTGCAGTTATTGTTTTTATTTCTGTAACTTGAAGTATGATAAGACTCTTATCACTCATTCACTCATTCATTCACACCTCAAATATTTATTTACTGCCCATCTATCCATCCCTAGTTTCCTTGTCTGCAAAATGAGGGTAATAATGTCACTTACCTAGCTAGGGGAAGTAAAGATTTAGTGAGTAAATATATGTAAAGTGCTCAGAACCCCTGCAAGACATAAATGTGATATCTATGTTAGCCACCATCATGGGTAGTATTAGTTTGTGCCAGGCACTGTGCTAAGAAGGCACTAGGGATAAAGAGGTGAACAAAACAGACATGACCTCTGTCCTTAATGAGCTTGCAGGCTCCATCCATCTTATTTTCTCTATGGGAAGGAAAGCCAACAAGTGTTTCATCACTGTTGATAAAAGCTGAATTGATGGGTCCAGCAAAGGACCAAGATGGTGGCTCCTAGGGACCCCGCAACTTACTGGCTGCTGTCCTAGGGGCTGGCGTGGGAGGCAATGCCATGCTTTCTACATTCTTGCCCCTCATCAAGCCTCGGGCCCTCTGGTCCTGTGCTCTTGCTTTAGCCTCAGCACAATCCTAGGCAGCCCCAAATGACTCGTCAAATGGAGAGAACCATGCCTGAGTCATAGCTGTGAAGGTCAGTGCATGAAAATGCCCTCAAACCTTCAAAATGCCCATGAACAAGAGATCTAGGTAGGGAAACTGGCAAAGAGGAAGAGCACTGGATTTGGAGAAAGGGACCAGAGTTTAAGTCCTGGCCCACTTCATAGCTGTGTGGATTTTTCAGGTTACTTCCACTCTCTGAGACTTGGTCTCCTCCTCTGTCAAATGTGAATGTGATAGAACCTGCCTGGTAGGGTTGTAGTGAGGAGTAAACAGGAGCAGAGCATAAACTTAAGGGGAATTTAAGGCCTTCTCAAATACCCACCTCTCCTGGGAAGATTTCCGTGACCTTCCCAAGAGAGTTCACTGCTCCCTCCTCTGAGCTCAGAGGCATTTATTTACACAGCCACTGGAGCAGTGCTCATCACTCCACATGGATGCAGACTGAGCTCCCTAGAAACAGACTCTGACACAAAAAAGTGTGTTGATGGGAGGCTCCAGGAGATACAGCTGTCGGGAAGTAAGCAAGGGAAGAATGGGGAGAGGGAGAAGCTGACATGCAAGGGAGAAGCTGACATAGAGGGAGAAGCTAACACACAAGGGAGAAGCTGGAACAGAGGGAGAAGCTGACACACAATGGAGAAGCTGGCACAGAGGGAGAAGCATACACACAAGGGAGAAGCTGACACAGAGAGAAGCTAACACACAGACAGAAGCTGACATACAAGGGAGAAGCTGACACAGAGGAGAAGGTGACATACAAAGAAGGGAGAAGCTGACACACAGAGAGAAGCTGACATAGCAGGAGAAGCTGACATGCAAGGGAGAAGTTGACACAGAAGGAGAAGCTAACACACACACACACACACACACACACAGAAACCAACATAGAGGGAGAAGCTGACACAGAGGGACAAGCTAACACACACACACACACAAACTGACATAGAGGGAGAAGCTGACACACAAGGGAGAAGCTGACACACACAGATAAACTGACATAGAGGGAGAAGCTGACACAGAGGGACAAGCTAACACACACACAGAAACTGACATAGAGGGAGAAGCTGACACACACAGAGGAGCCAACATAGAGGGAGAAGCTGACACATAAGGGAGAAGCTGACACACACAGAAACTGACATAGAGGGAGAAGCTGACACAGAGGGACAAGCTAACACACACACACACACAGAGAAACTGACATAGAGGGAGAAGTTGACACACAGAGGCAGTTGCTGAGGCCAGAGTGAGCTCTGGGGCTGGGACCGCCTTTCAGAGCTATCCTGAAAAAGACAAGGGATGGCCCTTTAAACTATCACCCCAGCCAGGGATTGGCTAGAGACTCCTTCTCCTGTCTTCCCTGGGAGGGGCCATAACCTTGGGCCACGTGGTACCTGCAGCAGAGGGTGGTTCCCAGTGAGGGAGAGCGTCAGCAGCAGCTGGTACCCCAGCTCTGAAGAGGGGGCCTGCCAGGACTGTGTGAAGCATTCGGGAACTAATGGAGAACCAAACAGAATTGCTGCCCGCATGGGCCTTTGGGGCTATATTTGGTCTCTGTTTACCTATTTGGTCTCTCCAGCCAGCTTGGCAGCTTCCTTTCGTCAGAATGTTCTCATTAGAAGACCTCATAGTTGTGCTTAATAAGAGTCTATGGGATTTCATGACCAGTAATGCACCCAGGTTCCTTTCTTTGTCTCTCTAAAGTGCCATCACCTGCTCATTCAAAAGAACTGAGCCCCTTTTTCGTGGGCTAAACCTGCACATGATTTTTTTTTTTTAGACTCAAAAGGGAAAAAGGAGGCAAGCCTGTAGAGACAGAACCTAATTAAAAAACATCCCGCACAGCAGTTGAAGTGAAGGTTGGCTGGGACCAGGCCGGGTCAGGGCCTGGCCTCGCAGCATCCACCAGAATGTTGCCAAAGGGGGAAGATAGCAAAGACACCCTGATTAACTCTCCCAGGGATCTGCAGCAGGATGGTCATTTTGAAGTTTTCCTGGGAAGCTTTGCCACCAGGTGTAAATCTAGCCCCAGCTCTGCACCTGCCAAATTCTCTAGGCTCAACCGAGCTATAGTTTCACACTCCAAGTCCTGACATTACCAGATTTAGCCTGTTTTATGATGGGGGCTATAAAGACCACTGGTATGTAAAGAAAGCCGTTGACTGATCCCTGGCAGCTCCATGGCAGGGCTGCAACCCACATTCTCCTCTACTGTTCTAATACGGGTATCATTACCCATACTAATCGGAATATGAATTCTGTGTCTACCTGTGACTGCATCTGAAAGTACAGTTTTACTTTCATTATTCCAGCAGGTCCCACAATGGGTCTGTGAAGTAGACAGCTATGTGATCGTGAGGAATTTGTTCAACCTCTCTGGGTCTCAGTTTACCCATCTTCAAAATGATAATAGAACCTCAGAAGGAGTTGTAAGGGTTAAACCATGTAATACCCGTGAAGCCTTTAAAATAAAGGCTTGAAATTATTGACAGGAATTTCTAGTATCGCTCTACAGGAGAAGAAACCAAGGTGCAGAGAGGTAAAGTTGATGAATAAGATGTCTGGGTATCAAGGAAGGAAGGCACTGTGGGACTAGATGCAAACCTGTGTGGGATTTCTATTATGAACAACATAGATGCCTTTCCAACTTGGGAACAGAGGAAGTACAGACTCCTCAGAAGAAAAAAAGAAGAGATGAAGGGATGATGTTGCCAAAGAAAGAAATTTGGAAAAAAAAAAACAAACCAACATTTGCACTTTTAAAACCATGGAACCCTTCTTATTTTTATATTTTCAGGTCTAAATGCCAGAAAGGCTACCATATTCAAAGGGAATGAGATTTGAAAATGATTTCTTTGAGTCCTCTGCTGAGGTCTTTCCAAGGCACTGCAATTAGGGTTTTTCACCCAAATACCCTTGCCTCATTCTGGTCATTTTGTCCCAGAATAGAGGTTTGACTGGGAGACCCCTCACACACAGGTGAAGGCGTGGCCGTAGAACGTCAGACCCCCTGGTCTCCTCAGGAATGAAGGTCATTGCCGTCCTCATCCTCCTCCTCTCCTGCTGTAAGTAGAGAGCTTGCTGGGACAGCACCAAGCTTCTGTCTTCCTGTTTATGTCAGTGGGAGGGGGGACTCTCCAGGTGGCACCAGGTGAGGGAAGTCACAAGTCCCGCAGAAAAGAATCAGGAATGGAACGGGCTCCCACCAACGTCCTCTTGCTTCTGTTTCTGCTATAAAATGGGCTGATCCCGGTGTTGGGATCTTATAAAGTGTCTAGGAAATCAGAGGTTGCCAACCATTTGCTAGAAAGGGAGTTTGACTACTGTTTTACCCCCCTCATCCCCAAGAGTCTTTTTTCCTTTGGATGCTAGTAGCCTTTATTTAAGGCCATTTGGATTCAGAACAAAAATCCAGACATATATCCAGCTAATTTAAGAATAATTAATGCTTATCAGAAAGACATTTTTATGGTGACTTATGGGATAATTGGTAGTTATAAGATTGCTGCCGGGAGATCCGATTGCTTACCTCTGCAAAGTGAAGAAAGACCTACTGGGAAACAGTTTGGAGTCTTTTGGAGACTGATAGACTCTTTTGCTGGATTCGTTGAGTGGAGGTTTGTCCAGATCCATTTTCCTGTCTCTTTCAATTGAGTCACAATAACTTTTGAGTCCCTAAGTCAAAGATGTCAAAAACAGACTTCCTTTCCCCACAGTGAGTGGTGGCATTTACACTTTGCGAGGTGATAGTGCAGGAGGATACCCGTATGCAGGGATGACCGCCTCTGTAGCCTCTCAGTGTGTCCTGAAGATCAGCCCCTCAGTGCGGCTCCAGGGACTGCTTGGGCAGCAGTGACCACCCCGGGCTTCTTCCCTCACACCCCCGTTTAGACTGAACATGATAGTGAGATTGAAGGCACCTGAGAAAACTTCCCCAAACTCTATTTCTGTTTCTTTTCTTCAAGTTCATGTCTTTATTGTATTTTTATTGCAAATTTATTACATGCTTATAATTAAAAAGTAACATAAATGAGTACATAGCAACAAGGTAAAGCTCCTCCTCATCCTCCCCAGACCCCAGTTTTTTCCCTACTGCCAGATGTGACCACTCTTAAGAGTTTGATATACATCCTCTATACAGCCTTTACACACACACATTCAAAACACCATAATAGACAGGAAACACATGCTGGGCCAGGCGTGGTGGCTCATGCCTATAATCCCAGCACTTTGGGAGGCTGAGGCAGGCAGACCACCTGAGGTCAGGAGTTCGAGACCAGCCTGGCCAGCTGCCAAGATGGTGAAACCCCGTCTCTACTAAAAATACAAAAAATTAGGCGTGGCGGCGGGCACCTGTAATCCCAGCTACTCAGGAGGCTGAGGCAGGAGAATTGCTTGAACCTGGAAGGCGGAGGCTGCAGTGAGCCAAGATCACACCATTGCACTCCAGCCTGGGCAACAACAGCGAAACTCCATCTCAAAAAAAAAAAAAAAAAAAAAAAAAGAAGGAAAGGAACATAAGCTTATCATGAAAAGACATGAGACAGCAGAGACGTGTATAAAATGAATGTTGCCTGTTTCTTTCTCTTCAATCCCAATCGCCTAGAGATAGTGCTATCAAAGGTAGTTTATTTTTGAGACACACAATTTTGTTATTATCCCCCTGTCGGTGGACATGTGGGTGGTTTCCAGTTTTTTGATATCACAGATAATGCTTCAGCAAACCATTTGGTGTATGCATTTGTGCCCACTCTCACAAGCATCTTGTAGAAGCAAAAACAGCTGAGTTCATGTGTACTTGCCATTTAAAAAAATAATAATTGAGGATACCTTTCCTGCCTCTGAAGTATTTTGTTTCTCCTGTGAGATAGTAAAGGCCTGATGACATCTGGAGGGACTGGCATTTCTGGCTTTGAACTTTTCCCATTCATGTTGCATCAGACCCCAGGGTGTTCTGCCTAGGACTGTGGTTTCTTGCTTTGAGGGGGAACACTATGGTTGACGGGAGAGCCTTGTTCTGAACCTCATGGAAACTGGGTATTCATCCGGGTTAGCAAAAAACTAGCTGTGTTACAGGGGCAAATCTGAACCTATTTTCTTCCCCAGGAAAGGGGCTGATGATTCCAGCCATGCCCCTTGCACTTTGCTTTGGGGATCTGGTGATATTTCGAATGCTCAGCATTCTAGTAAGGGGAGGGGACATCAAGGCAGCATCGTGCTCATTGCAACTTCCTTCTTCCTTTTTTTCTCATCGGTGGTGGCAGCCCCCACCCACAGCAGTTTCTAGCAGTTTCAGAGGATGGTCAAACACATCACAGGGTGGAGTGCCTTCTTCTCATATTACGGATATGGCTGCTACTGTGGGCTTGGGGGCAAAGGGATCCCCGTGGATGACACTGACAGGTGGGTGCAGAGGCTCTAAGGCCACCTATCATTTGTTTTGCATTAAAGTTCATGCTTGAAGCCAGAGAGAGGGTGTTAGGATTCTTGCATGGCAAGTAACAGAAAACAACTCAGGCTAATGGAAGGAAGAACTGAACGGGATTCGGAGGATGGGTCTTGAGAAACCGAGGGTCGGGGCCAGCTTCTTGAGTGTGTCACCTGTGAAGTTTCATAGGGCCCGGCACTCATAAGGGCCTAAACGTGGTTTACTGCTCTGTTGCCGCCATCTTGAAATTCTTAATAAAGGGCCCCACGTTTTCATTTTGCTTTGACCTCTGCAATTATGCAGTCAGTCCTGCCCAGAGCTCTAGAAGCTGTTTCATCCTCATAGTAAAAGTCCTCTGCTTTCAGCTCTCCAGCTTTTTGGACTATAGGCACAGCACAACTGACTCACTAGTCCTAATTCCATATTCTAGGAGAGGGAATCCAAGTGGCCCAGTTTGGAGAAGTTGTCCATCTGGGTGAGGTTGCATGGCACAAACCTGGCTTCCAGGCCTCCTCCAAAGGATGGGGGTGGGGGAGTGCGAGTTCCTAGAAAAAGTAGAGGTGGGTGTCATCTGGTGAGTGTATGTGTGGGGAGGTAAGAAACGGGACAGTTTGCATGTCATTTCACTTAAAGACATAAGAAAGCAAAATGTTCCTTGCCACATTTAACCTAGTATGGAGAAACATGTCCCCACAGTGGGGCCTTAAATATCACTCCTGGAGCTCGAGTCTTGTGGGTGGGGCTCATGGAACTATGGGAGGACCTCAGAGCCTTGGAAGGGCAACTGACACTTATGAAATGCCCTTACGTGCCAAGCACTGGGACTGGCGATTGGCACACAAACCTAATTTAATTCTCTCAGGGAATGCACAAGACAGTGATACCAGCCCATTTAACAGGTGAGGACAGTGAGTTGCTAAACCACCTCCCAAAGGCAATGCAGCTTGTAAGTGGCAGAGTTGGGATTGAACGAGAATTTGCCTATTTCAAAGTTTGTCCCCTCGCCTTGATGGTCTGTGCCTCCCCTGTCAAAGTCCAAAGGCTGATTAGAAATTGAACATCATTAGCCAAAGCTGATCAACAGCAGAGCCCCCACTTGCAGATGGGAATGGTGAGAGAGGAAGACTGAAATATTTTTCTTGGCCTTTCAGGCCTTAGAATCTAAGCTTAAGCTTTTGCCTTCGTGTCCCTTGTGTAGTGAGTGGTTGAGGACATGGACTGAGTGTTATTTCTCCTCCAGTGCTCTCCCATCCAGCCCCCAGCCAACTCTGGGTGCCATGAATAGGACAACCTCGGCTTTTGCAGACAATTGTTTCCTCAGAGAACGTCACAGTGCCTGGCTCACAGTAGGTGCTCAGTAAAAAGTGTCAAATGAATGAATGGGCCTAGGTTTTTGTCCTGGGTCTATCATTTTCCAGCTGCCTAAGTTTGGGAAATTGGCCTCTTGGAATCTCAGTCCCTCCCCTACAAAAGTGCGACAATGATTGTACTTCACAGGTTTCTATGAGTGGCTAATGAGATAGCAACAGATACTAGAGAGGGCTCAGGAAATGCTACTGGTTGTTATTATTATTTTTTATTTTATTTATTTTTTGGGAGACGGGGTCTTGCTCTGTTGTCCAGGCTGGGGTGGAGAAGCTCAATCACAGCTCACTGCAGCCTCTGTCACCTGAGCTCAAGCAATCCACCCACCTCAGCCTCCTGAGTAGCTGGGACCACAGGCTGGCGCCACCATGCCTGGCTTTTTTTTTTTTTTTTTTTTTTTTTTACTTAAAAAACACAGGAGATCTCCCTATGTTGCCCAGGCTGGTCTCAAACTCCTGGATTGAAGCGATCCTCCTGCCTCATCCTCACAAAGTGCTGGGATTGCAGGCATGAGCCACCACACCTGGCCTATTTTTAATATTATTGATAATTCACCTCCTCACCTTCAATGCCTTCTTGCCTAGAGGAGGAGGCAGGTGAGCCCTTTCTCCCCAGATAAGGTCCTCCAGCAGATTCCTGAGGGACCCACTTCCAGGCACAGCCCCTCATCTCCCTCTTGTCTCGCCCCAGATGCTGCCGGGCACATGACTGTTGCTACGAGAAGCTGAAGGAGTTCAGCTGCCAGCCTGTGTTGAACAGCTACGAGTTCCACATCGTCAGTGGCACAGTGGTTTGTGAGTAGCCTTTTCTGTATGGAAATGTCTTTTAACCTGGGCCTTTCCTTAACATTCACCTCCTCTTTGACCCAGAGATCTTTTAGAAAATGAAATGCTTCCAAGTGCTTGGAAGGAGGTATTCCTGAGTTTTTTCCTGATGCTCCAGAGCTTCTCGGAGTGTCCGTGCTCATCCTGGCCTGGTCTCTCCCGCCCATGAGTGCACCTCCTGAACTCTCCGGGAGCCCAGAGCCTGGCAGATAGTACATGCTCAATAAATACTTGTTCACTTGAGCTAATTTTGAAGCTTCCCTTGACAACTGTTACTGTTGAGAACATGTTTCCTTGTTTCTGTCATTTTGTTAACAAAACGGCTCAACTGTCTTCCAGTTGGACAAATATTTATTAAGAGCGACTGCATGCCAAGCACTAAGATAGGTGCCACCAGGGCCACAAAAGCAAATAGGTGGGAAGGGAAGGGGGACTCACATGTTATTGAGACCATTCAAGGAGCCATGTGGGCAAGTGGATCAAGCGCCCTGCACATGGGGCGTGGCCCTGGCATCCGGAGCGTGTTCTGCGGCTGGTAGGGTACGGGTATGTGCAGGGCAATCCTGGTCTAAACAGCAGGCACATTTGGAGGCACTGGGCAGTGGCCTTTGGTGAGCACCATCCTTCCCGGCATACCCAGGGTGGGTCCTGGGGTCCCGGGCTGGGAGGGTGAAGAGCACCAAATAAAGAAGTGGCTTCTTAAAGTGTGTGGCTCACTTCCTGCCTGGCCTCGTGGGATTGCATGAATCACTTTCCTTCCCAGGTGTATTTATTCACAGCTGTGAGTGCACCTTGGAGTTCCTCTGTTTCCTCCTGAGGTCAGGGAACTACCACCTCTCAGCCACTCATCCCCTAGGGCGGGAGATACGTCTTCCATCCCGTAGTGGGTTCCAGGGCTCAGAACCCTGGTCTCCTGAGCTCCCCCCACCCACCACTTCAGCTCAGCACACACCAATACCCAGAGTTAGGACTGTGAGGTCTCCTTGGCACCAGCCGTGTGGGTTGGGGGCTCAGACCCCTGCACTGGGAGGACCTGCCTCAGCTCTCGGCCTGCTTCTTGGCCTGCCCTGCCCACTGCCACCAGCACATGGTTGACAGGGAAAGAACCCCCTTTTGTTCCCCATGTGAGCTCAAGGAGACTTCCTGAGTTGGAGCTCTCTGGTGTGGTCCTTCTCAGGCCTAAAGCAAAGTGTCTCTTCTGTGACACCTCCAAGGCCATGTTCAGGAGAGGGGAAGGGATCAGGTCCTGGTGGGAGGGATGGGGAGAGGGGACTGGAGAAGGTGGCCTCCAGGGATCGAGTTTCCCATGGCCTCTTCCCACCTGTCTTTGGCACAGGGGCGGGGACACCTGGCTGGCCCAGCCCAAGCCTCCACCCTGGGCTCCTGTGGGCTGGCTGCACTCGCCAGGGCTGGCCTGGGCTCTCTGTACCCAGGGAAGCTTCTCTATTCAACGTCCTTCACCCTCGCAGCCCAGGACCCCAAGAGATGGGGAGAGTGGAGCAAAGGGTGAGGAGCAGAGGCTGGAGCCCCAGGCAGTGGCGCTGCTGGGCAATGGTGGGAGGTGCCGGCAGGGGCTGGGAGTTGAACCAGAAAGTACGTGGCCTGGGCTGTGCTTTCTTCCCACGTTGCCCCTGCAGAGCAGAAGCAGCCAGTTGCTCCTGCAGCCTTGACCAGGGCTCCCGAGTCCAGAGCCTTGCTCAGGGCACTAGCGTGGGAGGAGGCTTCCGAATCAGTCCCAGAGCATCAGCCCCCACCTCCTCGTTGACCCACAGCCAGTGAGGACCAGGCCAGCCCCTGTCATCCCCACCCCCACCTTGCCAAGCCCCTGCTCCCAGAAGCAGGGCTGAGAGCGAGGTGATCTGGGTTCTAATCCAGAGTCGGCTGCTGACATGTGCTGAGCCCCAGGTCCATTGATTTACTTGCCCCAGTATTGAGTGAGCGTCCACTGGGTACCCGCCCAGTGCTGGTGCTGTGCCTGGGGCCAGGGGCACAGAATAAAGCAGACCCAGTCCCTGCTCTTCTGGCATTCACGGTCTTGTGGAAACTCCAGAGCTAAAGTGCCCTTAGAGATCGTCCAGATCAGCCCCTCATTGTAGCAATGAAGAGACTGAGACCCACAGAGGGGATGAGTTTGATCCAAGAAACAGACAAGATTAAGATGCATGTGCCTTGAACCTCTTCAGTGCTCTGGAACATACTGTCTGGCCTGAGTTGTCTGGGCTTTGGTTTTCTTATCCATGAAATTGGTACAATAACAACAGCTACAGTGTATGAGCCTCTGTGATAGATGCTGTACACGCAGCACCTGAACTCACATGATAAACCACTGAGGTGAGCATTATCTCCCATTATCAAGGAGGCCCCTGGGGCTCAGAGAGGTTAAGCACGATGGCCAAGGCCACACAGCCAGGGAAAGAAGAGTTGGAATTCAAACCCCGGGTGCCCTGTCTCACACCAGCTTCCCCTGTGGAGGGTGCTGGTGTGTGCATGATTGGAGGCCCTCACACAGTTTAAGTCTCAGGATCTGCAGCAAACTGGTCAGAATGCTCTGCCCTGGCCCAGGGAAGGAAAGAGGGGCAGATGGAGTTTGCTTCTCTTTAAGGCCCCGCAGCTTTGTGTTCCTGCTGAGAAGCCTCAGAGTCAGGCAGCACTGGGTCTAATTCCAGCTCCACCCCTTGTATTAATAGCTGGGCCTTAATCTCCTCATCTGTGAAATGGAGAGAATCCCCTGTACTTCATAAGGCTGCTGGAAGGATTAGCTAAAGCAACCCAGCTACAGGGGCTGGCCTACAGTAGGTGCTTCGTTAATGGCCTTCCTTTTAGATGTGGAAATTCCTCTTTTTGTCCAAGTTTTCTTTTCCTCTTTGATTATAGCACTGGGATTTTCTTTGTTACTGTTTCTTTGAAGAGTCCGCTCTGTAGTTGTGCCCATCGGGCTATGGTCAGTAACCCCTTATGGAATAAAACCCCTTTCCTGGCCGGGCATGGTGGCTCATACCTGTAATCCCAGCACTTTGGGAGGCTGAGGCGGGAGGATCACTTGAGCCCAGGAGTTCGAGACCAGCCTGGGCAACACAGTGAGACCCCTGTCTCTACTAAACATACAAACAATTGGCCAGGTGTGGTGGTGCATACCTGTAGTCCCAGCTACTCAGAAGGCTGAGATAGGAGGATCACCTGAGCCCAGGAGATGAGGCCACAGTGAGCTGTGATTGTACCACTGCACTCCAGCCTGGGCAACAGAGTGAGACTCTACCTCAAAAAAGAAAAACAACAATAAAAACACCTATTTCCCTATCCTAACTGCACCTCCACTCAAAGAGCTGCCCCTGCAAGAGTTAACCAACTCCCTAGCCACCCATAAGTTCTGAAATCCTGCACCCAGGCCTGGTCCCAGGTTGCCTAGCAACGAGGGGCTGCTCTGGGATGCAGTAGGTAAGCAGGGGAGGGAGAGGAAGCAAACAACTTGGTCTGTCCACGACTCTAAATGTCACTGAGAGATCAGTGCAGAGAAAGGCCTGTCACCAGAGCTCAGGGCCCAATTTGCCTGGTGGTGGGGACAGCTGCCCCCAGGCCACCTGGGAGGTGGTTATCCCTCCTTTGAGTGGGCTTACATAAGTACTTGGCATTTTTGCAAGGGACTTTAAGCTCACTCAGCAGTGACACCCCCTCCACCCACATGCACATACATGTGTGGTACAGGGAGGACCCGGTGTGGGAGGCAGAGATGGGGTTCCAGCCAACTGAACCTCCATCATCTGCATCTCCCGGCCTCTGACTGCCTCCCTCTGCCAAAGCGGGAAGATGAAAATGGTAACTGCTGGAACTTGTATTTTGCAAAGACTTTTCTCATTTACCGCTGAATATATTCCTCATCTCAGCCTCCACTCGCTGACATGCTACCCACTGTCTCTCCAGCATTCATCTCTACCTGAAATGATCTTGTTTAATTCTCTGTGTCTGTGTGCATCGACTCTCCCTCCTGACTAGAAAGTTCCATGAGAGCAAGGAGCAAGCCTGTCTTGTTTGAGGGCACTGGTTCTCATAGAGCCCACAGGGAATGGTGCCCCTGGACTAAGCAGTGTGGGGTCTGCTGGCTTGCACCTGTGCCCCCAGCTCCTAGCCAAAGACCAGACACATGTTGGGAGCTCAATACTTGTTTGTTTAATGAGTAGATGAACAAAAGCACTCATGAATAGGCAGTGCACGTATCTTTATCACCATTTGAAAGCTGAGGAAACAGGCTTTAAGAGGAAAGCAACTTGCCTGACACCCCAAAGCACAGAAGCAGCATATCTGGCCCAAGAACCTGGCTTCCTGTCTCCTAGGGGTCAGCTGCTGGCATTGGCCTTTAGGCCATGTGAGTGTGGCCAGTAGGGTGGTCAGCAAGGAGCCTTTACTGCATGTTAGGGTCAGGAGATCAGCAATGAGGAGGACAAAGTCCTTGCCTGGAAGGAGCTTGTGTTCCAAAAAAAACAAGAGACCATAGCATATTCATTAATAAAGACACATTCAAACAGGGCCAAGTGCTCTAAAGCACCTCAGACAAAGTGACAGGCTGCAAAATGACAGAGGTTGGGGGTCAGGAAACAGAAGGTGCCTGCTTTAGGTGGTCGAAGAAGGCCTCTCTGGGGAGGTGGCATTTGGTCTGAGACCTCAGGTCTGGTGTGCTAGGAGCAGAGGAGCCTTGGGGAAGAATGGAGATGAGGTTGGACAGGATGAGACACATGCCTTCTATGTCCATGGCAAGGGAGTCATTGGAGCATGTGAAGCAGAGGATGCTCTACTTTTGCCCCAGAAAGATTACTCTGGCTACAGTGTAGAGAAAGAAGAGAGTGAGGGAGGAAAGAAGAGCCCCATTAGGGGACTGTTGCAAAGCACTGGGAGGCACAACCACAGCTGAGATCAGCATGGTGACAGTGGGGATGGGAAGTGTCAGATGCCGGGAATGCTGTGCAGGTAGGGTCAGGGCCGACAGGACCTGCTGATGGGTTCAGCGTGGGGTGTGAAAGGAACAGAGGCTGCACCCCAGGCTCCTGGCCTGAGTGGCTGTAGATAGTGGCACCAAATACTGAGCTCGTGAAGATGGGGGGAGAGCTGATGATGAAGACAACAAGAGTTTGGTGTGAGTCACCTTGAGTTTGAGATACTCAAGGTGTAAGGGGAAGGCAGGTGGACACATGCTTATTGAAGTCTGGAGCCCAAGGGAGAGGTGTGGGCTGCAGCGGAGAAGTTGGGAGTATTCAGAGTTCTGACACTGACCAAGAACACACCTGAGAGAATTCAGAGACAACCAGGGCTGAGGTGAGGTGCTCAGACTGGGGCCTGGGCCAGCCACAGGCAGGAATGCAGACTTGCTGCCCCTTCTTATTTGTGGAGATGTAGTTCATGCAGCAAGAAAGTCATTCCAAAGCCCTCCTTTCCTTTCTTCATGCTTCGGTTTCTCCATTAGCACATTAAAAGATGCAAGGTCTGGAGTTAAGCTTGCTTTTAAAAGGTGGCCTCCAAAGATGGTTTTTCTTGGCCTGGGGCTGTCTCATCATCCAGGTCATGACAGGCCCAGTCCATGGTTGAGGAATGCCACAGAAGTGACAGTCCACTGCAAAAGACTGCTGCTCCAGATGAGTTCTGGAAGGCCTGGGGATGGGGCAGGCCACTGAAGTAGAACTGGATGTCAGATGCACGTGTTAGAAAGGACAGGAAGACCATTCGAGAAAGGGAGAGGGGGCAGGGAGAAAGGAAGGAGGGCTAGGCAAAGGAAACAAGAGATGGAATAGAAGAAGAGAGAGGACCAGAAGACAGTGAGATCAACAGAGAGAAGGACAAGAAAGAAGGTGGCTGAGGAAGGTGAGAAAAGTGTTTCCAGGGTGACAGCAACGGGACCAGGCCCTCTGGTTGGACAGTGAGGCTGGCTGGGGGGCCTGAGCTCAAGTAGCCCTCGCCCCCTGAGAGAGTGGGGGCTACCTGGGGAGCTGGGCTTGATGCATCTGGAAGGATCTTCACAGAAGCAGGAGGGGGAGTGGGAGGGCAGAGGGCACCCAGGCGCTAGAACAGTGGGAGTGGCGGGAGCCGCAAAACCGGAGAGCCAGAGGAGTGAACATCCCTGGCAGATTCCCTGCGGGCGAGCAGGGGGGGCAGGAAGCTCGGTGGTGTTGGCACAACGTGAGAAGTTCCAGGGAGGCGTGGGAGGACGGCTTCTGCAGGACGCAGATTTTGCAGAGGGAGAGAGGCAAACAGACTGACTGCAGGCAGCTCGGCCGGCTCCACAGGGCGCTGCGTTTTCTCCACGTGGAGCTGGAGTGCATCACCCTGAGAACAGCAGCAAGCGCCCACAGGGCACCTTCTGCGTGCCAGGCACATCCAGACCACTCGTCGGTAGACACCACTGATCCTCACCACCACCCCAGGAATGGGACACTGCCATGTGTTTCTGAAATGACTAGGTTTTAGTACCATTTCATAGATGAGGAAGCTGAAGCTAACTTGCCCAAGGTCATAAACCAGGGCGTCTGGTGGCCTCCCCTCCTCACTGCCAACCCTGAGAGTGGACTAGGGTGGAGTTATCTGGAAAGAGGAAGCTGTACCTGAGAGCCCTAAACACACATGCGCACACACACATACACACATACATGCACACATGAATAATGCACACACACACATGCGCACGCACGCACATGCACACGTGGACACATACCTGCACACACACGCATACACATGCACACAGGCACACGCATGCACACAGTGCTACAGCTCTGATTAGTAGGTAAATAAAAGGTCCCCATCTAGTGGTCACTCGGCCAAAGTGCATACACTGAACCCCAAAGGCCCATAAAGGCTTCATTCATCCCTTCTCTTATTCTTCATTCATGGATTCTATTGAGCATCTGTTGTGTGCAGCATCTGTCCTGGATGCTGGGGACACTGTGATGACCTAGACAAGGTCCCAGCCGCACACAGCTTATGCTTCTTTGAGCGGAGGCAGACACAAGCCAGGAAACCAGTAAGAGAAGTTAAGTAAAAAGCACGGTGAGTGAGACAAACGGGTATGGAGGGTGTGGCCAGAGAGAGCTTTAATTCAGGTGGTCAGGGAGCGCCTCTGAGAAGGTGAACTTTGACCAAGCCTCAAACAGTGGCAGGGATCCCACTGTTTGCAGATCTTGGGGAGAAGCATTTTAGACAAAAAGAACAGCAAGTCCAAAGGCCCAGAGACAAGACAGAGCAAGACCTGTGACATGAAACAGGCGGGTGTGCCAGGAGCAGGGAGGCTGGGAGAGTGGAGGGGGAGGGCGATGAGGGTGGAGAGGCTGGTGAGGGTGGCATCCCGGCAAGTGTGCCTGGCCACGGAGGCCACAGAAGGATTCAGCATGTCTTTCCCGAATAGGAAACCACACTGGGGCTGTAAGCCAGAGAGTGAACGTAACTCAGATTACAGTTTGAGACGGTCCCTGCTTATTTCCTTCCATGAAGGAGGAAGAGCTGCTCATGACAGGGATTTGGGCAGTGGCCAAAGACATGGAGAGAAGAGGGCAGAGCATGGGCTATTTTAAACACAGAGAAGATTAGCGGGACCTGCTGGCAGACCGGATGTGAAATGTGGAAGGAGCGGGGGCAGCGAGGTCAGCTCCTAGTTTCTTGAGAATGTGGCTGAATCACGGGCTCACAGGCAGAGGGAACACTAGGACATCAAGGGTTCCCTTGGGAATGCCTCAAGTTGGAGATGCCTGAGACATCCCAGTGAGATGTCAAGCAGGCAGCTGGAAATAGGAGATGAGCTCTGGGAAAATGCTCCCATCACCCTGGCCTGTGTGCTGCCTGGGTGCACCCATTCAGGGCCCCTCCACGCAGCCCACGCCCCCCTCCTCCTGATTCCTTCTAGGCTTCTCCAGCACTCGTGGGATGCCCCGATGTGATCAGGGAAGGGCTTGAGGATGCAGGGGAGCTGTGGCTGAGAGCCCTAAACACACACAGGCACACGCACACACACATACACAGGCACATGCACACGCACATGCACACACGAGCATACACACGCACAAATGCACGCACATGCACACAAATGCATATGCACACACACACATGCACACACATGCATACATGTATCCCTTTCAGTGGCTTTCCTTTCTGTCCTCAACCCTTGGCCCCTTACAGTGAGCTCCCCACTCTCTCCAGCCTTAGAACCAAACCCTGGGGCTGGGCTGGGAGTCCCCATTGACCCTCTGTGTCTCTGCAGGTGGATGCACCCTTGGTCCTGGTGCCAGCTGCCACTGCGGGCTGAAGGCCTGTGAGTGTGACAAGCAATCCGTGCACTGCTTCAAAGAGAGCCTGCCCACCTATGAGAAAAACTTCAAGCAGTTCTCCAGCCAGCCCAGGTGTGGCAGACATAAGCCCCGGTGCTAGGGACACCACAGGGTCCCCCTCGCCATCCAGCATCCGCTCTAGTGTTGCTCTTCCAGGAAGCCTTCTCAGATCCCCGGCAGGCCCCTGTTCTTCCACTGGGAGGGAGGACAAAATGTCTTCCACAGGGCAGCTCACCCTTCAGCATTCTGACCAAGGGGACTCCCTGTCGTTCAGCATCAGAGGACTGAAGAGCAGAAACGGGAAAGACGAGATGCTGCCCTGCGGGAGCTGGCATTCTGTGGAGTGGGGAGGACTACAAATGCATGGATATAGAAGTAAGAGACACATTAGACCGTAGTAAGTGCTATGATGCAGTAAAACAAAGGGACGGGATAGAGATGCACCCAATCCCACATCCCAGGGTTTCCAGGAGGGGAGAAGCCCCAGGATCTACCCCAAACTCTCTCTTCACCCCCACTGCAAACCAGGACACAGAGCAGACTTGAGCACCAGGCCCACACCCAGCTCTAGCTGGGAACAAAGCCACCACTTTCCTTGCCCCTCTGTGTCCTCACTTTTTATGATGTCATTCTTAGCTTTTCTTATCAAGAGGCAGAATCTGTTTTCCCCACCCCATGAATCTGAACTGGTCTTGTGGCTTAGTTTGGTCAATAGAATTTGTGGGAGGGATGGTTTACCAGTTTTGAGCTAGGCCTCAGGAGGTCTAGGGCATGTCTACTCTCTCTTAGGACAGCTGCCCCCATCCTGCGAAAAAGCCTGGGCTAGCCTGCTGGAGGATGAGAGCCCACCTGGATCAGTTGTCTCAGCTGATTTCAGACACGTGAGAGAGAGCTCAGCGAGACTCAGCTTGTAGCTGACTACAGATGCGTGAGGGAACCTGGCTGAGACCAAAACAACTGTCCAGCTGAGCCCAGACTAAACTGCCAAGCAGAATTGTGAGCTAAATAAAGGCTGCTGTTCTAAGTCACTGGGTTTTGGTATGGTTTGTTAGGCAGCCCTAACTAACAGGTGTAATTGGTCCTTATTCCCTTATTCACTGAGAGTGATGGGTTCTCAGCCCTGAGCTGGACTTGGAGGCCATGGAAATGTAGTGGACGTGGCCTTTGTTCCCTACCTTGAAGGTGTGGAAGGAGGTCAAGTTCATGGAATAATGGAGAACACATAACTGTAATCGTTTGCTTGTTCAGGCACCACACATTTATTGAGCACTTGCTATGTGCCAGGCACAGTGCCGGACAGTAGGGATTCAGAGATTTAAAGAAAACAAACAAAAGTCAGGTCTAAAACACCTGGGGAGAATGCTGAGAGTGATACAAGCTTTTAGGAATTCAGACACAAAATCTGGATTGAAAAATGGACAGATGTGAAGACAGAAAAAGACACCAGATGTGGAGGGTCAGTGGAGGGTCTGGGGGCCTGGGCTTCTGCGCTTTGGCTGGCTCAGCTTGTACTATCATGTGGGTGACTGGTCTGCTCTTCTCTCCCACACACTTGGGTGGAAATTGCAACTGCAGATGGGCAGTTTGAGGTTTACGAACATCAGGGAGACTGTAAGCCGGCCATAAGGGAAGCAGCTGTAGAAAGGTGGGCATGGAACCAAGGTGGCCAGGCCCAAGCCAGCAGGCACCCCCCCACCTCAGGGATCCTGACCACTGCAGAGACCAGCTCCAGACTGTGAAGGTGCCTGGCTGACCGACACAATGGAGGAAGAGGGGCGAGGGCCAGGCTTAGCATGGGGGACAGGGTTCCCGTGTGAGATCCAGGTCATCTTTTTTTAAAAAATTTTTGAGACAGAGTCTCACTCTGTCATCTAGGATGGAGGGCCGTGGCACGATCGAGGCTCACTGCAACCTCCGCCTCCTGGGTGCAAGCGATTCTCCTGCCTCAGCCTCCTGAGTAGCTGGGATTACAGGCGCCCGCCACCACACCTGGCTAATTTTTGTATTTCTAGTAGAGACAGGGTTTCATCATGTTGGCCAGGCTGGTCTGGAACTCCTGACCTCAATTGATCCACCCACCTCGGCCTCCCAAAGTGCTGAGATTACAGGCATGAGCCACTGCACCCGGCGCCAGGCCATCTTTTTCACTCCCTCCTGTCTTCCATCCCCTAAATCTATAAGATAGAAATGACGGGCCCTTGATGGTATGCAAGCCCCATTTGTTTGGCACTGATGCCCTGATTCTCGGAGAGCTGAGATGGGAGTGTAGAAGGATAGGCAGACTCTCTCTGGGAAAGTCTGTTGTCCTCAAAGGGAAATCACCCATTCCCTGAGCACATGTTACTGAAGACCTACTCCAAGCCAGGCCTTCTGCACCAGACTCCACGGAGCTTTCAGACCAAAGGGAAAACAAGTAAGCAGGGGATTGCAGAACAAGCTGGGGGTGCTAGGATTGGGGTGGGCTTGGGGAGCAATGCCCACCTCCTGGAAGGTGAGGGAAGCTTTCCTGAGGACTGCTGGGGGTCTGACATCTCATCTGAGACTTGAAGATGAGGAGGAGTTAGGAGGGCCAGTGGGGCCATGCAGAGCCTCCCAGGTTGAGGTTTGGAGAAAAGCAGCATATGCCTATGCAAGCTCCTTGTCCACCTGCCTTGCCCATCTCTGCCGAGGGCTCTTCATTGTTGGTCCCTGCAGCCCAAAAACCTGGATGTTGAATTATAATATTCCACATCCTACACCCAATCTGTTGGCACTACCTTCAAAATGCATCTAGATTCTGTATTTATAAAATGCTTCCATCAAATGTTTACATGGAAAAAAAAAAAGAGAGAGAGGGGAAAAAAATCTAGAAGCCAGCCACTTCTTACGACTTTCACTGCCACCTTCTTGGGTGGGAGCCACCATCACTGGTGCCTGGGTCACTGCAGCTGCTCGCTGCTGTTCTCTCTGCACCCACCCTCGGCCCCTCCATCTCTTCCTCACACAGCAGTCAGCTGGCAGTGACTGAGCCTGGCACTCTCTGCTCAGACCCTCAGTGGCTCCCATTGGGCTGTCTTTACAGTGCCACCCCTTCAAGTCTGGGCTGGAATTGCACCTTCTTGATGAGGCTTATGCTGACCACCCTATTCAGTCCTGCCCTCTCCCACCGGCATTGCCCATCCTCTCTGTCCTGCCCCTTATTCATCTGATGAAACCTGGGGACCGGGGGGGGAAGTGTGGACTAGTGACTTGTTGCAGGTCACCAGCTAGTGCCCAGCAGGGCTGGAATGTGAACCCCTGTCTTCTGATTCACAATCTCTTACTTCCCACCCACTTTCTCAAAATGAGGAAGTTGGATCTGATGTCCTCTGAGTCTCAGGCTCTGGAGCTGGAGTTCAAATCCTGTGTTTGTTGCATGATCTTGAGTCATTTACTTGGCTCCTCTGGGCCTCCGTTTCCTCCCTGCAGAAGCAAAGCTATGAATAGTCCCCACTGTAGCAGGATGAGCCATGGACAAAACCTCTCAGACACCGGGTTAAGGAAGGATTTGGCTTTATTCGGCCAGGAGTTTCGGCAGACTTGCATCTCAACAGCCGGGAGCTTTGGCAGACTCATGTCTCAAGAACCGAGCTCCCTGAAGACAGAGTTCCTGGCCCTTTTAAGGGCTTACAACTCTAAGGGGTTCCACGTGAAAGGGTCACGATAGATTGAGAGCACATGTGGTTAGAGTGGGCGGGGGGGGGGCGGTTAATCTTTTAACCACAGGCCTGGTCATCAGTGGCACTGGCTGGTCTTGCCACTGACTTCATTCCTGTTGTTTTTCAACTTTTACTTCCTCTTCCTCTTCAGAGACAGGAGACAGTTAGAGAAATGGCCTCTCTCCCCACTCACCTCCTAGGGCTGCTGAGAGGGTTAAATGAGAGGACACATGCAAAGCTCTCGGCACAGTGATCAACGCGCTCTGCTTTTCTTAGGCCCTGACATCCTGAGATCCCAGACCCCCTTCCTTGGCAGAGCATGGGTGTTTTAGATGGGTTGACTTGGCCAGGGCAATATGTCTTTTTTTTTTTTTCTGAGACGGAGTCTCGCTTTGTCGCCCAGGCTGGAGTGCAGTGGCGCGATCTTGGCTCACTGCAAGCTCCGCCTCCCGGGTTCATGCCATTCTCCTGCCTCAGTCTCCCGAGTAGCTGGGACTACAGGTGCCCCCCACCATGCCCGGCTAATTTTTTTTGTTTGTTTGTTTAGTAGAGACGGGGTTTCACCATATTAGCCAGGATGGTCTCAATCTCCTGACCTCATGATCCGCCCGCCTCAGCCTCCCAAAGTGCTGGGATTACAGGGGTGAGCCACTGCGCCTGGCCTAATATGTCTTTTTAAAAAAAAAAACAAAAACTGTGCACCCCTGTCTCCTGTTGTTAGGAGCCTTGGTGTTTTTCTCCAGAACTTTCCTTGTTGTCACAGTTGGTGGCATCAGCTGCTTGTCAGGAAGCCACAACTGGGGAAGCCAACAGCTAGTGTTACTGTGCCAGCCTCTGGAGGAAGGGCTGCCTCTCTGCATTCATAGTCAGGGCCGGGCAGAGGAAGTGGCGGCTCTCAGGCCCAGCTGGGGGCAGGGTCAGTCAAGGTCCCAGGTGCCTGGCTATGGCTTAGGGGCAGCAAGGGTCCACAGACCCTTCCCTTCTGCATCCTCTCACTCCTCCTCCCACCCGCTCCCTTTCCTCCTCACACTCACAGGCAGGGAGCCAGATTTTCTTGCTAAATAACAACTTTGCTTCTGCCAATTTTCTGTTTGGGGAAGAATGTCACAGGCAGTCCACTTCCATCAGCAACACCTTCTTCTACCTGCCGCTGTCTGCCACCAGACCTGAAGGTCTTTTGCCCAGGGCACCAGTCACCCACTCTAGACAATTTCCCTTCTCCACAACAGGCGCTGTGCTAGGGGTATTCTCATCTCTGACCTCATGTCATCCTCAAACCCTATGGGGTGTGCTTCATTATCAACCACATTTTACAGAAGGGGGAAACTGAGGCTGAGAGGGGTGAAGCGACTTGCCACACCTACACTGCCCGCTAGGGACGGGGCCAGGGTGCCACCCAGCCTGTGCTGTTTGCTTTAAGGGCAGCACTTCTTGAGAGGCGGTGATGACAACAATGAGAGGATGATGGAGGCCATACTGACGGCTTCCTGTGCTCTCCTGGGCACTGTGGGCCTGGGGCAGGCCCTCAACAGATTCCACTCTGGGTCCAGGGCAGAGGGGCCGGAGGGGTGGAGTGGAGCACCGGTTGTGACCCGTGATGGCCACTAGGTGTCGCCCGCGTTCTGGAAAGGCTGTCAGCGACGCCCCACAGGTCCGAGGAACCAGGAAAGGGGCCGGGAGGGGCATGGGTCTCCCGAGGGGGTAGGCGGACCTAGGTCTGGGCAGAGATGGCAGCCCCAGGACAGGGAGGAGCACTGACAGTCCCCTCCTCACGCTTTAGCGTGGAAGACCTCAGTCCCCCGGATGGAGTCTTCATGGGTCCCCAGGGGAGATCCCCAGGCGGTAGAAGAGGCCCCTTCTCACAAAATGTGACCCCCTCCTCCTCCTCTCCACTCCCGGGAGACCCCAGCTGCAACACCCCAGCTGCATCCATCCCCTTTTGGCACCTTTGGGACTGCCACACAGACCTGGGTCCTCACCCCTGTGCTCCCGGCCACACCACTTGGCACCGCGTGTCAAGGTTAGGAGCTCAGCATCTGCCTCCCGCCTGGGCTGCAGGCTTCTCGGGGCCGGAGAGGGGGGCGGGGGGAGGAGCGGGCAGAGGCTGGAAGCCCAGCACCACAGCTGGCACACAGGGGACTCTCATGCAGGGCCGCTGAGTGAACGAACCCGTGGGTGAGCTTGTCCAGGGATTTTCAAACTTTTAAAATATTGAGCTGAGGAATCCCTCTTCTTACAGGGTCGCCTGTGAAAGCTTCCCCATGTAAGACAGGGGTACCCGCTGATGTCCCCAGGGAAGCCCACGGCATTGCAGAGCATGAGAAACAGCCACTCTGGGCCGGGCGCGGTGGCTCACACCTGTAATCCCAGCACTTTGGGAGGCTGAGGCAGGTGGATCACGAGGTCAGGAGATTGAGACCATCCTGGCTAACACAATGAAACCCTGTCTCTACTAAAAATACAAAAAATTAGCCGGGCGTGGTGGCGGGCTCCTGTAGTCCCAGCTACTCGGGAGGCTGAGGCAGGAGAGTGGCGTGAACCTGGGAGGCGGAGCTTGCAGTGGGCCGAGATTGCACCACTGCACTCCAGCCTGGGTGACAGAGCAAGACTCCGTCTCAAAAAAAAAAAAAAAAAAAAAGAAAAAAAGAAACAGCAGCGCAGCTCTGGTCCCTGCAGGGGAGGCAATGGATGCTCATACAGGAAGGAGCCTGAGTCGGGAAGGGGCCAGGACCCAGCTGCCCTGCGGGACCCTCATGGCCCCACCGTCACTCACTTTCTCTCTGAAGAAATATCCAGCCTCCATACTAACGACCTCGACTGTAATAATCTCCTGCTTTCCCCTCCCCACCCCACTCAGCTCACAAAGGCCTTTCCTCCCCGCTATCTCAGTGGCTGTCACAAGCCTGGGACCCTTCACTGCAGAAATGTAGTCCCATTTCACAGATGGGCCCACCAAGCCTCAACAGATGTCAGCGGCAGAGCTGGAAGGAGAACTCGATGGGCTGGCATCAGGACCTTGGTCTCTCCTCCCACTGCCCCAGGTGCCTACATCATCATTCAGGAGCTGCAAGGAGCAGGGATTAAAAGTCAGATGCAGCCAGGAGTGGTGGCTCACACCTGTAATTCCAGCACTTTGGGAGGCTGAGGCGGGCGGAGCACTTGAGGTCAGGAGTTCGAGACCAGCCTGGCCAACATGGTGGAACCCTATTTCTAATAAAAATACAAAAATTAGCTGGGCGTGGTGGTGTGCGCCTGTAATCCCAGCTACTCAGGAGGCTGAGGCAGGAGAATTGCTTGAATCCAGGAGGCGGAGGTTGCAGTGAGCCGAGATCACGCCACTGCACTCCAGCCTGGACAACATGGCGAGAATCTGTCTCAAAAAAAAAAAAAAAAGTCCGACACAGAGGACTCAGCCCAGCCCCACCACCTGTGACCTGTGTGACTTGAACTCTCTGGGACTCAGTTATTCAACAGAAATGGGTGGAGAGAGTACGGCAGAGATCTGTGCCTGAAAAGCGCTTAGCCCCGTTGTTATCATCATACCATGGTCATCGTCCAACTGCCGGACCACAGGGCCTAGGGTCCATGGCCTGGGCACCACTTCTCACTCCCAGGCTGGGGGCAGGAGGGAGACGGGCCATGCCAGCTACTGGGCATGGGAACCCACCTTCCCCAGAGCTGGAGAAGCAGGAGGAGTCACTGTGACCTCCCCCGACGCCTGGCCAAGGAGGGCCCAGCCATGCGGAGTTGAGGTAGGAGGGCTTTATTCATTTGAGGAGGGGAAGCTGAGTCCTGTGGAGATTATCCAGGAGCTGCAGCATCCGAAGCGTCTGGGGTGAGTGGGGGCGGGCAGGACCCCTGGACAGCAGAATCCCATCTCCAGACCCTGGCCTAGACTTTCCGAGGGACAGGGGAGAGTGTGTGCAGGCGGGAGGGGCGCAGCTGGGAACCTGCGTTTCCCCCAGCCAGAGGACCATGGCCAGCAGGAGGCGGCGGTGTGGCATGGGGGGATGGGGGGCGTGGGCCCCTCCCACACTGACTGTGGCGCTGGGTGGCAGTGTCCTTGCCTCCAAGGCTGGGGCTCTGGAAACCGCCTCTGGTCAGGTTTCCTGTCCTTTTTTTCATACATGTCCCTTCTGCCTCCTTCTCCACCTTTCCCGGCTCTCCCTCCCCAGCGACAATGGTGCTCCAGAGGCACTGCCAGGCGAGCTTGCTGGTGGCTGTTGAGTCCAGGTGGAGGGTGGCTTCAGTGGTTCTCAGGCAGGTGGGGCTGGCTCCGTGGAGGCCGCTGACCCTGAGTTGAGGCTCGGGCAGGTAAGGAGGAAGGTAAGGTGCACCTGGAGAAACAACAGTGCTGGGGGCCGCAGGGCCGTCCCCTCCACTTCAGCCCCTGCTCCATGCCCCACACAGGAACCCAGCCCTGTAAGGCCCTGCCCCCCAGCTCCTCTGTGCTGCCTGCAGGCCCCTCCCCGCTGGCGGCTGTCACTCACCTGGTCTTTCCACGCTCCCATCTTCTCCCCTCTCCTTCACCACCCTGTTCCTTACTGCCTTCTAGAAGCTTCCAAGTAGCCTCCTACCTTGACCCTCTTCTAGAAGTTTCCAGGCAGCCTCCCGCCTTGATGTTCTCCCTACTTACATTTCCCTCTTCACTGAGGTGGGTCTCAGTCCTCAGCCTCTTCCCCACCAATGGGAATTGTGACGCCTGCCCACAGCCCAGGGAGAGAGGGTGTGGGTACCCCTCCACTGTTCTGGCTGCCATTCCAGGTGCAGGCCAGGAGGGCAGTGTCTGTCAGGGACCCAGAGGGCAGGGGTAGGGGTACCCCTCAGACCCACGTGGTGTGGCAGGGCAGGGTTGGGGTGACATGCATGGGTCGATGGGGGGCACAGAGAAGACTTGTAGGTGTTGGCGGCCGTATTTTCGTGTGTCCCCATATTAGCCTGGGGGGTGTACCTGGGTGTGTGGCTCTGTCAGTGCCCAGGAGCCTGCTCTGAGGCTGGACTTCGGGGCTGGGACACTCAGCACCGCACATCCCCTAGGGTCTGAACCTAGACTCACGGCCACCTCAGTGAGGGCTGCGGTGGGGCACCTGCTCTGCGAATGGGGCTCTAGAGAGCCTCAAGCCCAAAGTAGCCACCACCCCAGGCCATCCTGTGGAATCAGCTGAGGCGCTCCCGGAACCCAGCCTTTGGGACCAGCAATCTGCCTTCCTGTGACCTTGGGCCGAGCATGCATCCAGCTCTGGGCCTGGGCTGGCAGCTCAGACTCTGTAAGGTTCGGGAGAGTCAAGCTGGCTCCAGCAACAGAGGCCCCACTCAGAGGCCCCTCCTTCTCTCTCTCGGGTCTCCCCGGCCACCCTCAGGAGAGACCCCTACAAGCTCCGTGCCTCCCACCCAGTCCAGAACCAGCGGCAGGAGGCACCCATGCCTGGGGCTGGGCTGGGGGAGTCAGGACCCAGGCCTTCCTGAGTCCTCTGAGGGCTGAGCCCTCACTGGAGAGCTCCAGGGAGGAGGCAACCAGCAACCCTTAGGCTCCCGGCCTGGCTTCTACCCTCCCTGCACCTCGTCTGGTCCCCAAGCCAGACCCTCCGCCCGCTCTTCTCTCTCAGACCTCAGAGGCTCTAGGGAGGGGTGGGGGGCGCCAGGGATTGGTGACTGCGGGTGACCTCCTCAGGGGGCGGTTCATAGATGCTGCAGTTGGGCGTGGGGCCGTGGCAGTAGACATTGAGGAAGCCACGGTACTCCTCTCGGTACGTGTGGTTCATGAGGCACAGAACCACGTTCTTGTCACACATGCATGTCTGCTTGTCACACTCTGTCTTGTTGAGGTCACCTATAGGGGGATGGGAGTGGCAAAGGCTGTGGATGAAAGGGGCAGTGGCTTCCCCAGGACCAATGCTGGGGAGGGGGAGCACACAGACTTGGAGAGCCCAGTGGTCCTTGGAATGTGTTCCCCGGGCGGCAGGACCAGCACCACCCACGGGCCCCACCCCACGCCTACAAGGTCAGCAGCTCTGGGCTGGGGCCCAGCAGTCTGTGTTGTAACAAGCTCTCTAGGTGACTCTGGTGCATAGCAAAATTGGGGAACCACTGAAGCCCAACACAGTTATTGCATAGCTGGGGAAACTGAGCCCCGGAAAGGGGGATGGGTTTACCTAAGTCGCCCACAGAACTAAAGCACCCCCCACGCCTCCAAGGCTTGTTACTTCCTGCCAACCCAGACCTCTTCCCTTCAATCACAGAATCAAAGAAAGCCCAGTGAAGAGGGAGTTATTGCCGGGCGCAGTGGCTCATGCCTGTAATCCCAGCACTTTGGGAGGCCGAGGCAGGGGGATCACCTGAGGTCAGGAGTTTGAGACCAGCCTGGCCAACATGATGAAACCCCATCTCTAGTAAAAATACAAAAAATTAGCCAGGCATGGTGGTGGACGCCTGTAATCCCAGCTACTTGGGAGACTGAGGCAGGAGAATCGCTTGAACCCTGGAGGCGGAGGTTGCAGTGAGCCGAGATTACACCACTGCACTCCAGCCTGGGTGACAGAGCGAGACTCCTTCTCAAAAACAAAAAAAAAAAGAAAAAAAGAAGAGGGAGTTATTGATAAGAAATGAGTGAGAAAAACAATTGTTCAAAAGCTTAGTGCCTAAGAGCCTATCACATGCCTAATCCAGGGCAAATGCTACTGTTGTTTGTCCCTATGCTGTTGTTATAATTAGTAGATTTCAGAAATCATCCTTAGGTGCACAATAGAATCAGTTGGAGGGCTTGTTCCAACAAAGACTGCTGGACCTCACCCCTAAGTGTCAGATTCAGTAGGTCTGGGTGGGGCTTGATGATTGGCATTTCTAACAAGTTCCTGGGTGCTGCAGCTGCTGCTGTTGCTGGTTCAGGGGCTACCCTTTGAGAACCTCCAACTAGCTTGATCGGTCTGCAAACTTTTCATACTTTCTACCAGCAAAATCCTGTCTCTTAAACGAAACTCTTTAAAGAAGGCTGATGCATCAGACAGCCCCAGAAGAAGCTGCTTAATGATAAAATACACTAAAGTACCAGCTGAGCCTCTCAGGCACTGTGACCATCACCTGTCAAGGTCTCTGGCTCTGATGGCCCCAGGGATTCCCAAAACCCAGCATGAAAGTCACTGCTTTAAGTTAGTCCGTTACCCCTGGTGGGTGGTGGGCGGGGGGGAGAATCTCTCTCCTCCAGCTGCTTTAATAGGGGGGCATCTGCTATCTCAGGCCAGCCCCTCCACCTCATGTTTGAACAGCAGAACATGATGGCCACAGAGATCTGGGCTCCCAAGGGGTCCCAAATGCACCCCAGTCTCCACTAGACTCCTTCCCAGATGACAGGAGACTTGAGTGTCTTTGCAAAGCCAGCATTGCCTGTGAGTTATTAATAAGCAACAATTGGTAGCATCAGGTGAAGACATGGGGGCAAAGAAGGCCCAGTGGTTGCCCACAGGCTGGGCCAGGGGGAGTCCTGCCTCAGAGAGGGGCACAGAGAGGGGCAGGGCAGGGACACCTGGGCACTGCTACTTGGATGCCACTTGCGCTTACCTACATGTCTCAGTTGGGAAATAGCCACAGCAAGTTCATGGTAAATGAAGGAACCCTCCAGGCCAGGTGCTAATACCTTGGATCCCTGGAAACACTGGGCATCCTAGGATGGAGTCACCTCTGCTGGTGGGGTCCGAGTGACAGAACCAGAAGAGAAAGAGTCCGCTCTGATCCAAACCCCTCAATGGACCCATAAGTGAGGAAACTGAGGCAGGGAAGGACCTGCCCAGGGCTACATGGAGCAGGGAGATGGTGACAGAACCAGAGTTCAAACCCAGGTCCCCCGACTCCCAGGCCAGCATGTCTCAGAGCCTCCCTGCAGAGCTGCAGTCTCAGAACCATCTGGGGAGCTGGCTGAAAGCCAAGTTCCTGGGCCCCACCAACACCCACTGAATCAGAATCACCCAGAATTTGGGGGACAGGAGAATTGGAATGCCAGTTCCAGGACTGGAGCATCAGAGCACCTCAGGGAGATGTTCTCAAGCCACAGCTAGGCTGGTCAGATTCAGATTTAGCAAAAAAGCAAAACCAAAATCAAAACACAGGATTCCTGGTTAAATTTCAATTTCAGGCTGGGCTGGTGGCTCACCCATAATCCCAGCACTTTGGGAGGCAGAGGTGGGAGGATTGCTGGAGACCAGGAATTTAAGACCAGCCTGGGCAACATAGTGAGACCCCCATCTCCACAACAAATGCAAAAATCAACTGGGCGTGTTGGCACTCGCCTGTAATCCCAGCTACTCCGGAGGCTGAGGCAGGAGGATCACTTCAGCCCAGGTCAAGGCTGCAGTGAGCTACGATGGCACCACTGTACTCCAGCCTGGGCAACAGAGCAAGACCCTGTCTTAATTAATTAATTAAAATTTCAGGTAAACAGTACATGTTTGGCTGGACGCAGTGACTCACACCTGTAATCCCAGCACTTTGGGAGGCCGAGGCGGGCGGATCACGAGGTCAAGAGATCAAGACCATCCTAGCCAACATGGTGAAACACTGTCTCTCCTAAAAATACAAAAATTAGCTGGGCATGGTGGCGGGCACCTGTAGTCCCAGCTACTTGGGAGGCTGAGGCAGGAGAATGGCGTGAACCCGGGAGGCGGAGGTTGCAGTGAGCCGAGATCGCGCCACTGCACTCCAGCCTGGTGACAGAGCGAGACTCCGTCTCAAAACAAAAACAAAAACATGTATTAGTAGAAGTATGTCCTAAACATTTCCTTTTCTATAAATATTAATTAATTTTATACTAGCATTTAGTTTTGAGTATCAATATGTCCCATGCAATATTTAGGACATATTTAATATTAAAACATTTTTCATTGTATAGCTAAGAAATGAATTTCACTAGGCAGCCTGTATTTCTTTTTTTTCTTTTCCTTTTTTTCTTTGAGACAGTCACTCTGTCGCCCAGGCTGGAATACAGTGGCGTGCAATCTTGGCTCACTGCAACTTCTGCCTCCCAAGCTCAAAGTGGTTCTCGTATCTCAGCCTCTCCAGCAGCTGGGATTACAGGCACATGCCACCACGCCCAGCTGATTTTTGTATTTTTAGTAGAGATGGGTTTTCACCATGTTAGCCAGGCTGGTCTCGAACTCCTGACTTCAAGTGATCTGCCTGCCTTGGCCTCCCAAAGTGCTGGGATTACAGGCACGAGCCGCTGCACCCGGCCGGCAGCCTGTATTTAATCTGGTAAGGCTGTCCACCATCCCAGCACAGGCTGGTAGAGCCAGCCACTCCCTTCTCTGGGGGCCCAGGTGACAGGGGAGGGACTCACTGCAGACTATCTCAGTGTTGTTCTCGATGGTGTGATCATAGTGGTCCACATAAGGGTGACAGCCTTGATCAAAGAGTTCCTGGTAGCAGCAGTCGTGGGCGTGGCAGCACCTAGGGAGTGGCAGAGGTGAGTGGGCAGGCATGGCCGGGCTGGCCCATCTCCCACCAGCAGAGACCTCTGATCATCTCTTCCAGTCTCTCGCAGGTCAAACGTTCTAACTGAAGCCCAGAGAGGGACAGTTACTTGTCCGAGGTCACACAGCCAAGCAGAGCTGGGGCCAGCACCCCAGGTTCTGATCCTCACAGCTTCAGCTTTGTGGCACCTGCCAGGCCTGCCCACCCCAGGACACATTCTCCCCTGTGTCTTTGTTCTATCCACAGAGCTCCCAGCTTTCCCCCAGAGCCCCGGCTGCAGCAGTGGGAGGGGTCAGAGACCTGCCTAGGTTTACGTCAAGGTTGGAGGAGCGTTGACTGTAGGCAGAGGCCACCCCTGGCTGTGCCTCATGGCCAGGGAGGGACAAAGGTCTGGAGGGTCAACAGGGACAGGTAGGATGGGGAACAAGAAGCACAGGCAGTGTGGCTGTCCCCATCACCTCTAGGGACGTGAAGTCAGCTAGTCAATGTGCGTTTATTTAGCTTTCTGTGATACAAACTTGGTGCTGGCTGCTGTTGGGGAGATAGGAGCAGAAGACAAGCCATGGCTGCTGGGAGCTCCCAGTCTGATGGAGGAGGCATGGTCCTGTCTTCCAGAGCCTCCAGTCTGAGGCGGGCAGGGGTCACAGCCCTTGCCTTTGTGGCATGTCAGCTGTGTGACTGCTCTCCCATGTGTGTTTTGGAGCAAGTCAAAGGTCCCTTCCTAGAGAGAGGAGGGGTTAAAACACTTCCAAGCCCATGACCTTGGAGATGGACAACAGAAAGCGCTCAAGACAGTTTGGAAAGAACATAGTGAAGGACCAGACTCTGGTCACCAACTCATCAAAGAAGCCAGATCCTTTGGGGAAAGGTCTCCCCCTCTCAGGGATGGAGGGCAAGATCAGTCCGACCTTCAGCTGTCCTCATTTGGCCCCTGACAGGAGCCCAGGCCTCTGGTACCTACCAGTCCACCTCATCCTTGGGCTGGCCACGGCCCCCCAGCCCACAGTAGCAACCGTAGCCCACGAAGGACAGGATGGCACTCCTCCCCGTGACGGCCTCCACCATGGCCTTCAGGTTGAGCATGCTGCCGTGGGCTGTGGACAGAACTGCAAGAGAACCATGGGGTGCTCTGAGGCCCTGCCCTGTGGCTGGCCACTCCCAACCTCTCTCATCCTGAGAGTCTGGACTGACCATCCTCCCAGTACCTAGGGTAGCTGGGAGAAGGAAGGAGAAAGCAGGAGAAGAAAGCGGGGGCAAGAAGGGCGGGCAGCTAAGCCGGAGGAAAGAAATCTGCAAGGTACCACGTATGGTGTACACCCATATCCCTGCAGCCCTGAGAAAACAAGGCAGGTCATCCTTGCTAGGGACTTGCTCCATGCCAGGTACTGTCCCAAGCCCCTTCCGTGCATGAATCCATTGGGTGCTCACTGCAACCCTATGCATGCTCTTGTTATCCCACTGTGCAGATGAGAAGACTGATGTCCAGTGCATTTAGTAACTTGCTCTATGTCCCGTTGTCAGAAAGCAGTGGAGACAGAATTTGGACCCAGGCAGTGAGGGTTTTGCACCCACACCCTCTGCCACTTGGCTGCACACACTTCTCAAGGGGGATACCCAAGCGCCTGGTATGTTGGAGGGGGCTTCGCAAAGGCCACATGCTGTTAGGAAGCTCAGGGGGTTGATTCTGGGTCCCTTTCTGGTCTCTGCCTCCTGCCTCTGCCCTCTTGGGGGCCTAAGAGTCCCCACCATGATTCCAGGGCTGGTGCATCTCAGGATCAACCCAGCGACAATTCGGTGCTCTGGTCGTTAACGAAGAAACAGAAAAGGCTTCGTCGTATTACAGGCTGATACTGGCTGGGCATGGGAAGAAGGAAAACACTCTCCCCACACACATACAGAGGGAGAAATAGTGCAAGGACGCTTCCTGCACCAGCGAAATCAGCTTCGTGGCACCTGCCAGGCTGGCCCACCCCAGGACACATTCTCCCCCTTGCCACTGCTTCTCTCCGTCTTGCGGTCTGTGCCCGTGCGGTGGCTCTCTGAATCGCCTGCGCTGCCTCTGCACATCCTCCTGGATGCAGCACGGGGTCCACACGCCCAGCCTGGCACCTACAGTCCTTACCTGGGGGAAGCTGCCCTACACACACCAGCAGGAGAGCCAATCTATCACCATTTTATGGGTGAGGAACCAAGGCTCAGAAAGGTGCAGGCCTGCCCAGGTCCCACAGGCTGGAGGGGGCAGAGCCCAGACTGCCCTGGGTTTGTGTGCTCCGGAGCTGGGAAGCCAACCACAGCGCAGCGCAGTGCGGCTCTGCCTGCTTCCCCCACCCCAGCTGTTCCAGCTGCAGTCAGCGTGAGGGGCCTAGCTCAGCACCCTTCCTGCTGCTCTCTCCATGTCCCCACCCTGCTCCCCAGCCTGAATGAGCAAATGTACTGGGAGAGGGGAAAGCCAACGGTTTCAGAAACTGGTGGCTCAGGGGATCCCAAAGGCCACTCTTGCCTGCTTCCAGAGACACGGTGTCCGACATCTCTAACGACAGGGAACTCGCCACCTCAATGTGCCTTAGTGGGAAGAGCACTGACTCTGGAGTCAGACAGACCTAGGCCAATAACCAAGGCCAGCTGGGACTCCCTGGGGCTCTGTTCTCCCATCTGTAAAATGGGAGTAACAATCTCAACCATGAGAGATCAGGCAGGCCAGTGCCCTGCTCGAGGCCTGGCACAAACCAGCAACCCTCGGATCACAATTCCCAAAGCAGAGGAAGGGGATCATGACGCCCTCCTTGCAGGGCACCTTGGAGGTTGAAGTGTGATCATGAAGGTGTGTAGAGTGCCCGGCCCACACAGCACCTTGAGGAGGGACCCAACCACTGCGAGGCCCTGGCCACCTCCCCATCTGCCCCTGGCCTTGTAAATGTTACCCTGAGGGAGGGGGCACCTCCAGTCCCAGGACCCCCTGACAGTCAACTCCCATGTGGCAAGAGAAGAAGAGCAAGAAACCTACTCGGCCATGCACAGAGTGAACACACACACACGGACACACACACCCATCTCACACACACTCACATACCTGCCCCTCACACTCTCCTCTACACACCACATGCACTTGCACACACACTCATTCCCAGACACCTCAAACTCACACTCACCCACACATACCTGATACACTCAACACTCAACACATACATACCTGATACACTCATGACACCTACACTCATCCACACATACATGATACACACCCGCACATACCTGATACACACACACACTTGCACACTCACGCCCTCATGCATTACAGATGCACTCACATACACAATGCTTCCAGGGAAGAATCAGGGGCCTGGCCCAAGGCCACATCCACATTGACAGTCCAAGCAAAGGAATCCAAGTCTGCATTCAGTTGGGTTGAAGGCTCTGCCCCTAACCAGTGGCTTGGGCTGAAATCAAGCAGTTGTCTTCTCAATAACAGGTCACTTTGCCTGAATGCAACCAGCCCTCTCTCACGTCTGGCCACACAGAACCTTATTTTGGTTTTTGTCATTTATTTCTTTTCCTCAAGCCAGGCTGTGTTCTGGTGAGGTTTAACAGGCTGCATGAAAGGCCAGTGAGAGGCCCAGCCAATGGTCCATGGAGCTGGGACATCTGCCGCAGACATGATGCCAGGACAAGTGGCAGGGTCAGGTCTGTGTCAAAAGCCTCACGCAACAATCCTACGGGGCGGCTGCCCAGAGCCATGATGCCCTGGGTACCACCCCCAGAAGGAAGCCCCTGACCTCCCACCACTCTGCAGTACACAGACACCCACCCTGCACACACACACACACCCTCCTGCAGATCTATGCACCCTGCATGCATAAGCACGCTCTGGAGACACACACCCCAATTAACACACACTCACACAAAGAGACACAAATGGGCTCGCACTCAGGTGCCTACACTGTCACATACTTTATGGATGTGTGTTGCACACAGAGACATCATCACGTGCTCAGACACACCTACACACACACAGACGCCTGCGCCTGTCTGCACACAAAATCATTAACTCCTGTCTGATGGACACACACTAGTACACACTCAGGTACACAAATGCCCAGCCAACACCAGCATTTTAAGATGCTTGCTCAGCCCTGTGCCCTGCCCCCCGGGGCTCATAAATGCATGTTTACAGGTGGCTGGAGGGGTAAACAGCCCCAGAATTGGGTGCAGCCTGCTGGGCTGAGCCAGGAAGCAGAGGCCCAGAGACAGGAAGGAACCTAGGCCGGTCAGTGGAACCACAACTCAGGCGCCCAAGGTCACGGGAGACAAGCTGGGAGCGGGACAGACGGAGGAGCCCTCTGGAGTCTTTACTCACCACTGCCGGCAAGGATGGCCACGGCGAAGAACTTCTTCATACCCAGGCTAGACCTGAAGGAGGGCGAAACCCGGAGCTTGAGTCCATCCCCTCCACCCTTGGCAGTGTTGGACCTGCTGCTCCCTTCCTGAGCCTCAGGACAGGTGTCATCAATGCTGTCCCTTGATGTCCTAGTTGCTGCTCCTAGCGCTGTCATCAGCACCTGCCCAGCCCCTCCTGGAGGAGCACACCCCAGATGGCAGAGCCAGGAGGCAAGAGCACCTCCTTGCCCCCCACTCTGGCAGGAACCCCCTCCACGCATCAGCTTCCAGGACAGGAAGCCTGCTGTCTCAGGCCAGACCTCCCATGCACACACTAGGGAGTCCGGGAAGGAATTCATGTGACCCAGCCTAGCAGCTGGGTCTTGAACCCAAAGCCAGGACTCCTAGGTCCCTGGATTCCAGTCCCAGCACCGCTTCCAAAACGTGTGGCCTCAGCCTCCCTGGGCCACATGAAGGTTGTGGCCTCACTCTCCCTGGGCCACATGAGTGCCACGTGAAGGTTGACTAAATGATCCCTTTGGGGTTCTGCCCACCATGCGGACTTTTAGGAGAAAGGGATTCTAGGAGCCAGCCCCTCACCCCTGTCCCTGCCCCTCCCTGGAGGATTCCATCTCAGGGCAGCAGGCACCTACCTGGAGGTTCTTGAAGGACAGGAGGCCCCGAAGCGTGGGCCCCTCCACCCAGAGAAGCATCTATCCAGCACCTTCTTTTTGAACCATTTGGGGTTGGCCTGCGCCCCATCTGCCATGTTCCGGGTTCTGGGGGGCCAGCAACATAGGTCTTGAAAGGTCTGAGGCACGCTCCAGAGGCTGCGGGGAGCAGGCCCCAGCTTCACGCTGCCTCGCACGCTGGCAGGGGAGTGCCGGAGCAGTGCCCCTGGGCAGGAGGCAGGTGACACATGCCCTAGAAAAAGGAGGCTCCACCTCCTCCTCCCTCCCCCACAGCCCTGCCCACAGCCAGCTGGTACAGTCCCCACCCCTGGGTGCTCTCGTCTGCCTGACTTGGGGGTTCACATACCTGATAGGAGAATCAGTCTTTCCCTATAATGCATCTGAAAGGAAATTAGCCCAAAGGCCTCTCTTTCCCCATCTGAAAGATGTTAAAGATAAAACATCACTCAGTGACACTTGTTGAAACACAGTAAGGTAGGCTTTGTTCAAAGGGGCCATGGGGACAGGTGTAGGGCCATGGCAGTGGGTTCCACAGCGGGGAAGAGACTGGACTCAATGGCAGATACAATAAGAAAAAGCGGGAATTCATAGCCAAGGAGCAGGGTGGGGTCTGAGGATGGAAAGTTAACCAGAAGAAACATCAGGGGTCGCGGGGGATTGGGAGACTCTGGCTAAACCGATCCACCAGGATTCCTGCTGAAGGCAGGTGGGTTGCTCAGACATCACCTGGGGGCCACGGAGGACGAGAAACCCAATCAGATATGGAGGACAAAATTGAGGATTCTACCTGAACCAACTTAGCAGGGTTGCGACATTGCCAAATTTGCCCTTGAAGGGGGCACAATTATCTGATGGAGAGCCTGGGGGGCCTGGTTGTCAGCACCATTTGCCTTTTTTGAAGGGGGGTGGTGTGTATGAGAAAGACGCGGCTGGAGAGAATCCAAGGCAGTGTGAGCGCTGGGAGCCCCTCTCACGGCTGAGTCACCTGGGCTGAGCTTGGGGGTTTGAGCAGTCGCACTGAGAGAAGATCCCATTCCAGCATCCCCACTTCCCAGCCATGAGGCCTTGGTAGGAGAGCTCCCTTCCCTGGTCTCTGAGTTCTCAGCTGTAAGTGCACATAACAAGGCCTTACTGAATGAGGGTGATGCTCATACAAATCAGGTGTCGTGGTGGGTGGGGGCAGGCATAGGTGCCCAGTTAAAGATCTGATTGTTACAAAGTAGAGGCCTGAGCACAGCATGATCACTCACACCTGCAATCCCAGCACTGTGGGAGGCCAAGACGGAAGGATTGCGTGAGGCCAGGAGTTTGAGACCAGCCTGGGAAACATAGTGAGACCCCATGTCTACAAACAACAGCAAAGTAGGGGCTGATCTCCAGCCTTGGGGAGAATTGAGATGCTGGGAGGGGACAGCAAGGGAGGCAGGAGAAGATGACTCTTGGAAGTTGACACTGCAAATAATCCCCTCACCTTCAAGTTGATCCATCTCTCTCAATGTCCTCAAACCTGCCAACAAAGGGCAGAAGAGACCCCTAGGGCTTCCCTTCCTGCCCCTAGCTTTGCCAGCCTCCTCTTCTGGCTCTACCAAACCACAGTCCACATGTCATCCCCCTCACCCAGCCCCCACCCTTCCGCTGCCCAGCTCCCTCTCTGTGGATCCAGGTCCATCTCCTCTCCAGGAAGTTATCCCAGAAAAACCCCATTGCATCCAATCACAGGTCCTTGCATGGGAGGGTGTTTATTTGCATTTGGTGATGCATTCCAAAACATATACAGGTGATGCTACCTGTATATGTTTTGGTTTATGAATCTTGACACTTCCTTCAGACTGGGGATCCTGGAAGGAAGAGGCCTTTGTTTCTTCCAAAAGCCTAGGGCTTCCCCCTTGGGACAAGGCTGCATCTGCTTCATCAGACTGGGAGTGATTGGAAAACAAGACTAGTCTCTGCCTTCACTTGTCTGCACAAAGTCTGGCTTCTATCTTTGCCTCCATTTTCTCAAACACCACTTAATGATGTCACCACACTCCAAAGAAGGAAGAATCGAGAAGTGAGTCCCAGTATGTCCAAATCCTGAAGATACAGCCTCCAACCTGCAGATAAGTAGAGCCACTCCGACGTAGGTCGAGGAGGCCAAGGCTGGGGCCGGGGACCCCTGAGAGCCTCTGAGCAGCATCACTGCTACTTTCTCAACTGGAATTCCCACTGGACCTGCTGGTTGGGCTGGTCTTCAGAGAGGCTTGATCCTTGAGGAAGAGGACAGGCTCTTCCCTCTCCCTCCACCCTCCCCCTACCAAGCTCAGGATGCTCAATAGCGAGTCAATAATAAACTGGTTGACCCAGTAATTCCACTTCTGGGACTGCAAACCAAATGCCAACTTGAGTGGCTCCTAGAGACACCGAAGGGGTGCTTTCTTGATGCTCCCCCAACCCCATTAGAGGCAACTTAAATTAGGGGTTAGTTAAGCAAATTATTAGCCATCCATCCATAATCATGTTTTCAAATAATATTTGTTGATACAAAAAAAACCACCCTGTACTACAAGGTAATAGCATTTTTAAAAAGGAGTTGGTGTACACAGGTATAAAAATTATCTAGAAGGATACAGTGTAAAAGCATTAGTAATGGACATCTTTAGACAGTGGAATAAATGGTGGTTTTTATTTTTTATTTGTAATTTTTGGTATTAAAATGAGTGTAAAAATACATTCAACAATTACAATAAAATGGTCAATTTCCTCAAAAGACACAAAGTCACTCAACTGGAAATAGCTGGATATCTATGAAAGCCGCTGAATGTATAGTTTAAAATCTTCCCATAAACAAACTCCAGGTCCAGATGGCTTCACTGGTGAACTTGACCAAATACTTAAGGAGGAAGAAACATCAATTGTATTAGTTTGCTAGGGCTGCCATGACAAAATACCACAAATAGAGGGACTTCAATAACAGCAATTTATTGTCTCCCAGTTCTGGAGTCTGGAAGTCCAAGATCAAGATGCTGGCAGGGCTGATTTCATTCTGAGGCCCTTCTCTGTGGCTCAAAGATACCACCTTCGCTCTGTGGCCTCACGTGGCCTTTCCTCTGCGCATGCCCATCCCTCGTGTCTCTTTGTGTGTCTACATTTACTCATCTTATAAGGACACAAGTCATGCTGGATTAGGGCCCACCCTTGATTCCACTTAATCACCTCTTTAAAGGCACTATCTCCAAATACAGCCATATTCTGAGGTACCATGTGTTAGAGCTTCAAATTACACATTTAGGGGAGGGGAAAACAATTGAGCCCATAACACCAATTACACACAAATTCTTCCAGAATATGTAGATAAAGAAAATGCTTCCCAATTCATTCTACTAAGCCAACATTATTCTAATACCAAAACCAGATAAAGACATTACAAGAAATGAAAACTACAAGACTATGATTCCTCACCAACATAGATAAAAACATTCTTAACAAAATATTGGCAAACAGGCAAATGCTGGTAAACAGGAAAATATACCATGACCTAGTGGGGTTTATCCCAGGAATGAAAGATTGGTTATGCATTAAAAATCAGTCAATGTAAATATACCATACTAACAGACTAAAGAAGGAAAGCCATATGGTCATCTCAACAAATCCGAGAAAACAAAACAAATGCCATTTGACAAAATCCAACGTCCATTCCTGATTTTAAAAACTGTTCACAAACTGAGACAGAATGGAACTTCCCCAATTTGAGTAAGGATATCTACATCCGGGCGCGGTGGCTCACGCCTATAATCCCAGCACTTTCGGAGGCCGAGGCTGTTGGATCACCTGAGCTCAGGAGTTCGAGACCAGCCTGTCCAACATGGTGAAACCTGGTCTCCACTAAAAATACAAAAATCAGCTGGGTATGGTGGCACATACCTGTAATCCCAGCTACTCAGGAGGCTGAGGCAGGGGAATCGCTTGAACCCAGGAGAAGGAGGTTGCAGTGAGCCGAGATCGTGCCACTGCACTCCAGCCTGGGCAACAGAGCCAGACTCCGTCAAAAAAAAAAAAAAAAAAAGATAAAGGGCATCTACAAGAAACCTATGGCCAACACCAGGCTTAATGGTGCAAGACTGAATGCTTTTCTCCCAAAGATTAGGAAGAATGTGCACTCTTATCACTTCTATTCTACATTGTACTGGTGATTACAGTTAGTGCAACAGCCAAGAAAAGAAATGAAAAGGCTTCAGATTGGAAAGGAAGAAGAGAGTTGATGTCTATTGGCATCAACATAATAGTCCATATAAAAAATCCTGTAGAAGCTACAAAAAAAGCTGCTGGAACTAACAACTGAATTTAGCAAGGTTGCAGAATATAAGATGAAAATACGAAATAGTCATAATAATTGTACTTCTACATACTAGCAATGAATAATTGGACACTGACATTTAAAAAAATATTTACAATAATGTGCAAAAATATGAAATATTTAGGGATAAAATTGACCAAAAAACGGGTACTTGTACGTTAAAAACTATAAAATGATGCTCAGAGAAATCAAGGAAAACCAAAGTAAATCAAGGGATATGTCATGCTTATGAATCAGAAGGCCCAATATTGTTACAATGTCAATTCTCATTTGCTCGTTAGTCACTGCACTCTCAATCAAAATCCTAACAGACTTTTCTTGTAGAAATTGACAAGCTGATCCCAAAATTCATATGGAAATTCAAGGGATCTAGAATAGCCAAATCAACTATAAAAAGATGAATAGTATTGCAGGACTTACACTACCTGATTTTAAGACTTACAAAGTGGGCCAGGCGCAGCAACTTACACCTGTAATCCCAGCACTTTGGGAGGCCAAGGTGGGAGAATTGCTTGAGCCCAGGAGTTCAAGACCAGCCTGGACAACATAGCAAGACCCCGTCTTCACAAACAAACAGACAAAAATTAACGTGGCTTGGTAGTACACACTTGTAGTCCCGGTTACCTGGCGGGCCGAGGCAGGAGAATTGCTTGAGTCTGGGAGGTCGAGGCTGCAGTGAGCTATGATTGTGCCCTGCATTCCAACCTGGGTGACAGAGTGAGACTCTGCCTTAAAAAAAAAGTTACTGTAATCGAGATAGTATGGTATTGATATAAAGATAAACAAATAGGTCAATGGAACAGAATAGGTGATTGAGAATCAGATTTACAAATGTGGAAAATTTATTTTTGACAAGGATGCAAAGGGAAGTTCATGGAGAAATAACAGAATTTTCAACCATGTTGCTAGGCCAACTGACTATCAACAGAAGGAGAGAGAAATAGAGAGAAAGAAAGGGAGAGAGAGGCAGGGAGAGAAAGAAAAAAGAGAGAAAGAGAGAAAGAAACAGAGGGAGGGAGAGAAAGAAGAAAGAGAGAGGATGAGAAGGAAAGAGGGAAACAGAACAGGGATCAGGGGGGAAGGAAGGGGGAGAAAGACAGAAAAGAAATAAGAATTTCAATTCATACCTCTAACCATATACAAAAATTAACCAAAACTCATCACAGTTCAAGGGTGCTAAGACAATTCAATAGGGAAAAAAAATGGTCTTTTCAACAAACATTGTTGAGATAACTGGATACCTATATGCAAAAGAATGAAGTTGAACCCCTTCCTTACACCACATATAAAAGTTAACTCAAAATGGATCAGAGACCTAAACATAAACTATAAACCTTTTTCCAGCCTGGGCAACATAGTGAGACCTCATCTCTGCCAAAAAAAAAAAAAGAATGAGCTGGGCATGGGCATGTTTGCACATGCCTGTAGTCCCAGCTGTTCAGGAGGCTGAGGTGGGAGGATTGCTTGAACCCAGGAGGTCGAGGCTGCTGTGAGCTGTGATGGTGCCACTGCACTCCAGCCTGGGTAGCAGAGTGAAATTCTATCTCAAAACAAAACAAAACAAAACAAAAACAATAAACTTTTAGGCTCAGTGCAGTGGCTAACACCTGTAATCCCAGCACTTTGGGAGGCTGAGGCGGGTGGATCACGAGGTCAGGAGATCGAGACCATCCTGGCTAACATGGTGAAACCCCGTCTCTACTAAAAATACAAAAAATTAGCTGGGCGTGGTGGCAGGCGCCTGTAGTCCCAGCTACTTGGGAGGCAGAGGCAGAAGAATGGCGTGAACTCTGGAGGCGGAGCTTGCAGTGAGCCGAGATTGCGCCACTGCACTCCAGCCTGGGCGAAAGAGCGAGACTCCTCTCAAAAAAAAAAAAGAAACAATTTCTACATTTATAACAAAAATATTTAGATAATGACCATTTCACCCAATATTTCCTAATCATTAAGCTGTTAGCTCTGGAGAGGGAAGCATCAAAGGTCATTATTCCCATTTTATGGAGGTAGAAACTGAGGCAGCAAGCTGGGAAGCCATGTGTCTCAGCCCCATGAACCAGGGAAGACCCGACTATAGGTGGCTCCCTGAGGACCAGGCCAGTCCCTCTGAGCAGGTCTCTGTCCTGCAGGGATCGTGTGTGCATACCTGGGGGCCAGCAGGATGGGAGCAGGCAGAAGAAAGAGAGCAATGACTTATCAGCTGCTCACCTCCTCCAGGAAGTCTACCGTGTAATCATTATTTCCTCTGGCCTCTCTTAACACCTGTATTAGTTTTCCAGTGCCGCCATCACAAGTCCCACAAACTGGATGGCTTACACAATAGAAATTTATTTTCTCACAGTTCTGGAGGCCGGACATCTGAGAGGAAGGTGTCAGTGGGGCTGGCTCCTTCTGAGGCCTCTCTCCAAGCTTGTAGATGGCCACTTTCTCCCTGTCTTCACATGATCTTTTCTGTATGCCTGTCTATGTCCTGATCTCTTCTTCTCATGAGGACACCAGTTATATTGGAGTAGGGCCCACGCTAGTAACTTCATTTTAACTTAATCACCTCTTCAAAGGTCCTATCTCCAAATACAGTCATATTCCGAAGTATTGGGGGTTAGGACTTGAACATATCGATTTGGGGTGCAGGACACATGGGCTGTGGTGCTGCCCATGACAATACCATATGGCTCCTGACTGCGGGCCTCTGGGGGGAACAATTAGGCCGACAACAACATTGACTTATACATTTGAGTGAATATCTTGATAAAGCTGTTTTTTTGTTTGTTTGGGTTTTTTGTTTGTTTGTTTGTTTTTGAGACAGAGTTTCGCTCTTGTTGCCCAGGCTGGAGTGCTGTGGTGCAATCTCAACTCACTGCAACCTTGGCCTCCCGGGTTCAAGAGATTCTCCTGCCTCAGCCTCCCCAGTAGCTGGGACTACAGGTGTGCACCACCATGCCCAGCTAATTTTTGTATTTTTAGTAGAGATGGGGTTTCACCATGTTGGCCAGGATGGTCTCGATCTCTTGACCTTGCGATCCACCCACCTCAGCCTCCCAAAGTGCTAGGATTACAGGCATGAGCCACCATGCCCAGCCAATAAAGCTGTTTTTAAAAACAGATTATATGACTCAGCCTGAAAAAGGAAGGAAATTCTGATATATGCTACAACACAGACGAACTTTACGAACATTGTGCTAAATGAAAGAAGCCAGGTAGAAAAGGAGAAATGCTGTGTGATTTCACTTATGTGAGGTACTTAGTCAAATTCATGGAGACAGGAAGTAGACCCTGCAGAGCCCCACCAACCTCATCTGCACGTGGAAAAAATAGTGCCCAAAATATAAAATGTGCTTCGAGGAGCAAGAAAGATAGAAGAATTCTGCGCGTGCCCAAGTGCCATTTCCTGTGGAGCGGATGGTGGACCTTTCCAGGCTAACCCTTCTGCCAGATCTCATGAGGCTGTGAGCCCCTGTGGATCATATTAATAGGAAGAAATGGCTCTGTCCCACCCACATAAGTCAGCCCACTGGCCCTCCCAAAATAAAGCCTTGCCACGTCAGCCGAGCGTCTCCAGAAGCGTCTCGGGAGCCTCAGCTGCTCATATCCCTCTGCCCTGCTCCCCTGGCCCCAGTGTTGACACTCACAACTACTCATGGAAGCCTTGGCACCCACAGAGATTGGGCCTACCCCAGGGTGCTGACCTTAGATTCCCCCAAAGCTGCAGACTCTCAGGGTTCCAGGAAAGTCGCCTTGCCTTCCAGTCTCAGAGCCATACCATGCTCTGCATGGAAGAGGGGCATGCCCCCAGTCCCATCCCATGCCACAGTGACACCCTCTATCACCTATGCCTTGCATAGCCCCTCTCGGTGACCAGAGGGGTGCCAGGAGGTTCTACAGGGTTCTCTCTGCAGGACTCCAGCCAAACCCACCAGACAATTATCTTGTTGTCTACAGTCAGCCCTCCATTCTAACTCCTCAGGCAGGGCAACCGACTTCTATGCAAATCAGTGTGAGCCCCTCACCTGCACCCACCGGACAGGCCACCAACTATCTGCACTGCCCAGGTCCCAGCCAGCTGGAAAAGTGTCTGGTCACTCTGAGGACACTGTAAGTTCCTGGCGGGCAGGGCCTTGTCTTACTCCTTCGTCTCTGCACCCTGCACAGTGTGCTGAGTCTGGCTGGGGCTGGCACAGAGTAGGTGCTCAGGAATGTCCGTGGAATGGAATCATGTGCTGGGCTCCTGTGGGACTTCCTGGAAGCGTGCTTTTTGCCTCTCACGAGCTAATACTAATAACAGCACCACCAAATACCATTATTGAGTGTTTATTCTGCATGAAGCACATTGCCAAGTGCCGTGCATGCCACACGTCTAGGAATCCTCATAACAATCCCACTAGCTGGGTATTATCAGTTTCCCCTGCCCCGTGTAACAGAGGAGAAAACGGAAGGGGAGTCAGGATCCATGTCAGGTTTGTCTGACCCCCAGGCATCCTTCTGGATGCCCAGGCTCTGCAGCCTCCCACCAGACGTGGCCTTTATGAAGCAGCAGGGGGCTGGGCTGCGCCTAAACACAGGAAAGAATCTTCCAGCAATGACCATCTGGAAGCTGCTGGGCATGGGGATTTCAAATGATTTTGAAAGTGCCTTCTCGTGGCCACTGGCCTGGGAATCCCCCCCATTGCACGTGACCAGCTTTGTGTCATTCTGAAACAAGACTCTCTGGGCTCGAGGTGCAGAAAGAGGCAGTTTGCCCTGTCCCTTGCCTGAGTTTGAACCCTAGACCTTTTCCTCCTATTACTGACCACTTACCATGTGCCATTCATGCTACCTGTAATCATGACAACAAGCCTAAAGGAGATGCATCATTAGTGCCATTTTCCAGATGGGAAACTGACACTCAGAGAGATGAAGCACCCGGATCAAAGTAACACAGTTATTAATCTAGAACCCAAAGACAGAGCTTTCTGATATCAAAGCTGGGGCTTTCTTTCTACTACAAGGCCTTGGTTGCTCATAATCTGGAAGGATACTTAATAATTTGGAAGGATGTCCAAAGGACTTCCTGCTGAAGTTTGAACCTATTTTTTTTTTAAGAGACAGAGTCTCAGCTGTCACCCAGGCTGGTGTGCTGTGGTGCAATCACAGCTCACTACAGCCTCGAACTCCTGGGCTCCAGGGATCCTCTTGCTTCAGCCTCCTGAGTAGCTGGGACTACAGGTGCAAGCCACCCTGCCTGGCTAATTTTTATTTTTGATAGAGATGAGGTCTGGCTATGTTGCCCAGGCTGGTCTCAAACTCCTGATCTCAAGTGATCCTCCTGCCTCAGCCTCCCTAAGTGCTAGTATTATAGGCACTACAAAAAAAAAAATTAAACCATCATCCTCATCCTCATTATTATCATTCAAATGCATGGTAATGTAACATACATCCAGGAAAATGCACAAACCTTAGTGAACAGCAGGATGAATTATTGCAATGTGAACACACCCATGTAACCAACACCAAACAGACAGAACATCGGCAGCAGCCCCCGAAGGAAGACCTCTAGTAACCCCCTCTAATCAGCACGCACAGCTGTGGGGAACTGCTGTCCTGACTTGTGAAATCACACATGAGCTTGACTATTGTGGAACGTTGTAGCAATGGAGTCTCACTCACACTCTGTGCTCTTTTGTGTCTAGCTTTATTTTTCGTTCTATGCTTGTGGGATTCATCCATGTCCTTGTGTGTCATTGTGGTTTGTTGACACGGTGTACTCATCGGTTGACTATACCGCCACAGGTCTCTCCATTCTGCTGTTGACAGGCATTTGGAGGGAGTCTAGTTTTTTAATCCGTTTCCTTTGATTCAGATGGAGAAAAGTGGGTCACTCTCCCACAAAAGCTAATCTCTCCCTCCTCCCTCTTTCCCGCCCTGGGGAAGCCCTTCTCCTTTGCTTCCCTCTGATCTTGAAAACCTATGGGAATTTGGAGCTTCATTTCAGGTACATTCTGGCAGGCTTTCATGGTGAATGGAATCCAGGCAATGGGACTCTTCTGGTCAACAGGGCTTTGCACGGGAGGTCTCCTGCCATGGGCTGAGAGGACGTGCTGTCACCTCGGGGGATATTCTTAGGAAGTGAGAAAGAGGGTCCACTTTCTTCTGGTCTGCAGTGAGGGTGGGGGCAGCTGACTTCTAGGCTCTGCCAGCTCTTCTGGCTTCCACGGTTGTCTATGCTGGGCGGGTAAGAGAATTCATATGGCAGTGCTCCAAGACGCAGTGACTCATCCATGGAGTGGAGATTATGACAGTACCTACTTCGATTTATTATATGTGGAGTTCTTAGGGCACTACCCCCCGCACACAGTAAGGTGGGCTCCAGCAGAGCTGTGGTCTAACCCAAACTCTGCCGTGTACATGCTGGGTGACACTGGTCAAGTTCCTAACCTCTCTGAGCTCCAGTTTCCTCACCTGTAATATGGGAATAGCAGTGTCTTCTTCATGGTGTGGCTGTGAAAATCAAATGACATAAGAATTCAGGGCCTGATATATGGTAGAAACTCAGTCGGCAGTAGCTATTTTTAACAGAGTTTCCCCTCTCAGCATCTGATAGCCTTCCTGCTCCCTTCCACCCTCCACCTGGAGAGCTTGCCAGGTTGTGGCCTAACAGTATCATCAATGTTTTTCCGACTGTTGCCAGGGAAGTAAAAACACAGACTTGCTGATACGTCCCAAGAAACAACCAGGCACCATAGATACTAAGACCTGCCGATGGGCAGAAGCAAGGGGGTTTCAAATTCACAGACTTTCAGAGGAAGGAAAAGGCATGGAAACCTTTATATATTCATCCTCATTGTTAATTATTCAAATGCAAATGATATAATGCCTTTTTTTTCTTGAGATAGGGTATCGTTCTGTCGCCCAGGCTGAAAGAAGTGCAGTGGCATGATCGTGGCTCACTACAGCCTCAAACTCCTGGGATCAAGCAATCCTTCCACCTTAGCCTCCTGAGTAGCTGAGACTACAAGCCCACAACACGATGTGCCGTGAATTTTACTTCTTCTTCTTCTTTTTTTTTTTTTTTTTTTGAGATAGGGTCTCACTCTGTCACCTAGGCTGCAGTGCAATGTCTCGATCTCGGCTCACTAAAGCCTTGACCTCCTGGGCTCAAGTGATCCACCCACCTCAGCCTCTCGAGTAGCTGGGATTACAGGCACACAGGACCATGCCTGGCTAATTTTTGTATTTTTTGTAGAAACAGGGTTTCACCATGTTGGCCAGGCTGGTCTAGAATTCCTGGTCTCAAACAATCTGATCATCTCCGCCTCCCAAAGTTCTGGGATTACAGGCATGAGCCACCGTGTCCGACCTCCCAGCTAACTTTTAAATTTTTAGTGGAGATGGGGTTTCACCATGTTGTGTAGGCTGGTCTTGAACTCCTGGGCTCAAGAGATCCACCCACCTCAGCCTCCTAAAGTGCTGGGATTACAGGTGTGAGCTACCACACCTAGTCTCCAAAAATCTTTATGTCTTCTGACCCAGAAATTTCACTTCTGGAAATCTATACTAAAGAAACCATCAAACAATAGAAAAATGCCCAGTAATGACACAAATGATAGAATTAGTAGTTGGAGGACATTGAAAGTTATAACTACGGTTGTCCTCCTTTATCTTCAGGGGATACATTCCAAGACCCCCAGCGGCTGTCTGAAAGCACGGATACGACCCAACCCTATATAGACTGTTTTTTCATATATGAGCCATACAAATGTATGGTAAAGTTTAATTTATAAATTAGGCATGGTAAGAGATTAATAATGATGACTAATAATAAAATAGAACAATTATGACAATATGCTATAATAAAAGTTACATGAATGTGGTCTCTCTCTCGAGAGCGTGACAGCCAGTGTCACGGCTGGGCGCTGTGGCTCACCCCTGTAATCCTAGCACTTTGGGACATCAAGGTGGGCAGATCATGAGGTCAGGAATCCGAGCCTGACCAACATGATGAGACCCTGTCTCTACTAAAAATACAAAAATTATCTGGGTGTGGCGGTGCATGCCTGTAGTCCCAGCTACTCGGGAGGCTGAGGCAGGAGAATCACTTGAACCCGGGAGGCAGAGGTTGCGGTGAGCCAAGACTGTACCACTGCACTCCAGCCTGGCGACAGAGTGAGACTCCATCTCAAACAAACAAGTGACCTGTATACCACAGGTCACTGAAATTTTGGAAAGAGAAACTGCCAGGAAACTGATAAAGGGGAACTACCATAGATTCTCTATGTTTAAGGATATAAAAGAAGCCAGGGACTGTGGCTCACGCCTGTAATCCCAGCATTTTGGGAGGCCGAGGTGGGTTGATCACCTGAGGTTAGGAGTTCGAGACCAGCCTGGCCAACATAGTAAAACCCCGTCTCTACTAAAAATACAAAAATTAGCCAGGCATGGGCGCATGCCTATAGTCCCAGCTACTCGGGAGGCTGAGGCACAAGAATTGCTTGAACCTGGGAGGTGGAGGTTGCAGTGAGCTGAGATCGCACCACTGCACTCCAACCTGGGCAACAGAGCGAGACTCCATCTCGAAAAAATTTTTTTTAATTAAAAATAAACAAAGAAAGATGAGCATGTTAAGTAGAAGCACAGAAAATATTTAAAAGACCCAGATTAAATTTATAGAGAGGACCAAATGCACTGAGATGGGAAAAAAACAGTGGACAGTATTAACAGCAGATCAGAGAATGCAGGAGAAAAGGTTAGTTACTCCACTTATTTTAAGCAGTGATGATGAGGGTGATGATGATGAGGAGGAGGATGATGGGAGTCACTGCAGCTGACATTTATTGGTCTCTAGCTGTGGACCAAACCCTGTTCACGTATCATCTTTTCATCCTCACAGTAACCCTGTGAAGTAGGTACTGTCATCACCCCTGTCTTACACAGGAGCAAGAGGAAGACACGGAGCTAATAATCAGCTTGCTCCAAGTTAAGCAGCCAGAACGTCAGGGAGGCCAGGCTGTTAACCCAGGCAGTCTGGGTTTGAATCCCATCTCCCCAGTCCTCTTAACCTCCCGTGTTGTGGTTACTGTAATGGCATTCCCTGGATCAGTGAGGCTTGGTGCTATGTGCTTTATGGACATTGTATCTAAATCTCACAGCCATCAGGGAAGGGAGGGACTGTTGACCCCATTTTGCAGATGAAGAAACCAAGGTTCCTGGAGATGAAGTAATTTGCCCAGGGTCCCACCATTGGTAAGAGAAGGAGCCAGGATTTGAACCAGATCTGTCTGATCCCAAACCTTGCCTGCTGGATGTGCCCTGGGGCTTCTGGAGGTGTCCGAGGTAACTCTGAAGATGGGGCTTTTGAGGACGCTTTGTAGCATCAATATTGTGCCTTCTCTCCCTTTAGGGAAAAGCCTTCTAGAATCAACAAAGGGCTTGTGGCTACTTTTGCTCTCATCCCTCCATATCAGATGGATGGAGGGTGGCGTGAGTTCTGACAGGTAGCCACATGGCCCACCAAGAGTCCCTGTCTAGAAGATTGTCTATAGGGTAAGGTACCACACTGGTAAATGCACAAGACTATTGAGCCTACATGGGAGGGGGTGCATCAAAAAATGTGCCCAAGGCATCTACTTTGCTTGCTGTTTAATTACTTTGCATGTAGACTGTTGACACACATATGAGCTGGTCAGTTGGTTGACTGAGTCAAGGAACAAAGGCAATAATCAGATTTAAAAAGGAGGGAAGAGAAGAGAGAAGAGAGAGAGAGAGAGAGAAGCTCCTAGCAGTGGCTGTTGCTGGCATATTCTTTTGGATGAGCTGATTTGCTGGCAACAGAGGTCAGCCTGGGCATTCTGTCCTTAGACAGCCATCTAACAGGCATCAAAGCTGTGGGAACAAGGTTCTCAGTGGAGCCCTGGTGGCTGACCTTCTCTGTGTCGTGGCCATGAGTGTCCTCCCGTCAGCTCCTCCACCCAAGTTGGGCTGGCTCCACCCCATTTGCCTCATTAGGATTCTCACATGTAAACTGGGGCAGACCTTCTGTAGGGTAAGTTGTCAACACATATCAATTGCCTGACTTCAAATTGTGTGTGTGCTTTGACTCAGCAAGTCCACATTAGGAGTAGATCCTATGGAAGCAATTCTGGACATGTACTGACTGAAATTTGGCCTTCTTTCACTCTACGGTCTAGATTAGTAAAAAAATATCAGAAGCCACCCATATATCCATCAATGGAGCTTCATTAGATAAACGGTATAACAATATAATAATATATATAATAGTATAATGAAATAGGAACCTGCCTTTTTCTTTCTGAGATGGAGTCTTGCTCTGTTGCCCAGGCTGGAGTGCAGTGGCACAATCTCGGCTCACTGCAACCTCCGCCTCCTGAGTTCAAGCAAGTCTCTACCTCAGCCTCCCGAGTAGCTGGGATTACAGGCACCTGCCACCACGCTCAGCTAATTTTTGTATTTTTAGTAGAGATGGGGTTTCACCATCTTGGCCAGGCTGGTCTTGAACTCCTAACTTTGTGATCCACCCGCCTGGAGCTCCCAAAGTGCTGGGATTACTGTCATGAGCCACCGTGCCCAGCCAGGAACCTGCCTTTCACAATGTTACTAGAGAGGAATATTTAATGACATAGAAATATGTGCAAGTTATATCAGCAAATGAAAAAATAGGCTATGAAGCACTGCATATATAATATTTTCCTAATTTGGTTGGGGAAAAGTATGGAGAGAGAGAGAGACAGAAAGAGAGACAGGCAGCAACAGGACCACAGAGGGACGTACACCAAAATGTCAATGGTGCTTAATAGGTTTACAGGTGATTTCAAGTTTATTGTTTAGGTTTTCCACATCTTCTACACTGAGTGTATGTTTCTTTTATCAAAAAGGGCGTGGTGGGGAAGCCAAGGCATGGTGCTCACACCTGCAATCCCAGCACTTTGGGAGGTTGAGGTGAGATGATTGTTTGAGGCCAGGAGTTCGAGAGCAGCCTGGGCAACATAGTGTTGTCTTAAAAAAAATTGCCAGGCATAGTGGCTCATGCCTGTGGTCTCAGCTACTTGGAAAGCTGAGGCAGGAGGATTGCCTGAGCCCAGGAGGTCGAGGTTACAGTGAGCTATGATCATTCCACTGCACTCCAGCATAAGTGACAGAGTGAGACCCTATCTCAAAATATACATATATATGAATATAAGTAAATAAATACATTAAATAAATAAATAGGGAAAAAAACATGTTTAAAAAAAAAAAAAAACTTCCCAGTGCCAGAAAAGTGGAAGTGAAAGAAGCATGTGTTGCCTCCATGAGAGCGGGGGCTGGGAGGGAGGGCTGGGCGAGGCTGTGTGGGGTGCATCTGATATAAAGGGGCAGCCTGCATGGAAAGGGCCTGCCAGCATCTGCCTCCACTGCTCTGTGCTGGGATCATGGAACTTGCACTGCTGTGTGGGCTGGTGGTGATGGCTGGTGAGTTGGGGATGGGACCCAGGCTGGGAAGGGAAGGAGGGAGGCCAATGTACCCCTGTGCTCTCTTTCCTAGATTGGGGGGCCGCTGCTCTGATCCCCAGGACCCTGGCCCCTACTCCCCAATCCTTCTGCCCCTCTGCAAAGAGCCTTCAGTAGCCACCAGTCTCCTAGCATGGTAGCTTCAGCCAGAGAGCTCTGGGTGGCCAAGCTGTGCCGCATGTCTCTGGACTGCTGTGAAGGTTCAAACTAGAAGTCCAGCACCAGGGTGTGCTGCGCCCATGATGATGACGCTTTGGACACAGGTCACTTCATCCCTGCCCCTCCCACTGAATAGGAACAACCTGTACGAATGCATAGCACTCCATATTTTTAGAGCCGTTTCATGTTCATGATCTTCCTTGAACCTGGGAAGAGGGTTCCCTTGCCCTTCGGTGAAGAGGGGACAGTTTCTATTTGATCTTAAGCAGACCAAATATAAAGTGCAGTTGCTAGCAAATTGGCCTTTTTGTCCTCAATCCGTCTCAAAATTGTGATTTTGGAAAGGGCTTGCATTTTACAATGTAGTTTCATGTTATCTTGGGACTCCGAAATTCGCTAGAGGAACATGTCTCCAGGATTACAGCAAAAACCATTAGGAAATTTGCAATCGAGCTGCAAAAATTCATCTCTCAGATGTAAAGAGAGAAGACACTGTAGAGATCAAATACACAGATGCACCTGCAGTCAAACGCAGGCCCCGCCATCTCTTGGCAGTATGACTTTAGCCAAATCACCCAACCTTTCAATACCCTCATCTGTAAAATGGGCACAACACCCTTCATAGGGCTGTTAGAAGGACTCTAATGGGAAAACAGATACTAAGTGTTGAGTAAACGTAAATAATAGCTTCACACATGGCACATGCATGAAAGATGGCAGTAGCACCTCCTCCCACCCACTGTGTCCATCCCTTGGGAGAAGGAGCTTCATCCCTGTCAGTGGCAGCCAAGGGTGGGAAAAGTTACCCAGGCAAGAACTGCTGACAAGCTAAGCCAGTTCACCAACACCTCCCCAGCCACAGCTCCAGCTCCGTTTCTCAGGCTGGGTCCTCCTCACCTTAAAATTATGGCAAGTAAGACCACCCAAAAGCATTCTGAATCAAAGCTGAATGTATTTCTCACATGGCAAGAAAGAGCCGCATCATTCAGGTGTGAGTTCAGTTTATGTATTTCTGAGCCCAGATTGAAAGGGCTAGATTCAGGGCAAAAAAAAAAAAAAAAAAAAAGAGGACAGGGGTACCCTAAGAAAGGGAAGATTCTGAATGCGGGGCTCTGGTTGATCTGCAAGGTTGTTTGCAGTTGGGTTCCTTATCATGGAATCCAGGAATCTCTGATGGATTGTGTATGATTCCAGAGGGCCCAGGATCCTTCACCAGTGCAGCCAAAGCTTAGCAAGGCTTCTCTTGTACATGTCTTAACAGCTAGAGCCACCATGTCAAACAGGCGTGGCAACATGGACTCCCACACATTGAGGGGACATACTGGGGACACGATGGCCCAGTCACTTTTAGTTGCAACCCAAGGCCACCCGTGTGTGGTCTCATTCTTTGTCCAGTGCATGAGTTTCTCCCAACCACCCTTCCCACCCCAACGGGCCCCAATGTGGGGCTCACCCACTGTGTACTATTGACTTCATTTGCCCGAGGCTGGGTGCGGGTTCCATAACTAGACTCACTCGAAGAGGGGCTGCCCAGCCCAGTCTCCCTGAGACTCTGGGCTCCATCGGGATGTGTGCTCCCTGCATTATCTAATCATCTCTAGGAGTTGCACACAGGCACAGCTCCTTTCCCTTCTGTCATCTGTTTCTCCCAACCTCTCACTTGAATTCATGGACTTAATATATTTTATTTCTCCTAACTCAACATAATGCATTCCTCTCTTCCAGTAAAATAAATTTCCCTTACTATCAATTCTAATCAGCAGTTATTATGAGTGAAATAAAATTATCCATGAAAAGCATTGATTTCTAAATCATGCTGCCTCCCAGAAGACCCACACACTCTCTTTATTACAGATTCAGATTTTTCTAGGGGCTGGAGGTAAGAAGGGTGACTTGGGACCATTCCTCCTATTATGGAGTGGGAAATCAACACCCAGAGACAGGGAATGAAACCAGACTGTTTTAAGTGATGAATTCTGGCTCCATTTACCAGCCACTAAGACTCTGAGCAAGTTACTGAGCCTCAAACTGCTCATCTGTAAAATAGGGATTAAAAATAATATTCATTGTACCAGTGTTGGTTTTAGCAAATGAATCACAAGTAAGATGATAACATTTGAGGAAATTGGCTAAGGGGTATACAGGAGCTTTCTATCTTTGCAACTTTTTTGTACATCTGGAATTATTCCAAAATAAAAAGTTTATTTATTTAATATAACAGTAATTATCTAGCCAGATGGAGTCAAGAAATCAATACAAAAGAAGACCTATAGTAACCACTCAGTAATTGTCACTTTTTTTCCTTGACACAAAGTCTCACTCTGTTGCCCAGGCTGGAGTGCAGTGGCACGATCTCGGCTCACTGCAGCCTCCAGCTCCCACCTCAGCCTCCCAAGTAGCTGCGACGACAGGTGTCCACCACCATGCCCAGTTAATTTTTGATGTTTTGTAGATACAGGGTGTTACCATGTTTCCCAAGCTAGTCTCAAACTCCTGGGTTCAAGCAATCTGCCCACCTTGGCCTCGCAAACCCGAGATCATGCCACTGCATTCCAGCCTGGGCAACAGAGCGAGACTTTGTCTCCCAAAGTGCTGGGATTACAGACGTGAGCCACTGTGCCTGGCCTGTCGCTATATTTTTAATAGCAGCAGTAGATGTCGTTTTATTATTATCATCATTTGAGGTCACTCATTTGGTCTGGGCAGAGCAGAGGTGCCGTCCTGTGCCCAGTGGTGCTGCCCTGAAATTCATCTCCTCTCCTCTCCTGGTTGCTGGGCTACTTGGCAGGTGTGATTCCAATCCAGGGTGGGATCCTGAACCTGAACAAGATGGTCAAGTAAGTGACTGGGAAAATGCCCATCCTCTTCTACTGGCCCTACGGCTGTCACTGCGGACTAGGTGGCAGAGGCCAGCCCAAAGATGCCACGGACTGGTAACTCCTTTCTCAGGGCTGGCAATCCTATCCTGCCCTCGACTATGGTACTCTTCTTTTCTCTCCACCCACCTATTCATTTAGTTGAGTTGAATCCATTTTGTTGAGCATCTACTATGTGCTAGAAACCGCTGAGTGCCAATACGGTCCCAGCCCTCCTGGAGCTTGCCTTCCAGAAGGTTCCCCAGGGTCCCTGAAGGACAGCCATCCCCTTGCACTCCCATCCCCTACTCTAGTGGCAATGCCCAAGTTCACTCCCCACTGCAATGGACATTGGTTTTTTAAAGCCCCTCCCGCCACCTCTTTTTTTCCGTTATCTCATTTGATCTTCGTAACAACCCTGGGAGTCAGCTAGAGGAGGGGTGAGAGCCAGCCAGGCCTGGGGACACTGCCCTGATCTGCTACTTACAGGCTGTGTGACCTTGGGAGAGTGTCTTGACCTCCCTGAGTCTCAGTTTCTTCATCTCTGAAGAGGGGATAATATGAGTACCTCCATCCCATGGTGGTTTTAAGGAGTAAGAGAATGCGTAGATAAAGCAAGTGTCTGGTGCATAGGAATTGCTCAAAAAATGTTAGTCATCATGATCCTGAGGAAGACTGCAGCCCTGCAGGCCTTGACTCTTCCCAGGTGGGGACACGGGTTCTTCTCCGGTGGGGGGAGGAGCCAGAGAGCCCAGTAGGCTGGGGACCCATGCAGCTGTGCACCCTGTCTACTCCAGGTGCTGCCAGACCCATGACTGCTGCTACGTCCACCTGAAGACCCACGGGTGCGGCATCTTCAGGGACTATTACAGATACAACTTTTCCCAGGGGAACATCCACTGCTGTGAGTACCCAGACCTCAGGGCAGGAGCTGGAGACCCCAGGAAGGGAGTTCTGGCTCTCACTGCCTTCACAGCACAGCTACTTGACCTCTCTGTTTTTTTGCATGGGTCCACTGGCTGCAGTTGGGCTGTGAAGAGGCAAGAATGGGTATGGGGGTATGGAGAGAACCCATGGGAGGTTTGGCCCCTTTAGCACCTGGAATTCAGGCCCACGACCGACCAGCTTGGTGACCATATTGCTTAACCTCTCTGAACCTCAGTATCCTCATCTGTAATCTACCCCATTAAGTTATTGCAAGAACTAAAATGAGACAGACAGAATGGGCCTCACAGGATGCCTGCCATAATAAATTACACAGAGCTACTGATTGGCTGTTACTTTCATCATCACTGATGCTCGTGGCAGCCTGTCCAGGATCAGCAAAACCCTGATTGTCTCCATTGTACAGACCAGGAAACCAAAACTAGAGTGGGGAAGTGTCTGCCTCCAACTGACAGAGCCTGGGCTGGAAACCAGGGCACCTGGCCCCTGCATCCTTTCCAGCATCACATGCATAGAAATGTAGCAGGTCCTCAGGGCTGGGAATCGAAAGGGCTCATCACAGCAGCTGCTGTTAATTGAGGGCTTCATAATAATAGTAACAATAATATCCAAAATTTATTGAGCACTTACTATAGGCTAAGTGCCTTGTCTCATGATAGGCTAAGTGCCTTGTCTTATGACAGCCCCCTAGGCAGCTCTTGCCATTATCCCCGCTTCACAGACAATGAAACCGTGATTCCTCCTGCCCGGGAGTCTTTGCATAGACTGTTGCCATCCCCCACTCCCCAACCCCAGCTTCCTCCAGGAAGAGCAGACCCTTCCTATCTCAGCTCAGAAGCTCTCCCGCCCTGTTTTCTGATCTCCTAGCCCAGACCCTTCCGATCTCAGCTCAGAAGCTCTTCCACCCTGTTTTCTGATCTAGCCCTGCATGGTTCCTCATGTTAACTTCGCATAGTTGTTTTTTGCTCCCTGTGGTGCTCTAATACCTGCCCCTCTCCCATGTCCCTATCGTTCAGTCCCCTCCTGCCATGACACGGTAGGTGCTCAATAATTGTTTAATGAATGGGTGAATAAATAACTGAAGGTGCACTGGCACACCGGGAGGTCATGGTACGTGGCCAAGGTCATGCAGCTAGAATCGAGGTTGCTGGGACCGGTACCTCCACGACTGAGCAGGAACTGCACTGACTTCAGAGGCTGCTAGACTCATACCTGCCTCTGTCTCGGATAAGGACAAACACAGAGCCCCCCTCCTCTGCCCACAGCTGACAAGGGAAGCTGGTGTGAGCAGCAGCTGTGTGCCTGTGACAAGGAGGTGGCCTTCTGCCTGAAGCGCAACCTGGACACCTACCAGAAGCGACTGCGTTTCTACTGGCGGCCCCACTGCCGGGGGCAGACCCCTGGGTGCTAGAAGCCCACACCCTCTACCCTGTTTCTCAGCATGGCGCTCCGGCATCCCCACCCACCTCAGTATCTATCCTGAACCAGCCTGGCTTTTCAAACACTCCGGGAGGAGGTAGTCCCAGCCTCCCCCGGAACCCTCTACCAAGGCCTTCTGACCTTCTGAAGCTTTCCGAATCCTCCCAGTTGAGGCAGCAGCTGTGTCCTCTGAGGGTGGATGGGCATCTTGGGAGAAGCCCAAGCAAGGGAGCCCTCAGAGATGGTGTTTGGACCAAAGCATCGGGGTGGGGGAGGGGTCTGCCGCTGTCCCCCATCTCCTGGCCCCCCGGTCCTTTCTCACCCCCTCCAATATAGTCTCAGAGCTACAACCGGAGCAGCCACTATAAAGGGCAATATTGATCTTTCTGTCCACGTGGCTCTATCTCTTAAAACCTCAAGGCCCTCCACTGTCCTAAGATAAAGCCTCTCATAGGTGTTGAGGACCCCTCACAGTCTGGCCGTGTGACCCTCTCCCCAGGCAAGCTCTGAAGTCCCTGCAGGTGGAGGCCATGCCTGTCTTAAACTCGGTTGCATCCCTGGTGCCCAAAGCAACACTCAGAACCAAGAAGGAGCTCCGTAAATCCTTCTTGGGTGAAGCACTAGACAAAGCCGCCAGCTCTTGTGGCTCCAGGCACCAGAGCCTTGAGTACTTTCTCCTGCCTCCAGGCATTGGCTCAGGGTGAAATACAAGGGGCTACTGAATGGCTATTACTTTCATCACGACTGATCCCCACCTCCTCGGGGTCAAAGGGCTACTTTCTGGAAGTCTCCCTGGGCTGACTCCTCCTCCCTGACTGCAAGGGCTCACTCCGTCCTCCAAGCTCCCACAATGCTTCATGGCTCTGCTGCTTACCAAGCTCGGCCTAGAGTGGCAAATGGAATTTCTCTGATCTGCCCCAACTAGACTGGAGCCCCCGAAGGACGGAGACCATATCTGTGCCACCTCTGTTTCCCCTGTTTTCCCACATACTAGGTGCTCAATTCATGCCTGTGAATGGAGTGAGCCCATAATGGATACACAGAGGTTGCAGCAGAAGGTGTGGGTACCTCACCTAGATCTCCTCCAGGCCCAAGGCCCCTCTCCCTGAGTGAGGCCAGGTGTTGGCAGCCAACTGCTCCAATCTGCCTCCTTCTCCTAAATATTGCCCTGGTCTACTGGGAGCTGCCTGCCCCCCTGCCCCACCTCTCCCACCAAGAGGCCACCTGTCACTCATGGCCAGGAGAGTCTGACACCATGGAGGGTACAATTGCCAGCTCCCCTGCATCTGTGCAGGATTGTCTGGGTGGAATGACACTCTCGAATTGGGATGGGGCTGAGGCCAGGCCTGTCCTGGAACCACCTGTCTGCTTGGTCCGACCCCGTGGGCTATCCAGTTTTCCTGGTTCCCTCACAGGTTTCTCCAGAAAGTACTCCCTCAGTAAAGCATTTGCACAAGAATCCTTGTCTCAGGCTCTGCTTCTAAGGAAAGAGACTGAAGAGGGACAACTTTTTCCTATGAGGACTCCCAATCTGCCATTTGTATGTGATTAGCTGTTTCCAGCCTGAGGGCTGAGGCACCTGCAGTCGCCCGCACTCTGGGCCTGTGGCACCATCTGTGCCTCAGCTGACTGAGCAGTTCTGAGATGTGGTGACTCACGTGAGGTGGTGTCATAGGAATGAAGGACTGTGGGCACTGGGTTCAAATTCCAGTTCAATGCACCACTCCAGATGGAGATACCCATGGGGGCAGCTGTGCCTGTGTGGGGGAACAGGATAGGGAAATCTCCGTACCTTCTCAATTTTGCTGTGAACCTAAAACTGCCATATAAAGATAAAGTCTAGGCCAGGCATGGTGGCTCATGCCTGTAATCCCAACACTTAGGGAGGCTGAGGCAGGCGGATCACCTGAGGTCAGGAGTTCAAGACCAGCCTGCCCAACATGGCAAAACCTCATCTCTACTAAAAATACAAAAATTAGCCAGGCATCGTGGTGGGCACCTGCAATCCCAGCTACTCGGGAGGCTGAGGCAGGAGAATCGCTTGAACCCGGGAGGCAGGGGTTGCAGTGAGCCAAGATCGCAACACTGCACTCCAGCCTGGGCAACAGAGTGACACTGTCTCAAAAAATAAAACAAAACAAGATAAAATAAAATAAAATAAGATAAGATAAAATAAAATAGTCTAGTTAAAAAAAAAATTCCACTTATATCACTGACTAACCACGTACCTTACAGGAGGAAACATTCTCTGCGTGTAAGTATAAATGAAAATAAGAAGAGACCAGCCTGGGCAACATAGACCTCATCTCTACAAAAAGTAAGAATTTTTAGTTGTTGTTGTTGTTGAGACAGGGTCTTGCTCTGTTGCCCAGGCTGGAATGCAGCAACGCAATCGTGGCTCACAGCAGCCTCGACCTCCATGGCTCAAGTGATCCTCCTGCCCCAACCTCCTGAGTAGCCAGGCACCCAAATGCCTGGGTAATTTTTGTGTTTTTTTGTAGAGATGGGGCCTCACTATGTTGCCTAGGCTGGCCGCAAACTCCTGGGCTCAAGTGATCCTCCTGCCTTGGCCTCCCAACATGTTGGGATCATAGTCGTGAGCCACTGCACCAGACTGAAAATTTTTTAAAAAGAAGAAAATAGGAAGGTGTTCATGTTTGTATTAAATAAGATTAGTGTAGATTAAATTCTCAGCACAACAGGCACCTGGCACAGGGTGTTAACTTTAAATGTTAACGGCATGGTTACTGTTGTTTCGTAGTGACCAGATCTAAAATCATTCCCAAGAGAAATCAGGAGGAGAAAGTGTCCTCCTCCTTTCCCGCCAAGTCTTTTCCCAGTGCCACTGGATGCATTTATTCAAGAGACATCATCAGGAGCTGACGACTCTCTCTTATTTGTCTGCCAAATTTGGCCCAATAGCTCCCTATGGCTTTGCAGCAACATCTCTCTTAATATTCATGTTGGCTGACTTAGCCATTACGATCCCCATTTTATAATTGAGGACCCTCCTGAGGTCCTACACCCCGAGAAAGGCAGAGCCACAGCTTCGCCCCAGCCTCTTCTTGCTCCGCTCCCTCGCTGCGTCACGTTTGTATTGGTTAAGAAGCTTCCAGCTAAAAACTGTGACTCAGTGGGCTGAAACAATGCAGGCATTTATGATCTCACATGATGAGACGTTCAGAGACGAGGTGGTTCCAAGTCCGGCTCTTCGGCGCTTGATATCATCAGGGCCTGGTCTCCTTCCTGCACCCGGCAAGCTCTGTGTGTTGGCTTTGCCCTCTGGGTGACTCCCCTCACAGCTCCAAGCTGGCAACCATGATGCCAGCCCTCAGGCCAGGACGTGACAGCATCCAGCCAAGGAGACGCTGTGTCTTCCTCTCTTCCTGTGTCTTTTCGTTTGTTTGTTTTTTTGTTTTTGAGACAGGGTCTCGCTCTGTCACGCAGGCTGGAGTGCAGTGGCGCAATCTCGGCTCACTGCAAGCTCTGCCTCCCAGCCATTCTCCTGCCTCAGCCTCCCGAGTAGCTGGGACTACAGGTGACCACCACCACGCCTGGCTAATTTTTTGTATTTTTAGTAGAGACGGGGTTTCACCGTATTAGCCAGGATGGTCTCAGTCTCCTGAGCTCGTGATCCGCCCACCTCGGCCTCCCAAAGTGCTGGGATTACAGGTGTGAGCCACCACACCTGGCCCCCTGTATCTTTTTAATAAACGCCCCAGCACCACCCAGCAGACTTCCCTGCAGGACGGGCTGCCCTAACCCAGAGGTTACCCAAGACAATGGGATGAGCCTTGTTGGTTTAGATTTCTTAGGATTTATTTACCACCAAGAGGGAACAGGATCAATGTCCCTGAGGGGTTGGGTAGCTGATGGAATTTGTGTTGGGTGAGCAAGCCCAGAGCCAGGGACTGCAACCTGCTGTCACTTTGGCCGGGAGCAGAGCGGTGCCTGGGGTGCTCCCATCTGTGACTACCTTATCACAGGGCAGGCTTGATATGTAGTAGGCGATCAGTAGGGATTTGTTGAACAAATAAATGAATAATGAATGAATGAACGAATGAATCTCAGACTGGTAAAGACACGGGATTTATTCAGATGAGGAGGCTAGAGGCTCAGGTGGGGCCTCAGGCAGCAGGACTTGGAACATCCCACCCTGCAAGTTCTTGTCCTGAATCAGTGTCCAACGATTGAAACTGGATGAGAGGCAGCAAGGAAGGAGTAATTCCCAGGAGAGCCTCTGTTCTCCACTTGCCCCTCTCAGTGCTCCTGGATGGCAGAGGCAGCCAATGTGCTTCCTGTTCCCTCTGGGGTTAGGCTGTGCCCGGTGTGGGAAGCAGAGTGGACACTGAACACCTGTGGTGCCCATTCACCCCTCCTCTTACCTACCTTGAGGCGCTGGTGCTATTACTGCGTTTGACAGCTGTAGAAACTGAAACTCCAAGGGTGAGTCACTGGCTGATAAGTGGCAGGGTTGCGATTCGAACCCAGGTATCTCTGGCTCCAGGGCCATGTCCCACTCTATCTCCCACTCTCTTGACTGAGACAGTCCCTGACTCACCCCTGGGTGCTCCTAGGGGGTGACTAGCCACACCCAGGGACTACCAGGTGGGGGTGATGTGTGTCAAAGGCAGAAACCTACCCATTGGTGGGTACAAGCCTCAGGCCACCTGGGATACAGGGTTCCACCTCCAGGGAGCCCAGCCCAGGGACAAAGTGACAGGGACGACTTCTCCGAGGCCTTGCCTGTCTTTCCAGCTGGATCCTGCTTCCAAATGCCCATGTTCATTCCCCACATCCTCGCCTTGCTTTGATGTGCAGGAGGGGCTGGGCTCCTGCCACCCCCTCCCCACCCTACCTCAGTGTCCCCTTGAGGAGGACTAGGGGGCATTCACACGTGGGGTTCCTGACTGAGGTCAGCCAGAGGGTCATCCTGACCTCAGGGCACCAGGGCAAGCTGAATAGCCCGTGTCTCCCACTGGGTGGCCTGGCTTGTTCTCCAGAGCTCAGAGTCCCCTATTTTTTTAAAATTTAAAATAAAGAAGAGATTTTTAAAGCAGTTTGTAAAAGCTCAAAGCAAGGTCAGAGAAGGCAGGCTGAGGATTCCCCTCTGGTCCCTTTCAGTTTTCGGTTCCTGGCCAAGCCCTGTCCACCTTGGGGCCTCTGCTGGGGGATGCCTCCCTTGGGTCTTGGCAAGATGGGCTCCTTCTTCACCCAGAGCTCAGCTGAACTGCTTCTCCTTCCAAAAAAATGTCCCTGACCTGATGGTTTTCTTAATCAGCATTCAGCAATTCACTTCTCTCACCCCAACAATCGACTGGAATATGAATGCCTTGGACACAGGAAGGACCACAACATTCCCAGCATCTAGAACAATGCTGGGGGCATAGGACATTTCTGTTGAATGAATGAATGAATGAATGAATGAATGAATGAATGAATAGGGATTGATAGGAAAGCTCCTCCTATTTCTTTCAGCTGGGCTACTTCCCAGCTGTGTGACCTTGGGCTTGTGGTTTTGCTACAAGAAAGGGGTCCAGATCTGGACCCAAGAGAGGGTTCTGGGATCTCACACAAGAAGGAATTCAGGGTGAGTCCACAGAGTAAAGTGAAAGCAAGTTTATTAAAAAAAAAAAAAAAAAGGAAGAATGGCTACTCCATAGGCAAAGCAGCCCAAGGGCTGCTGGTTGCCCATTTTTATGGTTAGTTCTTGATGATATGTTAAACAAGGGGTGGCTTATTCATGCCTCCCCTTTTTGGACCACATAGGGTAAGTTCCTGATGTTGCCATGGCATCTGTAAACTGTCATGGCACTAATGGGAGTGCAGCAGTGAGGACGACCAGTGGTCACTCTCGTGGCCATTTTGGTTTTGGTGGGTTTTAGCTGGCTTCTTTACTGCAACCTGTTTTATCAGCAAGGTCTTTGTGACCTGTATCTTGTGCTGACCTCGTATCTCATCCTGTGACTAAGAATGCCTTCACCTCCTGGGAACGCAGCCCGGTAGTTTTCAGCCTTATTTTCCCAGCTCCTATTCAAGATGGAGCTGCTCTGGTTCACACACCTCTGACAGTTTTACTTCTCTGATTCTCAATTCGTGATTTGTAAAATTAACCAATAATGCCTATCCTTGAAAGGGAATTTTTGACCAAACCCGCATCTTTTTCCTACTGAGAACTTCCCACCAGTGAGAAGGCTGGGACAGGGTAGAAGGGGTGGGTGGGCAGGTAGGAAAGGCAAGGACGTTCTATCACCTCCCAAGCCATCTCTCAGGAGGATCAGAAATTAACCCTTCACCCTCTGCCAGGAACACTCCCCCTACTTTCAGGAGGCCATTGAAGTGGGGTCAAAGTGCATTCTGCTGGTGGGCTGCCTCTGCTGGAGCCCCTTCCAGGATCCAGGGCTAGGCTGGGGTGAGAGGAAGCCAAAGCTGTCCCTGTTCCCTCGTCAAGGATTCAGCCCTGAGATGATGCAGCAGCTGGCCCTGGCTCTGCGGTGTGTCCCTCCCTGCCCCAAACACCAGCCCAGGAACTGCAGAGCAGAAGGAAGGGAGTAAAATTCAGCCACAGTGGCTTCTGGCTTCCTGAGAGGCAATGGGAAAATGCCCATTTCTGGGTTCCCCTGTGCTAAGAACCTTGTATACATTTTCTCACTTACGCTTCATTCTGCATGACCCAGCAAGGTGGGTATGATTTTTTTAAAAAACTAAGGTGGGTATGATTGGCCACACAGTACAGATGAGGACACAGGTCCTGATGAGTTAAACTTCTTGCCTGAGGTAACTCACTCATGAAGAGGTGGTGGAGGCCACTTTGGGAGGCCGAGGCAGGTGGATCACTTGAGGTCAGGAGTTCAAGACCAGCCTGACCAACATGGTGAAACCCCATCTCTACTAAAAATACAAAAACTAGCTGGGCGTGGTGGCGTGTGCCTGTAATCCCAGCTACTTGGGAGGCTGAGACAGGAGAATCGCTTGAACCAGGGAGGCGGAGGTTGCAGCGAGCCAAGATTGCACTCCAGCCTGAGTAACAGAGCAAGACTTTGTGTCCCCCCACCCCCTGTCCCCAGAAAGAAGTGGTGGAAGCTAGGCAAAAGTGAGCGAAAGCCATGTTAAGCCTGGGGTCCTGGTGCGACCCTCACCACCCCAGGTAGTGTGCTCCCTAGGCTGGAACTGTAATAGGTCTGTTGCCTGGTGCACACAGCAAGTTAACATGATGAGACACCAGGTTGCAGCAGAGAAGAAGGTTTAAACTTAGGGTCACCAAACAAGGAGACAGGAGAGAACCTTAAATCCATCTCCCTGAGGAGTTTGGGGCTGGGGTTTTTAAGGGTTTCTTCTGGAGTAGGATGAAGTGTGGAGATCATTGAATGGTTGAAGAGTGCAGGTTGATGTCACGGGACAGGGAGAGGAAGAACATGCATTCTCATGCTGATCTCGTTCCTCTGTGAGAGTCTTCAAGCTGGTGGCTGGAATTTGGGGTTTGAAAAACACCCTAAGCAATCCTTAAACAAGTCAGTCTTGTGATTCTCATGTCAGAGATCGTATCTATAGGAACAATGGGAATACAAATCAGTTGTAGCGTCAGGAATCCTATCTATAGTAACATAAGATGAAAGTGGGTCAGTATCTAGTGCTTTGTGACTTTTAGCAACATGGAAGTGAGCCAATGGGCAGCCTGATTAATGCTTCATTATCACCAAATTTCTGTCCAGAATTCTTGAGGATGCCTTCAAAAGCAGCAGGTCTGAAACTTTATGGTGGACAAAAAATCACCCAGGGGAGCAAGTTTACAATGCAGGTTCTCGGGACCCCAAACCTGAAGAGTATGATTCTGTAGGTCTAGGGTGGAGCCCAGGAACCTGTATTTTGTAAACTGAAAATAAAATTCTAAGGCCCCCAACCATCAGAATGGACCCCCTCCTCTCAGCCAGGGGCATTCCAAAGTTAGCCTGAAAAACTAGTTTCAGGCCATGATGGGAAGGAGAAGCCAGACATGCCTCATTAAACCCTCCTCCCTTTTGGAATTACTCATAAGACAGACTCTATTAAGCCTGATAAGAAACATTTACAATCTATTAACTCTGATGCCTGCTATCTGGAGGCTTCATCTGCATGATAAAACCTTAGTCTCTACAACCCCTTATCATCACCCAGACATTCCTTTTTATTGATAATAACTTTTTCAACCAATTGCTAATCAGAAAATCTTTGAATCTGCCTATGACTTGGAAGCCTCTGTTACAAGAAAGGGGTCCGGATCCAGACCCCAAAAGAGGGTTCTTGGATCTCAAGCAAGAAGGAAATCAGAGTGAGGCCATAGAGTAAAGTGAAAGCAAGTTTATTAAAAAGTAAAGGAATAAAAGAATGGCTACTCCACAGACAGAGCAGTCCCGAGGGCTGCTGGTTGCCCACTTTTATGGTTATTTCTTGATGGTATGCTAGACAAGGGGTGGATTATTTATGTCTCTCCTCTTTAGAGCATATAAGGTAACTTCCTGACATGCCATAGCATTTGTAAACTGTCATGGTGCTGGTGGGAGTGTAGCACTGAGGACAACCAGAGGCCACTTTTGTAGCCATCTTGCTTTTGGTGGGTTTTAGCTGGCTTCTTTACTGCAAACTGTTTTATCAGCAAGGTCTTTATGACCCGTATCTTGTGCCAATCTCCTATCCCATCCTCTGACTTTGAATCCCTTAACTGTCTAGGAATGCAGTCCAGTAGGTCTCAGCCTCATTTTACCCAGCCCTTGTTCAAGATGGAGTTGGTCTTGTTCTAATGCCTCTGACACCTGCACTTCCAGTTGTCCCGCCTTTCCAGCCTGAACCAATACACATCTTACATGTATTGACTGATGTCTTATGTCTCCCCAAAATGTATAAAACCAAGCCGTACCCCCACCACCTTGGGCACATATTCTCAGGATCTCCTGAGGGCACTGTCATGGGCCACCAGTCATTCATGTTTGGCTCAGAATAAATCCTTCAAATATTTGGCAGAGTTTGACTCTTTTGGTCAACAGTTTTTAACAAGTGCTTCCCAAGATCCTGATGCACCTGGCCAGGGATTACACGCTGAAAAGTGTGTAGGCCCCCCCTCCTCTGTCACCCCCACTACCCCCACTTCCCCTTCTCGCAGCACCTGGAGCAGATAGAGACCTGTCTCCATTGCCAACCCAGGGATGGAGCAGCTGTTCACACCAAGGTTTGTCCATCCTGTGTAGGCACGGCTCCCTGGGCTGCCAAACTGGAGACCACATTCTAGAGCACCTGCACCCGAGCCTCCAAGGTTTCATCTGTCAAGCAGAAGATGGGGGAGGACTATGCTCAGAGCTCAGCTTGCCACAGGTCACCTTCCTGAGGTCCGGTTGAATATTTGCTTTTGGGTTTTTTGTTTTGTTTTGTTTTGTTTTGTTTTACTTAATCTAAATTTATTTTATTTTATTTTATTTTATTTTTTGAGACAGAGTCTTGCTCTGTAGCCCAGCCTGGAGTGCAGTGGCACCATCCTGGCTCACTGCAACCTCTGCCTCCCAGATTCAAGTGATTCTCCTGCCTCCCAAGTAGCTGGGATTATAGGCATCCATCACCACACTCAGATAATTTTTGTATTTTTAATAGAGACAAAGTTTCGCCATGTTGGCCAGGCTGGTCTCGAACTTCTGACCTCAGGTGATCCACCTGCCTCGGCTTCCCAAAGTGCTGGGATTACAGGTGTGAGCCACCACGCCTGGCTTAAATTTATTTATTTAAGGATTTATTTAAGAAGGAAATTTATATCCCTCTGGCATAGGGGAAACTAGTATCACTTGTAAACAGAGGGTGACCATAAAAATAAATATAATTTCCCTTCGAGAAAGGTGCCCCCCATGCCTTGCACCAAGGAGAGAAGAGTGATTCTTATCCTTGAAGATGAATTTACCTAAACTGACCTCACTACAGTAGCTGTTATCTCGCATTAGTTCCCCATGTCTTGCCTAGTCACTTCCCCACAATTTATTGTCCCTTGAAGCCCAAACCCACTTTCCTTTGTTAAAAGGGTATAGAAGCCCTGAGCTTTTTCACTCTGGTCACTTTGGTGTTGATGGGGAGTTGCAGGTCAATGTCACAGAGAAAGACTTTTCCTCTACTCTTTTTTTTCTTTTCTTTTTTTTTTTTTTGTGATGGGGTCTCACTCGGTTGCCCAGGCTGGAGTGCAGTGGCACAATCACTGCTCACTGCAGCCTTGACCTTCCTGGTTCAAGCAATCCTCCTGCCTCAGCCCCTCAAGTAGCAGGAACTACAGGCGTGGGCCACCACAACTGGCCTTTATTCTCTTATTTTACTGCACTGGGGCCCTGGGAATGAATAACAAAAGACCTATTAGCAGAAGAAAAGGCACTAAATTTCTACTAATATTTAGACACATGAGAGTTCACATAAAATAAGTAAAATTCAAAGATGGGCCCTTGGGACACTGTCCACATTGAGACCTGCTCAATGGCGTCTGGCACCAGGGAAGCCCTGGGGCACACGGAGGAGCCACAGTCCCCGTCCTATGAGAGGCTCTGTACTATGGCCACGGGGAACCAGCTCAGGCTGGCAGGACTGCCCCAAATGCCAGGATCTGAGAGCCTGGTTCAAGTTCTGGCTTCGCTACTAACTTGGGGGCAACCTTAGGTGAGACACTTTTCTCTCTATCTCTCGGTTTTCCACTCTGTAAAATGAGATGTTGTGAGGTGCAAATTGGGTCATGGATTTGAAAACACTTTGAAAAGCATAAAATGTAAAAAGGTCTGTGTAGAAGGGAAGTCTGTAAAATGACTCTTTAGAACTTCGACTAGATGTTCAATAGGACAGTATAGCTGTCTCTAGATAGAGTTTCTTAAGACAGTAACAGATGTGACCATTGCTTGTAGATCCACACAGAAGATGTAACAATAACTTGCTTGCAACCCACAAGTTTATTTGAAACCTGAGTAATCTCAGCATCCAGCAGCTGGTTCACTTTGATTTACAGGAAACCGATTATGCAACATTCTGAATTTACTGGATCAACAGTTTAGAACCGATGACTCAAAGAGACATGGTAACTAAAGAATTGTCGAGTTCTCTGAATCAGGCTTGCCCCGATTTAATGAATGAGTTGTTCATTGATTCTTAGAATCGACCATTTTGGAATTGTTGCATAGGTTACTTTGCATTCGAACTTTTCTTTCTGTCAGGTTTATCTCACTATCCCCCAACTGGCCAGGAATACGTCACTGCCAGGGCATTAACACAATGACCCCAAATTATTTTAAAAAGGTTAACCAAATTATAGGGGTTGTATTCAGTTCAAAAAGGCAAAGAGGTGCATAACACATTTAAAGAAAATGTTCTATCAAAAGATGAAAAATGTTTTAAATAAATTTTTATCATTTTATTTTATATGCGGCAAGGTCTTGCTCTGTTGCCTTGGCTAGAGAGCAGTGGTGCAATCATGTCTCACGGCAGCCTTGATCTCCTGGGCTCAAGTGATCGTTCCACCTCAGCCTCCAGAATAGCTGGGACTGCAGGTGCACACCACTGTGCCTGGCTAATTTTTAATTTTTTTTTTTTTCTGTAGAGATGAGGTCTCACTATGTTGGCCAGGCCGGTCTTGAACTCCTGGCCTTAAGTGATTCTCCTAACTTGGCCTCTCAAAGTGTTGAGATTGCAGGTGTGAGCCACTGTGCCCAGCTTAAGTACATTTTTAAAGGAGAAAGCTATAAAATGTCCATGTTAGGGGGATGATGATGGTGATGTTTTGTTCTTTACTCATTAGGATGGTGCACCTCCCACCTCTCTACCCCAGAGTGGTGCACAGTCCCAAATTTAGAAACTTGGAAAATTAGTACCAGGACCAAAGCTTCTTTCAGCCTCTGGGGATGTCATCAGGTATACCTGTTGATACCTGTGAGTAGATCAAGTAAGTTTTGCTCATCTCTTGGTGCAAAATGACAAAATAGCATGTGCGAGTGGCCCATATGGCCTCCCAGGGCTTGTACCCCTTCCCAGTGTCCCACACCTGACCACTGTGGTTGCATCACTGAGGAGCTGGTTGACAGATACAGATGTCCAGGCCCTAGACCAGCTGTGCTGATTCCTCTCGGAGCTCTGGTCATTCTGCAGCCCTTCTACCTGTCAGTCCCTGGGACAGCCTCAGAATCCACCAGGTCCCAGCTTTCTCCTCTCCCCTAGGCCTGGATTCCTTCTGTCCCAGTGGAGGCTGTGCCTTGCCACTGGGGAGAGGTGCTCACTGAACAGGAGTCACGAGGTTCCCCCTGTGGGAGGAGGGGGCTGAGAGACTGTGAATCAGACCCTTTACACACAGCGCATGCCAATCTCTGCTGGCTTTGGTGGAGATGGAGCCAAGGGACTCATGGCAAACTGCCACCTTCCTGCTTAGACATAGCTGCTTTGGTTTTTGTTTTTGAGACAGGGTCTCGCTCTGTCACCCAGGCTGGAGTGCAGTGGCATGATTACAGCTCACTGCAGCCTCAACCTCCTGGGTTCAAGCAATCCTCCCACCTCAGCTTCCTGAGTAGCTGAGATTACAGGTGTGGACCACCACACCCAGCTAATTTTTAAATATTTTGTAGAGACGGGATCTCACTGTGTTGCCCAGGCTGGTCTCAAACTCCTGGGCTCAAGCAATCTTCCCGCTTTGGCCTGCCACAGTGCTGGAATTACAGGTGTGAGCCACCACAGCCTCTTGGTTCAACTCAAAATGCTTTCACTGGCCTCCTGTTCTCATCACAGTGTGGAGTTCTTGCTTGTTGCATGTCAGTCCCTGCGAGACTAACAGGTGATGGTGGAGATGTGGTGGCCTTAGTGCCTAGCCCAGGCCTGGCACACTAAATGTGTGTTGAAGCACTAACTGCGGGTGTTTGAGCGGATGAATGAACAGGATGATGTGGGAGCCAGAAGAGAAGGAGGACCTCTGCTGGGGAAGCAGGGGAAGTGCACGAGGCAGCCTCCATGGAGGGAGAGATTTTGCCAGTGGGGTAGGGGGACAGGTGTTCCAGGCAGAGGGCACCACCCAGGCAAGGGCTGGAAGTGTCAAGATGCGCCACTTTGGGACCAGCTGCAGGGCTGTGTGCCCTGGACCCAGCTTGGATCTCCCCACAGGTGCTGTCTCCCGCATGATTGCTGCTACTTCCTCTTGACAGCTCACCAGCGCTCCCCTAAGTGGGACCGATGCAATTCCAGCATCACCGGTGGCCACATCCAACGTAGTGAGTGCTTCATGGGGTAGCCTGGGAAGATGAGAAGAGGGGCCACCTTCTGCCCCAGACACCTGCCTTGGCCCCTAGGACTTGGGTTTAGGGCTGATGGTTGGAGTCAAAACTCTTGGGCTGGGGTTTGGTGGTCCTCTTCCATGACAGGTGCCATTGATTGAGCACCTATTGTATATAGGGCCCTGTAGTGGATGCTTTATGTAGATTGTCTCATCAAATACTCCCAGCAACCTAGTGAGGAAAGTCTCATTAGCCCACTTGACAGCAGAGGCCACTGAGACTTAGATCATTGAAACCACCTATCTGAGGTCACATGGTGAGGAAACACACAGGGCCAAGATATGAGCCCTGATCTGATTTTAAGGCCCTTACAACACAAGCTCTGCATGATTTAAACCCAGTGGCTTGGATGTCTATCCCACAGAGGAGCCGAATACCTGTGCTTGTGTGGCTAGTTCCTGCGCTGGGTCGTTAGTGAACGTGTTGGGACTGATGCCATCAGAGGCTTGGAGATTGCAGGCCAGAAGCCCAGTTCCATTTGTTTGTTTGGGGTTTTTGTGTGTGTTTGTTTGTTTGTTTTTTGAGACAGAGGCTTGCTCTGTCGCCCAGGCTGTAGTGTAGTGGCGCAATCTTGGCTCACTGCAAGCTCCATCTCCTGGGTTCAAGTGATTCTACTGCCTCAGCCCCCCAAGTAGCTGGAACTACAGGTGTGCACCACCACGCTTGGCTAATTTTTGTATTTTTGATAGAGACCAGGTTTCACCATGTTGGCCAGGCTGGTCTCGAACTCGACCTCAGGTGATCCACCTGCCTCAGCTTCCCAAAGTGCTGGGATTACAGTTGTGAGCCACTGCACCCAACCTCAGAAGCCAGTTCTGATCTAATGTTTGAAGACAAAAGAGAAGGATGAGGGGGAGTCCAGGGACATTAAGCCCCAGGGGAGCCTTTGGGGGTTTGTTTAATTAAGACTAAGACACTAAAGCCACTCAGACACCTGCGGCTTCAGAGACAGAAGCGCCCTGAAAGGTTATGGGAATGAGGCTTTCTCAGATCCTTTTGAAGGCAACCCACAAAATGTAATAAAATTGACATCTGGACCCAGTCAACCCACACATACACAGCCAGCATAGACACACAATGTGCTGAAGCAGCACTTTACTACTTGTGATATATTAACACACACATGTGCACACACACTGGATGCAACCCTCTAAACTGATTTCATGACCCACTAGTGGATGGAGACTGTAGTTTTTAAAACATGATCTATCAATTCTTCTGTAAAGATGAAAAGCCGAGGCTCATGACAGGTAAGAAGGCTGCCCAAAGTTAGTACATGTGCAAAGTCATGACTAGAGCCCGGCGTTTAGTTTCTTTTTTCTTTTCTTTCTTTCTTTCTTTCTTTTTTTTTTTTTTTTTGAGATGGAGTCTCACTCTGTTACCCAGGCTGAAGTGTAGTGGCACAGTCTCGGCTCATTGCAAGCTCTGCCTCCCGGGTTCACGCCATTCTCCTGCCTCAGCCTCCCGAGTAGCTGGGGCTACAGGCGCCCACCAACATGCCCGGTTAATTTTTTGTGTTTTTAGTAGAGACGGGGTTTCACCGTGTTAGGCAGAATGGTCTCGATCTCCTGACCTCGTGATCTGCCCGCCTCAGCCTCCCAAAGCGCTGGGATTACAGGCATGAACTACCACGCCTGGCCCCGAGCCTGGCATTTAGTTTCTAATACTTCTAGTTACCCAAAACTGTGGTTAATAGAACGTTAGCCCATCTTAGTATGTATGAGGTACTTGGATAATTTGGGGTACAAGACACTGGACTGGAGCTCACAGCTGCAGAGGGTCTAATTCTGTGCTTCTGAGGGAGTTCAGAAGGTGCTTGAAATGACTCTGGCCAGTAGGAGACCCAGTGGGAGTCCTGGGGGCCGGTCTTCCCCCAGACCAGGTTTTCTGTGTTGAGTTCCTAATTCCGACTTCTTCCTCCCACATTGTAAAATCTGACTCCTGGGTGTGGTTCCCCAGAAGACACAGCTGTGACCCCTGCCCTCTGGGCACCACTGATGGCAGTCGTGATGTAGAGGCATGCATGGGATTTAACTCGTGGACATTTACTGGGCGCTCCCTCTGTGCCAGGCCCTGTAGTCAAGCACAGTGGAGAGTGATGAGAGCAGCGAGGCCTAGGCTCTGTGCCAGTGGGCCCAGCCTTGGCATTTGCAGGGACCCAGGCTCAAATCCCCACTCTGCCCATCCCTGATTGCATGGCCTAGAGCGCACATTCAGCCTCAAATTGAAAGTTCCTCCCCCATTAAGGGGGATGATTGCACATAGTTGTTGGGCTTTTGGAAAGATTCAATGAGATAACCTGTAGGAAAGTCCCTGGCACCTGGTAGACAATCAGCAGGTGGTAGCTCTTATTATTGTTACTGATTTTAAAAATGCAATTAGTAGCTAGAGATAGGGGATGAACATTCCGGAGGGGGAAGAAACAGCAAGAGCAAGGGCAGAAAGGTGGGAAAACCAGAGCAAGAGCAGAGGAGTGGAGGTTTGGCAGGTGGGGAATAATTGGGAATTCAAACTGGAAAGGCAGTGCCAGCCACAGCGAAGAACCTTAACTGTCAGGCTGAGGAACTTGGCAATGGGGAGCCATTGAGGGCCTTAGAGGAAGGGAGTGATGCAACTAGAGTTAATGAAAGAGAAGGTGGCCAGCAGATCCTTGATTGATAATATCAAACCCCTGCCAGGGAAGACACTGTATTAGTTGTGGGCTTTCTAAATTCAGCAAGAAAAGCGGCCCTGGCACCATCCTGGGAAGGTCTTGACACCTGGGTCAGGGTAGAGGTGGGATGGTCTGTCTGGCCAGAAGTGAGAACTCCAGATTTCTTCCCTGGCTGGTCCAGGTTCCGGGAGCAAGTGCCAGAAGCAGACCTGCAAGTGTGACCTGAAGTTGGCTTCGTGCGTGCAGCAGCACCTGGACACATACAATGGTTGGAAGCTCATTTTCAGCAGGAAGCCATGCTGGAAGATGACACTTCCCTGTGGGACACTGGGGGACTGAGTTAAAGACTCTCAGCCCCCTGAGGATACCACCTAGCATGCCAGTCCTAATGCAATGCCCATCCCCTTACCCAGCCAAGCCCAGCCCAGGGAGACCTCAGGGACAGTGAGGTCACCGGTGAGCCCAGCTCTCGTCCAGACTGCCCACTGCAGATGTCAAAATCCCACAATCACTGTATTGTCTGCCCAACTCATTGGTTCTCTCTGTTTCCACACTGGTATGTGAGCTTCCTGAGGATAGGAGCTGCATCTCAGTCATTTACTTATTTATTCAGTCACTCATTCATTCAACAAACATTTTCCAAGCACCTGCTACAGTCCAAGCATGCTGGCATGTTGATACAGGCACTGGGAAGCCTGTATCAACCAGGATTTGATATAAGCAACAGAACTACTAGGAGATACCTATATATAAAATAAGAGATGTATTATAGGGATTTAGCTTGCTGTGATTATGGGAACCAGTAAAACAGTGTGGGTGGGGCTGTTTCTGTTTGTGCTGGTGCTGTGACCTGCAGTCCCATGTCCCAAGTGGCAAGGCAGAGTGCAACTACAGGGATGAGTAGAGCCCTATGAGGACAGACAAGAACACCCTTCAGCCTCTTGCTACCCCCAAGTCTTCCATGTTGATGATGCAGTGTCTTCCAAGGGAAGCCAGCGCCCTTCATCATGGAACCAAGTATGCTTCTGGCTCCGAAGTAAGAGGAGCTGAAGATCCTCTGCCAGGACCTGGAGTTGCTTCAGCTCCCAATGCTTCCCCGCACCAACACCATGAGCCAGCACATAAGGGCCAGCATACATTGGCCACAACGGCATTTCATGCCCTGCTCCGACTATGAGATTGTAAAAATTAAATTACTCCATACCAGTTTCCAAATCTTATGCAAGACATCTCTTGAGACCCATGCTAACCTGGAACTCTGCAGGAAAGGGACTTCTAGGAAATGAAACTTTGGCTTAGTTAAGTGAAATAATACAAACCCCCAAAAGTCCACCCTTTGTTGACTTGGCACCCATATGCACCTCTCCCAAATAAAGGCAATAGCAAGATCGTCTTCCTGCCTAACATAATGCAGTTTTCCCTGTATACAATCTAACAAGCTATCCTCTCCCCAAACGATACAAAGTTCTTTTATCCATCTCAATTTCTCATTTCTATTCTAGTTGAGTGACAATCCCCTTTTGATATCCTCTGACTTGAATATTGAGATACAAGGTTAACAACACTAATACACCTTATGTAAACAGCAGCACCCAACATGGGGCTGCAATGCTGCAGCCATCCTCTGTCAGGGAATGGTAGCATATTTGGAGAGCCATCTGTAAAACAGGCCCGGGTCTTTTTCTTTCTCCTGCAACTGGTCACAGGGAACTCTCCATGAGTTCATAGGTATAGGTGAAGGAGGAGGCTTATGGCAGGCACTAGGGCCATGGGCATGCTCACACAACTTACTTGCGCCTTCAGAAGCTATTAAAGCCCAATTTCACACAGACCATTTCCATTTGATTATGCAATTGCTGCTATCCATGCTGAACTTTGTTTTGATGGGCCTGTTAACACCCAGTTCACGATAGGCAACTCAGGTCTCATGATAACTTGGTAACCTGAGGTCAAGCATTCAGTGTCTACCAAGACCTGCTGGCAAGCCAGATATTGTTTCTCAAAAGGAGAGTAGTCCTCTGCAGTTGATGGCGTGGCTTTGCTCCAAAACCCTTAAGGTCTGCCCTATGCTTTACCCACAGATGCCCCTCTGAGCTTCCATGTAGCATCTCTATGTGCATATACACGTCAAGCACCATTGGATCTGCAGAGCCACTTGGGTGGCAGCCTGGACCTTTTTGTTCTGGGCCCCACTCAAAACAAGCAACCGTTCAGGTCGATTGGTAAGTGGGTTGAAGTGGTACTTCATTGGTACCTCTGGTAAATGGTACTTCAGTGGTACTTTGACCTGAAACATGAGCTACTCTCTAAAATCTGAAGTGCTCACAAGGCACTGTGCTTCCTTCTCAATAGATGGGAGGGCCAGATGCTGTGACTTGTCCTACCTTTTGAAAGGGATATCTCAACATGCCCCAGACTAAAGAACCCCTGGAAAATGCCACTGCAGTAGCAGGCCCCTGAATTCTTGTGGGATTTTCCCCCCAAGGCAAATACATATCATACATGTCATCAACAATGCTGACGTCCTGTGGGATGCAAAGATAATCAAGGTCCCTCTGGACTAGATGATGGCATACAGCTGGAGAGTCGATGTAGTCCTGCAGTTGGAAAGTGTAAGTGTATTGCTGTCCCTGCAAGCTGAGAGCAAATGCTTCTGACAGTTTTACTAATAGGTATAAGGAAAAAGTCATTCTGCAGTGGAATAATTATAAAACAGGTGCCAGGGGATGTGTTGATTGGCTCCAGCAACAAAACTACAGCAGCTGTGATTGGAGGCAATGCTTGATTAAGTTTGCAGTACTCCACTGTCTTTCTCTAACAGGCATCTGTCTTCCATACAGGCAGGCAAGGAAGCATTCATGTCCTGTATGCAGATTTTATTTTGTAGAGGTAGGGCCTCACTATGTTGCCCAGGCTAGTCTCAAACTCCTGGCCTCAATGAATCCTCCCACTACAGCCTCCCAAAGCACGAGGATTATAAACATAATCCATCATGCCTGGCCCTGTCTCTGGATCGTGAGTGAGATTTTAAAGGCTTGAGACCATCACTTTCTTTTTCCAAGTTCTCCAACCCATAATAATATTTTTGTTTCCACTAACGTGCTCTGTGCCATCAACTACTTGGTCACCCTTGAACAGGTGTGTACAGAGGTGATCATTTAAGTAGCTGTTTTATCTCTTCAGGCTGTGGTCAATCAATGTTCCCCTTACCACTAAAAACCAGTCATTTATGCCTTTAAATCTAATCAAATAAGAAAACCAATTCCAGATGACCCAGAAGCAATTCAAAGAGCCCATCCTTCAGGCTGTTCCTCAGAAACCTCTCCTAGTACCAAATTCTGAAGAGGTTAAGGAGTTCAGGCAGAAAGGCTGAAGTACTCTCATACAACAATACTTTTTTGGTAGAGATTTGACCTGGTACAGTTGGGATTGCTGGCTTAGTCCTTCATAGGAGGCTGTTTCTCCTGTGCCTGGTGCTACAGCCTGAAGTTAGTAGGACAGACAGTCTGAAATGGAAGTTGGGTGTGAATGGGCGGGGGAGAGCAAGGACAAATTGGAACCTGGGAGGATGCATGGAACCCAAAAGAACAAACAGGAACCAGATGGGTCTCAATACCTTCCACCCTAGCTTCACTGCCTATGCACCCTGCAGGGGAAGCTGGCTCCCTTACTTACAGAGCTAAACACACATCTGGCCCAAGAGTCGGAGAAGTTCAACAAAGAAATCCAGCAGGCTCACCCCAGCAAGGCGAGCCAGCAGATTCGTGATCCATGGGCCTGAGCCACAAACACACCATGCCCTGCTCCCAAGTGTAAAGAGAATATGGCTGCACTTCCCATCTGCCTTCCAAATCTCAACAAAACATCTCTTTGGGCCCTACACTACAGCAACTAACAGAACCTAACCCAGAACTCTACAGGGAAAGGAATTCTGGGAAACATAGCTTAGCTAAAGTTACACAATCCAAACTTGCCACACCCACCCTGAACAAAACAAAATGTATTTTCCCCGGTGCCTGTTGCAAGACCTGGCCCCAGCTCCAAGTTTCCCCTGTGTGAGGTTCTACTAAGAACACGGTTTTGGGCTGAGGTGGGAGGATCGCTTGAGGCCAGGAGTTCAAGACCTGCTGGGGCAACATAGCAAAAGCCTCAGCTCTACAAAAAAATAAAATTAGCAAGGTGTAGTGGTGCATGCCTGTAGTCCTAGCAACTCTGGAGGCTGAGGTGGGAGGATCACTTGAGCCCAGGGGTTTGAGGCTGTAGTGAGTTATGATCACGCCACTGTACTCCAGCTTAGGTGACAAAGTGAGACCCTGTCCCTGAAAAAAAAGAGAGACCACAGAACATGGCTTCGGGATCAGACAGACTGCTTCCTTCCCACCTCTCTTCCTTATTACCTGTGTGGTCTCAAGCAAAACACTTCACTTCCCCGGTCGTCAGGTCCCACCCCTCACATGGGAATGAAAACAGCAGCCTCACTGGGTAGTTAATAATGTCTACATGGTGTCCCGCACAAAGAAGAAACTCCAGCCAGGCTCACTGGCTCAAACCTATAATCCCAGCACTTTGAGAGGCCGAGGCAGGCAGATCACCTGAAGTCAGGAGTTCGAGACAAGCCCGGTCAACATGGTGAAACCGTGTCTCCATTAAAACCACAAAATTAGCTGGGCATGGTGGTGCATACCTATAATCCTAGCTACTCGGGAGGCTGAGGCAGGAGAATAGCTTGAACCCAGGAGGCGGAGGTTGCAGTGAGCCAAGACCATGCCATTGCACTCTAGCCTGGGTGACAAGAGCAAAACTCCAACTGAAGAAGAAGAAGGAGAAGGAGAAGCAGGAGGAAGAAGAAGAGGAAGGAGGAGGAGGGGGAGGAGGGGGAGGAGGAGGAGAAGAAGAAGAAGAAGAAGAAGAAGGAGGAGGAGGAGGAGGGGGAGGAGGGGGAGGAGGAGGAGGGGGAGGGGAGGAGGAGGAGGGGGAGGGGAGGAGGGGGAGGAGGAGGATGAGGGGGAGGAGGATGAGAGGGAGGAGGGGGAGGAGGGGGAGGAGGGGGAGGAGGGGGAGGAGGAGGGGGGGAGGAGGGGGAGGAGGAGGAGGAGGGGGGGAGGAGGAGGAGGAGGAAGAGGAAGAAGAAGAAGAAGAAGAAGAAGAAGAAGAAGAAGAAGAAGAAGAAGAGAGAAGAAAAAGAGGAAGAAGAAGAAGAAGAAGAAGAAGAAGAAGAAGAAGCAGAAGCAGCAGCAGCAGCAGCAGCAGCAGCTCCATACAACTCCTACCTCATCAGCCCACCTTAGCTCTGTCCTCCCCCCTTCCCCATCCTCATCAGTGGGCTTTACTTGAGGCCTTTTCAGTTTGGTAACAACTACAAGGGAGCTCCCTGCTGCCCAACCCCTCTGTACATATGCTTATAGAGATCATTTTACTTATGTTTGGAGGCTCACATTTGTGCCTGAAGCCCAATTCAGATGACAGTAAAGGATCTGTATGCACAGGGCAGTCCGTCCATTAAGGATGTATAAAGATCTAGCTAGGGAGGCATTGCAATCTGGTCTGTATGTTTCACTAGCTCTCTTAAAATTGGATGACCTCCCTGATGGTTCTCCTGCCAGCCAATGAATCAGCAAATGCAACAGTTGAGGAGAACACCTTTCCCCAAGTTTCGAGGCTCCCTTTGCTCTCATAATTTCCCCAGAGCTGTTCACAGCAGCCAAGGTGGAAGACAGCAATGGGATCTCCTCCACTGAGGATGACGCCCAGAGCCCCAGCCTGACTGGCCACCCGGGGACAGCCTCCAGAATCCAGAGATGGTTGCAGCAGGGATGACATGGAGCTGGCCCTCAGCTGGAATCCAGGGGCTCCCCTGATGAACCCCTAATGTGGGTGAGTCCCTGAACTGCTCCTTTTGTGGGCTGGGGTTGAAGGCAATGTGGGATAGTGGCCAGAGCCCAGGGTTTAAAGCTAGGATCTGAGATCGAATCCTACTTCTGCTGTTGATGTGCTGTGTGACTTTTGGACAGTCTCCTAAACTTTCTGGGCCTCAATTTCTTGGTAGATAAATGAAGGTTCTCCATGGTTCCTTCCAGCTCAATACCACACCAGCCTGTAGTGTTGCCTTCACAATCTCATAGCATCCTTCTCCTGTGTGGATGCTGGGACTCTGAGCTGGGATGTGCCAATGAGAAGGGCCTGCCCACACCCCCTCCTACAGAACTTACCAGCAAAACACTGCCCTGCCTCCCACCTGACCCTCATGGGAGAACGGAGAAATCTGGACTGGGTTTCTCTTCTCTGTCATCCAGAATATCATGATTGAAGGAAAATGGGATTAGAGTGAAGCCTTCAATCTCCCCCACATACCCATTCAAAATTGGATCTGGGAAATGGCTTTGATTTTAAATATTTCATGAGCAAATTCAGCATTTAAGTCCCTCCCCGTGTGGCATTGTCAAATATAGACACTGAGTCTAAATCAAACTTTTCTAAAGCACTGGTGCATTCAGGGTAATCTCATAAAATTAAATTTTATTTTGAAAACATTCAACACTGGAGCTTCTTAAATATAGACCCTATTTATCATGCAGTTATTTTGGGGTATGTCGGAATAAAGAAGCCATAGGTCCTTTCTTGGAAGGACATTCCTTTGTTTTGGAATACATCCTTTCTTCTTTCAGTCTTAGTATCAGAACGTCCATTCTTTTATGAATTGATAGATGGGTTGGTTTTTTTAATGTCCTTACTTTGTAAAAACTAAACCCCACAGTTGACACCTATTAAAAAAAATTCCTGCTGTGTGAAATCCTAGAACCTCAGCATCCCCCATATCAGCATCAAGGTGGGCTTTAGAAGTCTCATTTTACATTGCAAGGAACAAGACCGTTTCTTTCTCAAAGAGACTGAAAGTCAAAGAGGTTCAGTAATGGGTCCAAGACCACACAGCTGAAGAAGCCAGCACCGAGATTTGAATGCCACCCTCTCTGGCCTGGAAGCTGAAACTGGCATAATCACCAGTTATCTTTCCCCGACCCCATCGAGGAAGAATGAGACCCAACACTGGAGAGGACCCCAAGGTTTAAGGAAATAAACCCAAGAGAAAGCCTGAAGCTCATCCCAGAAAACCCTGCATTTACTAATCTTCCCTTCTGTCTCTGAGATAATGTAGACACCTTTGGGTTTATTGCCCCAGCGGCAGAGAAAGAGGCACTAGCGATCCCCCACAGCAGAGGAAAATGCCAATGTGGTTTTTATTAGCCTTGAGAATGAATTTTATTTAATACCCATACACCAGATTTAGAGAGTCAATTTGGCTCTTCTTGTGTAAAAATTCTCTGGAGGGTGGTGGTGATGATAAGCTGATCGCAGAAGCTGAGAAGTAAGTGCATCTCAGGAAAGTGTTCCAAATGGAGTCAGGATGCTGTCTTCAGAGAAGAAAAGAGACATGGCCAACCCGGAGCTGGAGGAGAGCTTTTGGCACCAGAGGGGCTGCCCTCAGAAGTGGAGGCCTAGGGACCCTGGGACCCTACCAAGTCCTATGACCAGAGTCACTCTCCTAGGACTCACTGGAGGGTACAGTGTGGCCCTGGGGGTCCTCCAAGCTTTGAGAAAGACTGAGGTCTGTGACTTAGGAGCCTCTCTCAGGAACCAGGCAGAGTCGGAACTCTGTGTTGTAGAAAAACAGAGCAAAAGTCTTGGTCTGGGAGGAGCTCGCTGGGGAGGCCTAGGAGCAGAGGATGTTGGGAAAGTATTGGTACTGTGGGTTGTAGCTCCATAGGTTTCTCTTGAGGCAGTAGACGAGCTTCCGGTCACAGGCACAGAGCTGCACATGGCAAAAGGGCCCGGGCTCTGCAACAGGACACCAAGAGCAGAATGAGGGTGGGAAGAGCATGCTCCAGTCTCAGCAGAGACCCCATAGACTTCCTGCTCCGAGGAGCTTTCAGCCTGATGGAAGAGGCATGGCTCCCAAATCGGGGGAATAGAGAATCTGATGGAAGGGGCACAGCTGCTGCTCAGGGTGAGATTTCAGTCCAAGAGACAGCTCCTGCCCTCAGGGAGTTCCTAGTCTGATAGAGGAAGCATCTTCCTTCCTCTGGGGGACTCCCAGTCTGATGGTGGAGGCAGCTGCTGCTCTGGAGGAACTCTCATTCTCATAGAGCAGAACAATCCCCAGATTTAGCCTTGAACTCAGAGGCCCTGAGCTTGAATCCTACTGTGTGCACTGGCAGGCCTTCGAGCTTCCCGTTTCGTGATATCTAAAATGGAGGAGACTAAACATACTCTACAGGTATTTTGGGGGGGAATCAAGAAAAAGGAAGCATGTCAAGCACTTTTGCACCCAGTGGATGCTGTCTAAGACGATTCAGCCCTACCCTGGGGGTCTGATACAGCTGCAATAATTCTGCTCGTGTCGTCCCAGTTCTGCACCCAACTCCTCCTCCCGCAACAAGATACAGGATGGCTGTTCTCTAGGGCAGCTGAACTTAAAGTCAGGTGCTCTTCCAATGGCCCGAACGGGAAGCCCCAGCCTTACCGCAGGTGACCAGGCCCCGCGCGAATCTGTATTTGTAGGACTGTGTCCGAATGTTGCAGCTCTTCTCCTCCAGCCGCCCATAGCAGTGGTCATGCACCCAACAGCACCTGCCCGTGCAAGAGACTTAGATCCCGAGTAGGAGGGGTGCCCTCCTGACCCCATCCCTAATAGGAGCAAAAATTCAACCACGTCACTTTAGCAGAGGCCACCTTGGTGGACGCGATGTGGCAGGGAGGATCTGGTAGTGTGACTTGAGTAATTTCCTGCTCCTCATTTCTAGCCAGCAGGTCATGGACTCTCGTTTTCCTCTTGGTCTCACAACTAGACTACATTTCCCAGCCTCCCTTGCGAGTAGGTGTGGCCACATGATTTGGTCCCCGCCAGGGGAGGTAGGTGGAATTAATACACTCCCCCTCCAGACCTGCCCAGACAAACCACCCACACTTTACTCCATTGTCCCTCTGCCGCCATCCTTCGGCTGGATGGAGATGACCCAGCAAAGGATTCTGAGGCCACAGGGGATGGCAGAACTCAAGATGGGAGGAGCCAATGTGTGATTCCTACTGAACTGTTATGTGAGCCAGAAATAAACTTCTCGTATCACAGGTCCCACATCTGTGGATCAACCAATATGGATGGAAAATGTAAGCAGGCCTATTGTGTCTGTACTAAACACGTACAGACTTTTTTCTTGTCATTATTCCTAAACAATACAACAGCAACTTCCATAGCATTGACGTTGTATAAGCTATGATAAGTAATTTAGAAATGATTTAAAGTATGTGATCACAGCTGGGCGCGGTGGCTCATGCCTATAATCTCAGCAGTTTGGGAGGCCAAGGCAGGCAGACTGCTAAAATCCAGGAGTTTGAGACCAGCCTGGACAACATGGTGAAACCCTGTCTCTATTAAAAAATATATATAAAATTAGCCAGGCATGGTGGCACGTGCCTGTAGTCCCAGCTACTCAGGAGGCTGAGGTGGGAGAATCACCTGAGTGCAGAAGGTCGAGGATGCAGTGAGCTGAGATCGCACCATTGCACTCCAGCCTGGGCAACCAGAGTGAGACCCTGTCTCAAAGAAAAAAAAAAAGGTTGGGGGGATGCAATCACGTAGGTTATATGCAAATACTATGCCATTTTATATCAGGGACTAGAGCATCTGCAGATTTTGGTATCCACGGGGATCCTGGAACCAGTCCAAGAGATGACTGTATGTTAGGGTAGCAGACTGCATATAAAAGGTTTTCTTGGTTTACAGAAAAATTGAGATCTTACAGAGGAAACACCCAGTTCCTCCTATTACTAATATCTTATATTAGTATGAGACCCTTGTTAGAATTAATGAACCAATATTGATACATTGATAATTATTCACTAAATAATAATACATCATTATTACCACACTAATTGTAAAAAAAAAAAAAAAGCCATAATTGATTCAGAGTTCCCTAGTTTTCACCTAATGTCCTTTTTCTGTCCCAGGATCCCACTGGGGATCCCATGTTACATTTCATTGTCTTGTCTTTTTTTTTTTCTTTTTTTTTTTTGAGACAGAGTTTCGCTCTCATTGCCCAGGCTGGAGTACAATGGCACGATCTCAGCTCACCACCAAAACCTCCGCATCCCAGGTTCAAGCGATTCTCCTGCCTCAGCCTCCTGAGTAGCTGGGATTACAGGCATGCGCCACCACGCCCAGATAATTTTGTATTTTTAGCAGAGATGGGGTTTTTCCACGTTGGTCAGGCTGGTCTCAAACTCCTGACCTCAGGTGATCCACCCGCCTCCACCTCCCAAAGTGCTGGGATTACAGGCCTGAGCCACCGCGCCCAGCCCATGGTCTTGTCTCTTTAGGCTCCTCTTGGCTCTGGCGGTTCCTCACACTTTCCTTGTTCTTGACTGTTTTGAGGGGTACTGGTTAGATATTTTGTAAGATGCCCCACTATTGGGATTTGTCTGATTTTCTTTTTTCTCATGATAAGACTGGAGTTTGGGGCTATTTACTTGGTTGCTAAATTGTTCCAGTGTTGGCCACTGGGGGCTCTTTCAGTCAGCACAGGTGCCTCTTGTCACATCCCCATCAATGTGGGCTTTTGTTTTGTTTGTGTTTATTTAAGTACTTCCTTACTTTTTGGCACTAAAAGAAGTTCCAGGCTCATCTTGTATATTTCCTGCCTTGGTCCTAGAATTGACCATTTCTTTAAGGAACCCTGGCTATATATATATGACTTGGAAGGGGCCTTCTATTGAAGAATGACATTGGAAACTAGATCTAGGCATTAAGTGTGCTTGTTGCTACTGGGATGTCATTTCTTTTAGACCCTCTCCACTGATAGCAAAAGAATGTTTCTATTTGCCCATGTGTATTTAAAAAAAAGTATATGCTACTTGGGAGACTGAGGCAGGAGAACGGCATGAACCCGGGAGGCGGAGCTTGCAGTGAGCCGAGATTGCGTCACTGCACTCCAGCCTGGGTGACAGAGCAAGATTCCGTCTCAAAAAAAAAAAAAAAAAAAGTATATGATCACACAGGTTATATGAAAATACTGTGCCATTTTATATCAGGGACTAAAGCATCTGCAGATTTTGGTATTCACAGGGGTCCTGGAACCAGTCCGAGGGATGACTGTATGTTAGGTGTAGCAGATTGCACATAAAAAGTATTCTTGGTTTACAGAAAAACTGAGAAGATCTTACAGAGGAAACACCATTTTCTCCTATTACTTACATCTTATATTAGTATGATACTAATATATCCATGATATCTATGCATACTGCTACCTATGCATACTTCCACATGTAAACATCTGCATCTACAATAAGCTAAACAGGAGTCCATACTGATGTCTCCAACTCTAGTCCTTTTGCACGTGGATCATTCTGGCTTCCTGCCTTGGCTTATCCCACTCCAACAGTGAGAAACTTGGCCCCAACCATCTGTCCTTCATTTGCTTGATCATCCCTTTCCTTTATATATGTCTAGCAGTATCAGAATTGTTAACCCTGTTGGGTATGCTTTCCAAGGAACAAAATCTCCCATTTCACACATTCTTCTAGAACTTTAGCACTTCCCGATCAAGAGGTGGAATCTAGATGCCCTCCCTCTTAAAGCCTTTGTGACTGCCTTGACCAAGATTACAGTGTAAGTGACACAATGGGATTTCTGAGGCTGACTGTAAAACACCATACCCTTTGGTCTTGCAGTTTGGGGTCACTCACTCTTGCAACCCAAGAGTCACCATGCTGGGAGGGATCCCAAACATCCTTGGAGGGCCTAAGTGACAGGAATTGAGGCCTCTGACCCGCTCCTAGGCCAGGAGACGCTGAGTACTTGCCAGCCATAGGAGTGAGCCATCTGGAAGGTGGATTGTCCAGCCTCAGTTGTCCAAGCTGAAGCTGAGACAAGCCACCCCCACAAGCCCTACCCAAATGGCAGATTCATAAGCAAAGTAAATGACCAGTGCTGTATAAGCTACTACATTGAGGACCACTTGTTATGCCACAGTCGACCAACTGACACCTTAGGCCACTGAGATCTTGGGATCGCCAGCTAACTTCTTTGAGGCTTAATTTTCTTATTTGTAAAATGGTACTTTAATACTCATCTTCCAGAACTGATATGGAATTGAATAAGAAAACATGGGTGCAGAGCCTGGAGCCCAAAGGGCAGTTATAGCCATCAGCTCACCAATCGGTGCCATCCTTGGGGGTTCCTCGGCCGCCCCAGCCGCAGTAACAGCCATAGAAGCCATAGTTTGTCAGCGCATTCTTCCCTGTCACCTTCTTGATCATTGATTTTAGGTCCAGCAAGCCTCCTTGCACAGCAGGCACACCTGGAAGATAGCCCATGAACCCAGGTGACACCCAGGCAGCCCAGCCCTGCTTTAGGCCCACTGCCCAACATCTCCTACCCTTTCTCTCACCCAGGGCTTGGAGGGACCTGCGTGTCTCTTTTTTATTCTCTCCATTAGTGGGAAGGGAGGTGCAAGCAGTATGAAGAATTGGTTAAGAGTTTGGAATTGAAAAATGAGCAGACCTGGGTTCAAATCTGGGCTCTGCCACTAATTCAAAGTATGATATTGAATGGAGTCAGAGCCTCAGTTTCATCATCTGGAAAATGGGGACCCAAAATTAGCAGCTACATCTTGGAGTTGTCATGAGGGTTAAAATAAGATCAACTATGTAAATTTTGAGCACGGTGGCAGGCACATAGTAAGTGACCATGACATTTAAGGTATAATTCATAATGTATTTGCATGAAGCAGGCAGACAGGAGCTTCCTGTCTCTCTTGGCAATATATCCCTCTTCCCTACCACTCCCTCCCCTCACACCCTTTAGAACATAAGGCAGAGAATCTAAAAGCAGGATGGGACTCTTAGAAAAATCGCTGAAGCCGGTTCCCTCATCTTACAAATGGGAAACTGAGGCGTGGAGGGAAAAGGTGCCCTGTCCAGGGTTTTACAGTGAGCCCAAGGCTCTCTCCTTGCACCAGGCTTCCAGCTCCTCCTAGAGTCTCTAGGGATCTAGCAAGACATCAAAGAGCAGGACAGCCTGTCGGGGGTTGTATATACGGTCACGGGGCCGCAGGATGGGACTAAAGCCATCTATACAGTCATTTCCCAGCTGGACAAGCCTGAGCTGAGAATGACCCAGGAATCATAGGTTGGGATATTTAGATTAAGAGTTTTGATTTTTATTTGGATTGATTTGGGGATTTTGTAAATCTTATTTTATTTGCATACAAGGAAAAAATCTGCCTCCTACATTTGCCAGCCACATAACCTCCATGTCCACAACCTTTACACAGCTGAGGTACAATATCTCCTAGGACCCTGCCACAGCCTTACGCATGGCCTGCATTAGCCCATGCCAGATGAGGAACAGACGCTCGGAGGCATGAAGGCTCTTGCTGACGTCTATGCAGTCAGTGCAGAGCTGAGATTCAAAACCACGTCTCTACGACCTCAATGGCTGGTGTCCTTTTCACCACCCTGTTACTCCCATGGGGTAAAAGTTCATTCGGAGGTCATGGGGCCAGCACTTACTACAAGCCAGGAACCAAGCCAGTGGGAGGAGGCCTTTCATCTCTGGGGTTCTGGAAAAAAAAACACAACCCATGACAGGTCTATCAGGCAATGCCCCCGTGGCCCATTCAGATCCCACCCTGGCTCTCCACCAGGCCCCACCTATTCCACTCCCCGTCATGGTGGGCAATAAACAAGGTGAGTCCAGCCAGAAAAGATGAGGCAAAAAACTGGAGGTCCACTGAGGGCCCTGGAGGCACAGGGGCAATAATGGAAGCATTCGCAGGGACACTGTCCCTACCACCAGTGCACTTTTAGCCACAAACGCCCCAGACATACTCACCCCATTAGCAAAATGGTTAAAAGGGACCAGAGAATGGGCAGGGTTCTTAAACGGAGATTTGGTGGCATACGTGAAGAAGCAGGACTTGATATAACCTAGACATGGCCTTTGATGAAAGATGTAAGACAGAAGAAAAAAATTCCTGGCCACAGAGCACTTGATGCCCACAGCAGGAGGGCAGAAAGAAAGCTGGTGATTCTATATCTCGTACTCCTTTTAGCTCACAGTGCTGTAGTTGCCTGTTTTCAAGGATGTCTACCCTGATGGTTCTTTGCAGGCAGAGGCTGGGCAGATGCACCCCTCTATTCTACCACTGAGAATAGTGCCTGGCCCAGAGGAGGTGCTCAGCAGTGAAGCCTGGGCACCCACAATGTGCTAGTGGCTTTCAGGGCCTGGTTATGGCTCTTATGGGCCCCAAGCGCTTTTGCCTTTGTAGGCATCTTTCTGCTATATCTTTATATTTATATCTATATTCACATGATTATTTTTGACAACTATGTTGCTATAAAGAAAAATATAATCCAAGCTGGATTTATTATTATATATTCATTATTATGTTCATTTCTTTCCTCTTAGTTTTAAAAGAATTTATAAAATTAAGACATTCTCCTGGGACCCAGGCACTGTGTCTGCCTAAAGAATAAGTCAACCCTGGGGGCTCACGAGAATGCTGCGGGGTAGGTATTACTGTCCTCATTTTGCCACTGGGAAAGTTGAGGCTCAGAAAGCTCAGGGACCTTGCCAGAGGTCACACAGCCATTAAGCAGTGGAGGCTGGATTCGAGCCCCATCCTTCTGCACCCCTCACTGCACCACACAGCCTCCCTTCCCAGAGGTATGAATCATTTGAGGGGTCTGTGTTTGCTCCTTCTCATGCTCTACCTCTCAGGCCAGAGCCCTTGGCTTCACTTCTTAGAATCTGTCTTTGGTAAAAACAGCCATTGCCAGCCTAGAGTCCAGGAAATTCCATGTGTCTCAGGCCAGCACCTGATTCTAATTTGGCTTCTCGGCGGTTCCTTGCTGGCAGCTGCCTGATTCCCTTCCTCCCAGGATCCAAAGTCCTTGTTTGTCCATAGCTGGGCAGGCCTGGGGCTCTCCCCTTCAGTGCTCTGTTGTCTCAAGTCCCTGAGTTGAACGGTCGCTTGTGCCAGAGCTCTACCTGAACCCCTGGCACCTCCCAAGACCTGGCCTCCAAACACGCCTCAGACTCCCCGGGGCTCCTGGCTACTGGGCTGGCAGGCCAGCCCTTGTCCAGTAGCAACTCTGAGTTCCAAGAACATTCCTGAGGGTTCTGTCCACAGCTGGCCTCCAGGACAACCCTTGTCCAGCAGCAACTCTGAATCCCAAGAACATTCCTGGGGGTTCTGTCCACCCATAGCCTCTGCTCCAAGGGCTCCAAACAGTCAAAGAAATGGCCCTAGAACCCACCATTCCACACCAATCTTTCTCTGCTGCTCCCTGGAGCTGCGGCACAAGGACACCAACTGCCACTCACTGAGCACCTCTGGTGTGCCAAGCACTATCCACTATCTCTCTAAACCCATCAGTGACCTTGGCAGGCCCGGTGTCTGTCCTTTTAAACAGTCATTTGTTCAATGAATAACAGTTGTTGATTTTACAGATAAGGAAATTGAGGCTCAGGCAGGTGAAGTGAGTTCCCCAAGGGTTTGGCCCAGGACTGTGAATCTATTTCTTTGACTCTATTCCACTGCCTCTGAGCATCTCTGGGCACTAAACATGCTTTTGATTTTCTATATTTTAGGACGCTTTGACATCTTGGAGGCCAGAGACAGCCTGCTCCTTCCAGGGCTAGTTAATTCCTAGATACCTCAAATGGCTCCTCTGTGAGCCTGCCTTTCATATGCAGACCGACTGTGACAGTAGGTAGCTGATCAGACAGGAGCAGGGCAGGAATGTCAGGCGACCATCAGGTGATGGGCAGGCAATTGTTAACCGTCTCTCTAAAATAATAACTGGTCACAGCCAGCACCAGGGAAAGGCAGTCTCCCAATAAACAGGAACACCTGAAGCGGGTGATCAGCAGCTTCCAGTAAGATCTCAGGAGCTGGGTGAGTGGGCTCACACATGTGCATGAAGAGGCAAAATGGCAGCATTTAACTGGTATATGACCTGCTAGGGACGTTCAGCTGGTAAGGGAAGAACACCTCAAAGGAGCATGTGCACCACTCCAGTAAACACACTGCGCATGCTCCCTCCCAAGTGCTGGCAGGTCACTGAGCGTGTGGACAGCCCACCCCACCAACCCAAGGGAAGAATCAGGGAATAAGGAAAACAAGACCCTGGAAGTATGCCAATGTATAAAACCCCAAGTCAAAGGTCAAACAGAACCCCCGAATCTCCCAAGTCGCCTGGTTGGCCCCTCTTCCAAGTGTACTTTACTTCCTTTCGTCCCTGCTCTAAAGCTCTTTAATAAGCTTTCACTTCTGCTGTGAAACTTGCCTCAGTCTCTCCTTCTGCCTTATGCCCCTCAGTCGAATTCTTTTTTTTTCTCACTCTGTCGCCAGGCTGGAGTGCACTGGCACCATCTCGGCTCACTGCAACCTCTGCTTTCCAGGTTCAAGTGATTCTCCTGTCTCAGCCTTCCAAGTAGCTGAGATTACAGGTGCCTGCCACCGTGCCCGACTAATTTTTTGTATTTTTAGTAGAGACGGGGTTTCACCGTGTTAGCCAGGATGGTCTCGATCTCTTGACCTCAGGATCCACCCACCTTGGCCTCCCAAAGTGCTGGGATTACAGGCATGAGAATTCTTTCTTCTGAGGAGGCAAGAACTGAGGATGCTGAGGCCTGTATGGATACGTCCTACTGCTGACACAACCAGTCCCTTGGCACACCCAGGCCACCTTTCCCTCACTCTCACACTCCAAGCCAAGGTTTCTCCTACCCTAAATCACCCCAGGGCCAGACACTGGACAACTAGGGAAGCCTGGAGTTCCACTGACATGATTCAAACTGGCCGGTCCTAAACTGTGTCCCCTGCCCTACCAGCCTTTCCCAGAGATCACAGCAAAGGCCCTGGGCGATGCTTCCCGTGGCTCCTCCTGACCTGCTGACCTGGCACTTCCTGTGTGCCCCTGGGTGGGAAGCAGGCCCTCTTCTGGGAGCTGTAAATAACAAGCTATCTTTTAAATGGCAATCATTTCTTGATCTGTTGGCCTCCCCATACCTGGAGAAAACCAACCTCCCAGGTGCATTTGAGAACACCCTGGAAAGAGTGAAAAAGCAGTTTTGTGGCGGAGGTGGCAGAGGCATGGAGTGGCTGCCCCAAAGAGTGGAGAGCCACTCCACTCAGTAGAGCCCAAAGCGGGCCCCAGAAGGAGGATATGGGCTCAGCTATTTTAATCAAACGACCACAGAGAGGAAGCGCATAGCCGTGAGAGAATTTCAGAGGAGGGCAGCGGTTGCAGTAATGAGAGGGGAGAGAATAGAGACGGACAGCCCAAAGGAAGATGTGGAGGCCAGGATGTGGCCAGGTCACCAAGGAACGGGTCCCCCAAGTCCACATGCAGCAGCTCCAGGACCTCCCAGTTCACGTCTCCTGGCTGGAAAGAACGCACATTGCGGAGCCTCACTGCACAGAAGGCGCCGCTGAGCCCTCCTGCTGTCTATGAGAGAGGTGATGGGGGTTCACTCCTCTCCAGGCCGTTCCCCTGACCAAGGGGGTCAGGTGTCTCCTCTCATAGCCCCTCTCTCAGCCCTGCTCTCCTCACCTTCCTCAGGCAAAGCAGCTCCAAAGATGAGATTCCTCACCAGTGAGACCTTTTCTCCGTCCTCAGGCCCACAGAAGAGGCCGGGGCTGGGCCTGCCTGGTTTTAAAGACCTGTCACCTCCCACACTCCTGCGTGGGCCAGCTCCAAGATTCCTGGTAACTCACATAGGAAGCCCTACTTCCCCTCACCCTGGCACGACCCCTGGGGATTTTTTTCCACTGTGTATTCAGAAGCAGTTGTTTATTTTGGTTGTTTTTTTGAGACAAAGTCTGGCTCTTTTGCCCAGACTGGAGGGCAGTAGCCCTATCTCAGCTCACTGCAGCCTCTGCCTCCCTGGTTCAAACAACTGTCCTGCCTCAACCTCCTAAGTATCTAGGATTATAGGCGCACGCCACCATGCCTGGCTCATTTTTGTTTTTAGTAGAGACTGGGTTTTACCATGTTGGTCAGGCTGGTCTCAAACTCCTGACCTCAAGTGATCCACCCACCTCACACTCCCAAAGTGCTGGGATTACTGCCACAAAAGCAGCTGTTTTCTGAAGCAGGTCACAGTGTCCAGGTGGCTATCAGGAGAGACAGTGATCAGAGTTGGGCTTGGGCCACCCACGATCCAGGGCTCTTCCCCACCAGGAAGAGGAACCCTGGAATCCCCCTCCAGGGCACAGCCTCCCTCCCACCCACCACACTGGGTCTTTGCCAAGTCCCCCAGCCGTGGGATCCTGCTCAGATTTTATCCTGTCTCGCTCAGCCTCAACCCAGGAACAGCCAGGGAAGACAGGCAGCCCTGCTCCCGAACTTGAAGCTTTGTCCATGTCCTCTTCCTCTTGTTCCTAACTTGCCAGCCCCCAACTTTTTCTGCTCTGTTCCTGAGCTGGGGTGAGTTGGGAGATGCCTGCAGAAACACCACAGAACATTGCCTGCCACGTCCAGGTGGTAGCCCTTTTTTGGCACCGGACTCTGTGCTAACTTCCTACAGTTCTCCCCTCGGAAGGGGAAAGTGCCAGGCTTGCGGTTAGAGAGATGCAAGCTGGAGTCCCAGCTCAGCTACTTAGTATCTGTGTGACCCTGGGCAAGTCACTACATTTCTCTGTTCTTAATGTAAAACGTGAGAATTATGAGCCCCTCCAACCCCAGAGGCTCCTGGTGAGGAATGTACTATATAAAACAAGGCACATGTGGGTCAGGCACAATGGCTCACCCTGGGAGGCTCAGGTGAGAGGATGGCCCAAGGCCAGGAGGTCAAGGTTACAGTGAACTATGATTGCACCACTGCACTCTAGCCTGAGCAACACAGCAAGCCCCTGTCTCTATTAATGAATAAATGAATACATAAAAATAAAATAAGGCATATAAACTCATGTCAGCTGGGGAAGTGTGTGGCCCAGTGGGTAACATCACAGGCTGTATATCAGCTCCAAGTCCTGGGTTCAAATCCTGGCTTCCTCACCACTAGCCACATCCCCTCAGGGCTGACTGAAGCTCATCTGCCTCAGACAGCTGTTGTTAGGATTAAATGAATTTAGAAATTTATAACTTAGAGCCATAGCAAATGCAGAGTAATGCTAATAAATCAATGACAGCTCACCTTCTAGAGTGTTCTCACAGGACATAGGTAGCTACTAGTATTCTCCATTTTCTACTTCTGTTAATTCCACCCCTCATGCCACCACCCCACACACACTTTTTTGAGAAGACTTATTTTTTGCTTTTTTTTTTTTTTTTGAGACAGGGTCTGTCTCTGTCCCCCAGGCTGGAGTGCAGGGGCACAATCACAGCTCACTGCAGCCTCCACCTCCTGGGCTCAAGCCCTTTTCCCTCCTGCCTCTGCCTCTCGAGTAGCTGAGACTTCAATGGGTACCACCATGCCTGGCTAATTTCTTTGTGCATTTTTTATAGAGTCAGGGTCCCACCATGTTGCCCAGGCTAGTCCCAAATTCCTGGGGTCAAGTGATCCTCTCACCCATGCCTCCCAAAGTGCTGGGATGACAGGCATGAGCCACTGTACCCCGCCAAAGACTTGGATTTTTGGCTTCTGCCTCTCCTTGCTGTTGACTTCTTTTTCTCTCCCTCTCTCTTGTCATGGTAGCATTAGAGAGAAGCCCCTCCTTAAGGCCCCCATGAACCCTTCTCTTCCTAGGACTAACCACTGGGCTCCCAGAAGAACCCTGTGAATTCAACTCAATATCAAAAATATTTATGAATTGTCTACTACTTGCCAGGCACCGGGATCCCACGGTGAATGAGACAGAACTTGTGCCTTCACAGAGCTGCCCTTGTGGCTGGTGGGAAACAGATAGTGAAGACAGAAGTAAACATAGATGGTGTCTGGCAGTGATCAGAGCCGTGGGGAAGAGTCCTCTCCCCATCCTTTATTTTCATTTCTCCTTCTCAACCAGTTTCCTCCCCCACCTACGAATACACACCTGCCCCGCCATTCTCAACCAAACAAAACCAAGCGACAAAAAGGAAAAAAAATCCCTTGTCTCTAGTGACAATTCTACTTCTTTTTTTCTCTAAAAGCCAAATTTCTAAACAGAGAAGCCTGCCCTTCGTCATCCCCCACTCTGAACCCTTCGCTGTCTGGCATCTGCTGCATCCTTGAGCTTGCCCTCAGGGACCCCCAAAGCCTGGCATAGCCCAAGCTTGGGGGTCACCTCCTCAGTCCCTCAGGGCACTCATCTCAAAGTCCACCTCCTCCTTCTCAAAACTCTCTCTCCCTCTGGGCTTCACAAGGCTGCACTGTGCCGGCTGCCCTCCTGTGGCTAATCCCCCCGTCCCATCTCTGTTGGCCCCCCAAATGCAGGTGTGTTTGTGGGACCTGCCCTCTGGAGTTGCCCTTCTCTGTCTCAGCCACTCTCTGGATGAGCTCATCCGAGTTCAGGGATTTAGCTCTTATTTCTATGCAGGCATCCGGGGGTGTCCCGGACAGAGCAGTTTGGCCCTAGCTTTGACTCAACAAACAATGTTTAATGAAGCAATGACTGAATACAGGAACCAGGAGAAAGCACAACGTCAGATCCAAGATCCAACATAGGAGAGACGTGTATTCAAATCTGTGTCTCAGCTCTGACCACGTGTGTCACCTGAACCAGCTTTTTCTCCTCTTTGGGTCTCAGTTTTATCTGTGTAAAACAGGATAATCATAGAACTAGCCTCGCTTAGTAACGCCGAGAATTCGGTAAGTCAGGCAGAGGGGCCCGAGACAGTGCCTGGCACCCTGTAGGTGCTCAATAAGTCATAACTACCATAAATATTATTGTGATTATGTCTTTCCAGTAAACTGAGAACTCCATGAGGGTAGGCTCTGTGTCTGCTTCACCTCTGTAAACCAGCACTTGGCACATAGTAGGTGCTCAGTAAGAGTTTGCTGAGTGAATGCATGATTCCTCTGGCTCCAGCTCAATTCTCACCCCACTGCCCAGTCCACACATCAAATATGATTACACAGAGATGGATGGATGGATGGATGGATGGATGGATGGATGGATAGATAGATAGATAGATAGATAGATAGATAGATAGATAGATAGATAGATAGATAGAGGGATCGATGGATGGATAGATAGATAGATAGATAGATAGATAGATAGATAGATAGATAGAGTCTGATATTCTATCCCAATAACCCTTGGGAACCTCAGAACTAAACTCACTGTCCCCTCAAAACAGTCTTTCCCAGTTCCCCTTTCTTGGTAATGGATCCAACCATTCACACTTCGGTGATTAAAGATGCCCCAGGCACTTCCACCTCCAATTGAATGGAAGCCTCTTGAGGGCAAAATTCTCCTCTGATCCATTTCTGATCTCAGCACCTAGAACAATGTCTGACCCATTATAGATCCTCAAGAAGTATTTGTAGAACAAATTAAACACACTTGTTCTCTGTCATTTGCTGGGTCTATCAAGTGCAGGCTTGCCCCAGGGCTAAAGCCCTGCCAAGGGTAGCCATGGAAACCTGGACACTCCCTCACCCTGAGAACCTAAGCTGCTGAGATATCCCTGGCCTTGTCAAATGGTTTGCTGGCACATGGAACAGGATTACCCAGGGCTCATTGGCAGAAAATCTACATCATGTCCTCCTCCTCCAGGAAGTCTCCCATGATCCTTCTTTCCACAGGGAGCTTACCTGTCTCTGGAATGTTATAGAACTCATCTGATACGCTGTCCACTCTGGCATTTCCTGTTGGAGGGGATTACAAGGCTGATGGCTCAGAAAGGAATGAGGGAAGAACTCAGTCTTTAATGAACATTTGCTATGCCACAAGTGCAAGGCAAGTTCAGCATTCATGGTATTCCTTAATCTTCACAAAATCTCATGGGGGCATTATGATCCCAATGTGTAAGCAAGGAAACAGAGGGGCAGATGTTAGGTACCTCGTCCAAGGTCACACAGCTAGTAAAAAGAGGATCCAGAATCGTACACCTGACCCATCTGTCTGTCAAATCCATGTTCTTTACAAAAAAGGGTTGAGACCCAGTAAGGACATAATGATTGGGATTTTCACAAGACATCTCACCAGAGTGTCACGTGGTTTCCTTATATAAACAAGGTGGAAAAGTGAGAGCTGAGTTACAGTTGGTTAAGTTGGTTCAGTGTTCCAATAATTGCTGATGAGTGGAACTGGATTTTTGGTTATAAACTTTCAGCCCAGGGCTCCATACTGCCCTAGGAAATGCTTTGCTTGATCTACACGGTGCTTTAAAAAAAACAAAATGGAATTAGCTGCCAATGTATAGATGCTAAGAGATTGTAGACAGAAATCCACATTTCCAGGCCAGGCACAGTGGCTCATGCCTGTAATCCCAGCACTTTGGGAGCCCAAGGCAGGCCTGAATTGAGGTCAGGAGTTCGAGACCAGCCTGGCCAATGTGGTGAAACCCCATCTCTACTAAAAAGTACAAAAATTAGCCGGGTGTGGTGGTGAGTGCCTGTAATCCTAGCTACTTGGGAGGCTGAGGCAGAAGAATCACTTGAACCCAGGAGGCAGGGGTTGCAGTGAGCCGAGGTTATACCACTGCACACCATCCTAGGGGACAAGGTGAGACTTTGTCTCAAAAAAAAAAAAAAGAGAAAGAAATCCACATTTCCACATTTCCATTTCCAGTTTCTTTTTAAAAAGATCTAGGAATCCTGGGTCTGGACTCCTACAGGGAACAACTGGCCATTGCCAAGAAGTAGCTGCCCCCATAGATGTGGTATGTGTTTTGCTCTGCCCTAGTCCTCAACCACTCCTTACAGTTTTAAGTCCAATCTGCCTCACAATTGCTCTCTGCCTGGAGGAATCTCTGGTCAGTCCTCATAAGCCAATACAAGCTGCAAACCATGGACTGAGGCTGGATGCATGGTGCCCATGCCCTGGAACCACCACTTATTAGCTGTGTGACCTCTGGCAAGTTTCTTAACTGCTCTGTGCCTTAGTTCACTATCATGAATAATTGGGTAAATAATTGTACCTGTCTCATCTCTATGTTCTGAGTTGGTACACAGTAGGTGTTTAGGCACGTAGTAAGGTCTCAGTAAATATTGGTTATTTTTAATAGAATGGTGGGACATGCCCCCAAGTGACTGCTCAGAAACTTTCTTCAAGTGGTTAGGAAGAATTCAGGAATGGTGGGAAGGACTGGCCAAAGAGATGGAGCTGGGTAGGTCACAAAGGCCCTTGGGGGTCAGACTAAGGAGGTTGGATCTTGATCTTGTCCTGATCTTATCCTGATCTTGATCAAGAACAAGATAACCTGAGTTCAACAAGAAGAGAGTGAACAGGCCCTGTCCAAAGACCCCCAAAGCTGAAATGTACAAGGACAGGGTGGGTAACACAGCTCAGCAATCACATGCGTGACCCCCAAACCCAGTACTAGTCACATCACAGAGGCAGTGGTCATCTTTGGCGGTTATGGCAGGAGTGTGGTGCCCAGAACGAGGGCTCCTAGCAGGCCACACCCAAAGGGATGTGCCTGGCCCTGGTCCCCCATGTGAGCAGGCTTAGGTGGTGTCTGGATCATAGGAGACAGAAGGGAGGGAATTGGGGAATTGGGGCTGACTTGGGTTTGGAAGGTGGCTGGGGGTACCCAGTCTGTCTCTAAATCTCTGAAGGGCTGTGGGGTGTAGGAGGAATCAGAACTGTCCCATGTGGCTCCAGATTGCGGAACCAACACCCACCAGGCACGGACGCGCTAAGCAGTCAGATTTTGGCTCGATCCAAGAACGTTTTTCTAACAGCTCATGTGTCCTGGGAATTGAATGAGCTGTCTTGGGAGTGGTGAGTTTCCTCTCCCCGGAAGGCACTTTTTATTTGCCACTTTTTAGGAAAATAAATGTCGCATGGGAGGTGGGCACTGAGTGGGTGGGCTATGCCCCTGCTCGACTTCTCAGGAAAAGGAACTTAATCTTTAAGTGTTGGAAACACTTAAAATGCAGACAAGATCTGTCAAAGCTCATGAAGTCAGCTTCGTCGGTTATGAAGCCTCAGTTCTATCCTGTAAAAAATGTTTTTAAAATTACATTTTGCCAAGGTTCAAAAACAAAGAAAACTCATAAGCCCTTCAGCTGCTCCGTAACATGAAGACAGCTGTCAACTGTTTTGTGCTCCCTGCCCTGTAGGGCCCCCTCCCCGCAACATTTTATGCAGGCCAGAGTCATGTGCAGATATGTGGCAAGAGCAATGACCAGCATGAGAGAAGTGGATGGGCTCCAGGGTGCCCGCAGGCTCTGAAATTCTGTGCTCTCGAATTGACTTATTCTTGAACTCTCTGAGCTTTTCCAACAACAGCTTTTGCATTTCCTGCTCCCCCTGCCTAGAATACTTAGTCCTTGATTCTTTATCCTCCAGGTCTTGCCTTAAATGCCACCTTCCCCAGGAGGCCTCCCCTGACTACCTACCCAAGGTCACTCTGTTTTTCCCCTTCATGGAACTGACCATCATCTTTAACTCTCTTTTACTTACTTGTTTATGGCTCATGTGCCTTATGCCTTCCCCTAGAATATAGGCATCTGAGGGCAGGAAACATGTTCGTCTTGTTCTTTGTTATATTATTAGCAGGTAGCAGAGGGCCTAATGCATATCTTTTTCTTTTTTAGACGGAGTCTCCCTCCGTCACCCAGGCTGGAGTGCAATGGTGTGATCTCGGCTCACTGCAACCTCCGCCTCTCGAGTTCAAGTGATTCTCCTGCCTCAGCCTCTTGACTAGCTGAGATTACCACGCTGGGCTAATTTTTGTATTTTTCATAGAGACGGGGTTTCACCATGTTGGCCAGGCTGGTCTCGAACTCCCAACCTCAAGTGATCTGCCTGCCTCGGCCTCCCAAAATGCTGGGATTACAGGTGTGAGCCACTGCACCCAGCCCCTAATGCATGTCTGGTGGCTGATAATTATTTGTGGAATAAAAGAATGATGGGATGGATGAACCAATTAAATCTGGAAGTAGAAGCAGCCCCATGTGGATTTCAGCCAGGCTGTAAATTGGCAGCTTCCTGTAAAGATACACACCGCTAGTTCTATCTGGGTGTCAGCCTAGGATGCACATTGCAGCTTATACATATGTTACAGCTATTGGTTAATAACAGGCTCAAGTTCAACTTTCACCATAACTTTGGCTGAGAAGGCAATCCACACACCAACTTCATAGCAAATACATGTTTTATCTTTGAAAAATGTAATCCATTAAACTGTTCATTCTTAAGAAATCTACCATGAACTAATCTTCCTGTCTTTCTTTCTGTTGTTTTTCCTCCACCTAAAATGCTCTCCACTCTCTTTTTCTAGCTGGTTAAAGCCTACTTGTTTTTCCACATGGTAATGTCCCTTCTTTTTCTGAGGAGGGAGAAACCCTAGGAAAGGCTGTCACTCTGCCTGGCAAGATCACAGATGGTGCCCAAGGTTCTAGGCTCATGAGCCTCAATCATCTACAATTCAAGGCCACTCCACCTGTCTCAATCCCAATCCAACCCAGCAAATGTTTCTTGAGCAATTTTGTGGGCAGAGGTCCCATTAGGCACGACGAGGACCAAATGCAAAGTGAAATCCACCAGTGCAAGCACCGAAAAGTTTCTAACCCAGTGTCTGTCTGTTAGGAGAGGGGATGTGGGAACAGGCCTTCAGAATGTCCATCACATCTAGAATAACATTGAAACTCTTTCCCTGGGCCTAAGAGGAGGTGCCTCCTCTTTTGAGACACCTTCCCTGATACCTCCCCAGCAGAGTTCATGGCTTCCTCCTTTTTTCCTGGGTCAATCTTCCTAACCTCTGTAACAGCACACAGCACATCCACCCAAGTCAGAGGCACCTGTATCCCCTCACAGGACATGGCCCCGCACAACTTGGCCCCCCACCTACTCCAGCCTTGCCTTATACCACCCCTAAACATTCCTGGGAAGAAGCTGGATGTGAAGGCTTTTAGTTCCTTAAACTCACTAATTTCAATCTCTCTCTCTCTCTCTCTTTCTCTGACTCTCTCTCCCTCCCCCTGTTCCCTTTTCATCTGTTATTCCCTCGCTTTCTTCTCTTACTCAACTCCTACTCATCTTTGTAAACTTAACATACTTATCGTTCAATAACTATTTAGCAAGCACCTATTATGTGCCAGGCACTGTTCTAGACACTGGGGATACAGCAAAGAGCAAAACAGATGAGAACCCTACCCTCATGGCAGAGCTTGCACTCTGGAGGGAGAAGACAGAAACAGACAAGCGAATAAGTAAAATGTACAGCTTGTCAGGTGGTGATCGATGCAATGGAGAAAAATAAAGCAGGGAGCAGGGTGGGAGTGCTGAGTGTGCGTGTTTGGGGATGGAGACGGGGACTGTTGATGGTGGGAGTGGCCACTTTTGATTTATTTATTTATTTATTTACTTATTTATTTATTTATTTATTTATTGAGACGTCTTGCTCTGTTGCCCAGGCTGGAGTGCAGTGGTGTGATCTCAGCTCACTGCAACCTCCACCTCCCGGGTTCAAGCAATTCTCCTGCCTCAGCCTCCCAGGTAGGTGGGACTACAGCTGTGCACCATCATGCCCGGCTAATTTTTGTATTTTTAGTAGAGACAGGATTTCACCATGTTGGCCAGATTGGTCTCGATCTCCTGGCCTCAAGTGATCCACCCACCTTGGCCTCCCAAAGTGCTGGGATTACAAGCATGAGCCACCGCACTGGGCTGGAGTGGCCACTTTAAACAGGGTGGCCAAGAAAGGTCTTGCTGGGGAGGTGACACTTGAGTAAAGCCATGAAGGAGGTGAAGGAGCAGGCTATAGGGACATCCTAGGGGAAGAAAGCTCCAGGCAGAGAGAAGAGCAAGTAAAAAGGCCCCAGGGTAGGAGCGCACCTGTGAGCTGGGAAACGTGGAAGCTGGGTCTGCCTTTGCCAAAATGTCTTGTGAATCCATCGCCCTGCCCCGAACTGGATCAATCCCCTGCTCTGAGCTCTCCCAGTACCATGTGCTCTCTCTCTTCACAGCACCAATCATATTGTGTTGCAATGTCTCTCCCACCAGGCTGTGAGCAACCTGCGGACAGGGACAGTGTCTTTTATTAATACTTTGACATCTCCAATGCTAAGTGTAGGGCATGATACATATTTATTGATGAAATCAATCAACAAATGAACAAACTAGACTGTGAATCCTTGAGGGTGTCTCTTTTATCTCTCCCTGGCAGCACCTAGCACTCTGTATGGCACAAATTGGGTCCCAGGAAAAAATGTTTGTTCAATGGCTAATAAAAATAGCTGATGCCTTATTGAGCCCAGATACCACGCTAAGTTCTTTATGGGGCTTCTCTCATTTTATCCCTAAGGTGACCCTATGAGGTAGATATTACTATCATATGCACTTTGCAGATTGGGACACTGAGGCTTGAAGAAAAAAAAATGGCTCACACCTGTGCAGAGCTGGTCAGTGACAAAGCTCAGAGTTGTCCTGATCCATTTGACTCCCAAGGCCACGTATACTTAGCCCAAAGCTAGACCGCCTTCAGAGAGGTGAGCGAGAGAGAGAGAGAGATGGAGGAAGGCAGGAGAAAGATCTCCCTATAAGGGCATCTTACCCTCCTCTGGGTTTCTTTCTGTGTGTACCGAAGTGTCTGGCACACAGTGGACGCTCTCAACAGTCAAGGGATGTTAAATAGATGTCGGCGAGTTCTCTCCCTAAAGGGGAATATTTGCCTGTGGTTTAGGTTAGAAAGAAATCCAAGCAAGGCCTCGGATTAATGTAAACACAAGTCCTAACTCAGCCTATTCACAGCTCTCCCTGGTTTTGCCCGTAATTTTAGGTATGACCTTCTGGTAACCTCCATCTTCCCTTGAGGTGTGGCCTGGCCTCCTTAAGAGCCCGCTCTTCAGGCCTGACAATGACAGGTGAAGGACCCCAACAGCCTTAGAGAGACTCCTTCAACAGAGGCTGTGCCTGCCCACCTCCCCCTGGGCCTCCTCTTGGGCTCTCCACACACCCCCTTCTCCAGTCTCTCCCTCCCAGCTGGCATCCCTCCACAAGCCCCAATTTGTGCAGCCCCCATCAGTAACTAACCTCTTTGGCCTGGCCTCAAATCCTGCTCTAGAGGTCTGCTCCCATGAGCAACTTCCTTGGGCAGACCCCGGAGCCCCGGGTCTTGCTGGCTCCCCGTCTCCAGTCGGAACATTGGTATCCACAGACCATGGATCCGGGGGGAGCCAAATTCTTGGCCTCCAGAATCTTAAAGCTGTGAATGGGAGTGACCGATGATGAGGACAAACCCGGAGGTGGGGAGGAAAAACTTCTGCCTGGACCCAGCCGGGTAGAACCCTGCTCAGCCTCCGACTGCCTTTGCAAAGGGAGGAAGTCCTGCACAATCAGGGCCTGTGGCTGGCTGTCCTGCCAAAGGGGCTGGGCAGTCACCCAGAGAATTCCAATGTGGGTGGATTTGAGTCCTGAAGTATCCAGGTCACGGCTTTAGCACTTCACAAGCCTTTGCTAATCCCCTCAGCCTGAAGTAACCCCTACCTCAGTCCTGGGTTCAGAACCTTCTTAAGGCTCTGACAGCCTGCTAAGAATCTTGACTATCTGAGTCCATGGGGGCTCATCAGTCTTGGCGGGGACAAGAACATGAACACAATACTGTATCTAGTATACAGTAAAACTATCTAATATACAAATTTCCCCTATTGTCCCAATAATGGTTTTTATATCCAATTTGTTGGCTTTTTTCCAATCCGGAATCCAAACAAGAATCAGGCATTGCATCTAATTGTCGTGGCTCTTTGGTGTCCTTTAATCTAGAAAGTTCTTTAATCTGGTTTCTTTGTTTATTTATTTATTTATTTATTTTTTGAGCTGAGGTCTCACTCTGTCACCCAGGCTGGAGTGCAGTGGTGCAATCTCAGCTCACTGCAGCCTCGGCTTCCTGGGCTTAAGCGATCCTCCCAGTAGGTGGGACCACAGGCACATGCCACCATGCCTAGCTAATTTTTTTTATTTTTTGTAGAAACGGGGTTTCACCATGTTGCCCAGTCTGGTCTCAAACTCCTGAGTTCAAATGATCCACCTGCCTCAGCCTTCCAAAGTGCTGGGATTACAGGTGTGAGCCACCACGCCCAGACTTAATCTGGTTTCTTTTTTAAAATGACATTGATGCTCTTGAATCCAGACCAGTTGTCTTGCAGAACACTCACCAATTTGGATTTACCTATTGCTTCCTCATGATTATCAGGTTAAATGTTTTTTGTAAGAATATTACATAGGTCAGATGAAGGGCCTGCACACTTTCAATGTTACTAGTCATTCCCAAAATACTCTCTTGAATGGATGTGCCAGTTTACACTCCTGGTGGCACCATAGCCAGCACTTGATAAGATCACATTTGTCAATTCTTCCCAATCTGAAGAGTATAAAATTGTGTATCATTGTTTTCACTTGCTTCCCCTGGCTGTTGGTGCAACTGAGCATTTTTACATACACATTATGGCCGTTTGGATTTCTTCTTCAACGAATGGTCTGTTGGTATCTGTGCCAATTCTGGACCTCTTTGTCCTAACTTCCATCCGGGTCCTTCCTGGCTCTGCTGTGTTGGAGAAGGAGGCAGGGGGAGTGTGTTCCCTCAGGCTTCTGTATCAGCGGCTTCCAGGAGGCAACACATTGGAAGACAAGACAACAAGTGTTTGCTACATATGTTGCAAATATATTCTGTAAGCATGCCAATTGTCTTTTATTTATGGCATTTTTATAATATAAAAACTTTTGGCGGGGCGTGGTGGCTCAATATATATCAATATATATCAATATTGAGTCATTAATTTTAACAAGTGTGCCACACTAATTCATGATGTTAATTAAGAGGAAAATCTGTGTATGTGTTGGGATAAGGGGGCGGTATATGGGAACTCTATACAATTCTTCTGTAAATCTTAAGCTGTTCTAAAAAGAACCATCTATTAATTTAAAAAGAATTCCTATTGTCATAAATGCCCTGAAGTTATTGTGTGCGTTCTCATTACAATGCAAGCATGGTAAATACTTTATTTTCTTCGTTTGTTTCAGGTCTATTTTGTGTTTGACATGTTTTGGTGCTCTCGGGCAGTACATCTCAAATTTTCCTGGTCTACAGGTCAACTGGGGGATTTTGCTAAGATACGGATTGTGATCTACCAGGTCTGGGGGAAAGCCTGAGATTTTTATATTTTTAACAAGCTCCCTGGTGATTCCCATGGGGCTGGTACATGGTCCACACTTGCAATAGCAGGACCTACAAGCAGACAAACAACACTGGAGACCCAGACTCCACCCTTTGTACTATGTTTTCTTTCTTTTTCTTTTATTGTAGAGACAGGGTCTTACTACGTTGGCCAGGCTGGCCTCGAACCCCTGGCCTCAAGCAATCCTCCCACCTTGGCCTCCCAAAGTGCTGGGATTACAGGTGTGAGTTACCATGCCTGACCTTGTATTCTGTTTTCTTCCTTTCTTTTTTTTTTATTCCTTTTTTGAGATGGAGTCTCACTCCGTCACCCAGGCTAAAGTACAATGGCACGATCTCAGCTCACTGCAACCTCCGCCTCCCAGGTTCAAGTGATCCTCCCATCTCAGCCTCCTATGTAGCTGGAACTACAGGTATGCACCACCATGCCCAGCTAATTTTTTGTATTTTTAGTAGAGACAGGGTTTCACCATGTTGGTCAGGCTGGTCTCGAACTCCTGACCTCAAATCATCTGCCTGCCTCAGCCTCCCAAAGTGCTGGGATTATAGGCATGAGCCACCACACCCGGTCTGTACTCTGTTTTCTCAATAAGGAGGAAGAACTATCTAATTTTATGACTATGCTAGCCAGTAGTTATATTTTTTAAAAAATCAATCTTGAAAGGTCTGTTTCCACTGATGTTTCATCCTAAGTCATATCTATTTTCTATTTCCAAAGGCATTGGGATTCCCTGCTACAATTAAATGAGTCAGTTGACATCAGAAGTTCATATGTCCAAGTGAAACTCAGCGAAAGGTCCATAATGCTCCCTGGCAGTCAAAGGGCCACTAAGTGTTGGTATTTGCATAAGTCAAGTGCGTTTTGCATTCTAGAGGCGATCAAGGTCACTGCCAGAGTTGCCCCGACAATGGCTACTTTGTGGTCAGTAAGAACATGCTGCTTACTTGAAAGAGAGTCTTAAGCAGGTGGCAAACGTGATGAGAGAAGGTGATTGCACAGGACAGATTTCATGTTCCCTGATAGCTAAGGCTCCGGGTGAAGCCTCACAGAGGATTGGAGCCCCATTTCTGCCATGAACTTGCTAAGCCTGTTTCTCCATCAATACATTGGGATGATTGAGCTCCATCTGTGTTAAAAGCTCCTCCAACTCTGCATAATTATTTTTATTTTAAGCGTATTCATTCCAAATCAGGGCCTGGCTCTTCATTTTCCAGGCAAGGGTTTCAAGTTTCCAACTGCAGCCTCTGCGCCTGCCATGCTCATCCTGCCTTTGGTCCATAGAACAGTGGTCAGATGAGGTGTCTGTCCCTCCAGCTGCCTGACTTCACATCTTAAAGCCAAGGAAGAGTCCAGTTCCGGCGGGGGGCAGCCTCTCCTGGGCAGGTCAGAAACAACTCCAGGATGTGAGCAAAGATAGAACCCACTCTTCCCCATCCCTCTCCCCACAGTTTCCACTGACCCCAGCTGGCCTCAGAGACATTTGGCTGGAGAAGATCCTGGCTCCATTCTGGAGCCAAAGAAGACTTTACTGCAGTTTGATAGACTCAGAAAGTCGACTGAAAGAATGATGGAATGGGCAGCCAGCACTAACCAGGGCACCAATTTGTTGTGAGAAAATCAAACTCTTTTGGTTTTTTTCATTTTCATCTTCATTTTTATTTTTTTAGGGAGGTGGTCTCACTCTGTTGCCTGGGCTGGAGTACAGTGGCGTGATCATAGCTTACTGCAGCCTTGAACTCCTGGGCTCCCATCCTCCCACCTCAGCCTCCAGAGTAGCTAGAACTACAGGCACGTGGCACGATGCCTGGCTTCAATGTAAACCAAACACAGACTCTCTGAGGGACTATGAGTAGGTGCTTCCCCACGTCCATGGATCTTCTCAGTAGTAAGACCTGGGCTCTAGAAACTTGGGGCCACAGATCTCTCAGAGATCTGTCCAGTGGTGAGTTGATTGGGGCCCAGACAAGCAGCTTGTCCATCGGCTCAGAGTCTCTCAAAGGCCAGGCCTAGAACTCATCTGGCTGCCTTACTACCTGGTGTCTGGAATGGACCCCCTAGGCACACAGATGTATCATTTATTCATCCAGTCCATCACCCAACACACATTGACAGGGCCCCTTCCATTCCACAGGTCCTGTGCTACATGATAGGGGAACAAGAAGGACAGCAGTGTGCCACCTCCCCTGTCCCCTCTGAATTTTGGTGGTTTGTTTATTTGTTTGTTTGTTTTAATACATACAAGGTTTCACTATGTTGCCCAGGCTGGTCTGAAACTCCTGAGCTCAACTGATCCTCCCACTTTGGCCTCCCAAAGTGCTAGGATTACAGGCATGAGCCACCATGCCCAGCCTGCTCTGAGCTTTCAACGCAGGAGAGGAGAGGAGTGGGGACTGGCTTTGATCCCCCTGAAGCCACCAGAGTTTTCCTCTCAGAGGATGTCCCTGCTTATCTTCTGTGTCTGGGAACTCCCCATTTGTTTTAAACTGAAGTTTCTTGCATCTTCCTGGCGTGGGATGTAGAGAGACAGAGGAGTATGAGATGCTGGGAGTTTCCCGTCTGATGGGAAAGACCATTTCATATTCTCCAGGGTTCTCAGTCTGAAGGAAGAGACAGCCTCTGTATTAGGCTGTTCTTGCACTGCTATAAGGAAATACCTGAGACTGGGTAGTAAAGAAAAGAGGTTTAATGGCCTCATGGTTCTGCAGGCTTTACAGAAAGCATGGTGCCAGCATATGCTCGCCTTCTAGGGAAGCCTCAGGAAGCTTAGTCATAGTGGAAGGTGGAGAGGGAGCAGGCACATCACATGGAGAAAACAGGAACAAGCAAGAGATCTCAGAGTGAGAGCTTACTCATCACCAAAGGGATGGCCCAAGCCATTCATGAGGGATCTGCCTCCATGATCCAAACACCTCCCACCAGGCTCCACCTCCAATACTGGGAATTACGTTTCAACCTAAGATCTGGGTGGGGACAAACATCCAAACTGTGTTAGCCTTTATCCTTAGAGACCCCCAGGCTTTGAGAAGCCCCTTGTCTGGGGGACAGAGCAGATATACAAATATGAATATGCAAAGATGTACAACACTTTATAAAAAGGCAGAGGGCTGGATTACTGCTGAAGGAAGGATAAGAGGTGGGTAACCCACAGGGGAAGGCCTTTGGAGTAAGATATATGGAAAGAGGGATTCTTTTAGGCCCTGTTTATTTCAAGCAGAAAGGAGAAATCTGCTTTCATAGTCATGCTTAGAGATTTTATTTTTTTTTGGAGACAAGGTCTTACTCTGTTGCCCAGGCTGGAGTGCAGTGGTGCAATCACAGCTCACTGCAGCCTCAACCTCCTAGGCTCAAGGAATCCTCCCACCTCAGCCTCCTGAGTAGCTGGGACTACAGATGTGTGCCATCATGTCCAGCTTATTTTTAAAATTTTTTCTAGAGATGGGGTCTCCCTACATTGCCCAAGCTGATCTCGAACTCTTGAGCTCCTCCGGCCTCAGCCTCCCAAAGTGCTGGGATTACAGGTGTGAACCACCACACCTGGTATGTTCTGAGATTTATAATATGAGTGGGGCAATCAGGCCAGAGTGGGGTGGATGTGAGATGGCTATTCTGGGGCAACAATTCTTAAAGTAGAAAACAGCATGAAGAAGAGGTGGATTCATTTGTATCCCTGGGTCAAATCCCACAGAGAGGTGAGAGCAATGGAGAAATGAGGCCAATCTGGGGAGGAGGTCCAGAATCACCAGGCTGCCTGGTCCATGAAGGGCCATCCAGTCCAGTTTCCTGCTGCAATGAAAGACTTGCTCTAGGCTGGGCACGGTGGCTCGTGCCTGTAATCCCAGCACTTTGGGAGGCCGAGGTGGGTGGATCACCTGAGGTCAGGAGTTTGAGACCAGCCTGACTAACATGGAGAAATCCCATCTCTACTAAAAATACAAAATTAGCCAGGCATCGTGGCGCATGCCTGTAGTCCCAACTACTTGGGGGGCTGAGGCAGGAGAATCTCTCGAACCCGGGAGGCAGAGGTGCGCCATTGCACTCCAGCCTGGACAACAAGACTGAAACTCTGTCTTAAAAAAAAAAGAAAAGAAAGAAAGACTTGCTGTATGTAGCCCCTAAATGGGCTGTTGGCCTCCTCCTAAAAGTCATTCTAACACTAGCCACTCGTTTCCTTTGGGTCGTAAAACCACCTGCTAAAAGCAGGTGCTCTTTACATCTAGCCTAAACTGACCACTGCAATGTAATGTCTTTCTGTTGAAAACACTGAACTGGCTGGGCATGGTGGCTCACGCCTGTAATCTCAGCACTTTGAGAGGCCGAGGTAGGCAGATCACCTGAGGTCAGGAGTTTGAGACCAACCTGGTCAACATGATGAAACTCCGTCTTTACTAAAAATACAAAAAATAGCCAAGGGTGGTGGTACGTGCCTGTAATCCCAGCTACTTGGGAGGCTGAGGCAGGAGAATCGCTTGAATCTGGGAGGCAGAGGTTACAGTGAGCCAAGATTGCACCACTGCACTCCAGCCTGGGTGAGAGAGCGAGACTCCATCTCAAAGAAAAAGAAAAGAAAAACAAAAGAAAGAAAGTAAATAGTGAACTGATTGAAGATAAGGGCTAGTTAACAGTATTCCGCCTTCAAAAGCAAGGCTTTACAGTGCCATAGGTTGAGCCAAGAAGGCCAGTGGCCTATTGCAATCTGGCCCTGCTGACCTCCAACCTATGTTTCACCCTTTGTGCTCCATTGGGCTGGGCTTTTGTCACGTCCTCAACATCACACTTCCTCCTTGTGTGCAGCCCTAGTGGTTACAGTATTCTCCAGAATCCTTGGGGGTGCTGGAAAAGCAGGCCCTAGACTGAGTTTCCAGAAAAGACTCCCAGAGTCACATCCCAGAACTGATCTGTTAAGGGAACGGCTGTTTCTACCACAACAAGGAGCTGCTCATCAAATCATGAAGCTGTTGTTACCACTTCTATCCCCAGAGTCACACCTCTACTATGACAACCTATACCAGCAAATCGATGCTTTACATCCTGCCTCTTTTCCCACTCACTCAATTCTGATTTCAATTCCCAAGCAAATATATCTGATAGGCAGAATCTCAAAATGGATGAAAGCTTACCTGCAAGGAAGTCTTAGCCATCATTTTCATCTTTCCAGCCTCTGCAGAGTAGTAAGGTACACTAGGAGATGAAATAGATGTTGAGCAAGCCAGTTCATAGATAACCTCCACAGTTAGTAATCCCTTCATTTATCTGACTGACATGCATAACCCTCTTCCCATATTTGTACTTCACTTCCAACTAAGTGGTCCTCCTTTGAGCCTATTGTTCAGTAGCATGAAGACCCCAAAATGGCCATATGGTCTTTCTCTCTCTCTCTCTGTCTTTTCTTTTTTTTAGACAGGGCCTCACTGTCACCCAAGCTGGAGTGAGGCAATCAGGGCTCACTGCAGCCATGATGTCCTAGGCTCAAGCTATCCTCCCACTTGAGCTTCCCTTGTAGCTGGCACTACAGGCATGCACCACCACACCTGGCTAATATTTTTTAGTAGAGAATAGGTCTTGCTATGTTGATAAGGCTTGCATTGAACTCCTGAGCTCAAGCAATCCTCCTGCCTTGGTCTCTCAAAGTGCTGGGATTATAGGCATGAGCCACCACACTTGGCCATGTGGTCCCTTTTTTTTTTTTTGAGACAGAGTCTCACTCTATCACCCAGTCTGCATAACTCTCTCACCTCAGCCTCCTGAGTAGCTGGGATTACAGGTGCACACCATAATGCCCGGCTAATTTTTGTATTTTTAGTAGAGATGAGGTTTCGCCATGTTGGCCAGGCTGGTCTTGAACTCCTGATTTCAAGTGATCCTCCCACCTCGGCCTCCCAAAGTTCTGGGATTACAGGCATGAGCCACTGCACCTGGCACATGTGATCGTCTTTAACACTGAGTTTAGTTGAACCAATTTTGCGTACCCTAGTAAAGGCATTCCTCACTTGGCTACTAATATCTTCAGCCTCAAGACTGGGCTGCAGAGGAAGCTGTTGGCCCTGACTCAATCAATAAACAAACTTGTCAAATCGAGAAGCTGCTGCTGGAGTTGCAGCTCCAGAATGTAACGCCCCTCCTACACACTGTACTGGCAAAACCACTTCCTCCAGCCTTGACTCACTCAGCCATTAAATCAGTTCTAAATTCAAGGCTCATATGATTGTATCTTATTTACAAATCCTGAATCTCATTCAGAAACCTAGCTGCAAAAGAGACCAGGCATGTTGTCTACAAGAAGTTCACTTTAAATATAAAGACATATACAGAATAAAAGTAAAGGGAAGGAGAAAGATATACCATACTAATACTAATCAAAAGAAAGCTGGAGTAGCTATGTTAATTTCTGCAAAACAGATTTCAGAGTAAGGAAAATTATCCAGAATAAAGAGGGGCATTTACATAATGATGAAGGGGTTGATTCTTCAAGAAGACATGGCAGTCCTTAATGTGTATGCCCCTCACAACAGAGTGTCAAAATACGTGAGGCAAAAACTGAGAGGACTGCAGGAGAAATAGACAAAGCCACAATTATGGTTGGAGACATAACCACCCTCTCTCAGTAATGAACAGAGCCAGCAGGCAGAAAGTCAGTAAGGACATGAACTGAACAGCACTATCTAACAGCTGGATCTAAATGACATTTATAGAATACTTCTCCCAAACAACAGCAGAATACACATTCTTCTCAAGTTCTTGTGGAACACTCACCAAGATAGACCACATTCCAGGCCATAAAACATACCTTAACAAGTGTAAAAGAATATAAATCATACAATGTATGCTTTTAGACCATAATGGAATTAAACTAGAAATCAAAAACATAAGATAGCTAGAAAATCTCAGAATAATTGGAGATTAAACAACACACTTCTAAATAACACGTGGGTGAAAAAAAATCTCAAGAGGAATTTAAAAATATTTTGAACTAAATTAAAATGAAAATATAACATCAAAATTTGTAAGGTGCAGTTGGGTGCGGTGGCTCATGCCTGTAATCCCAGCACTTTGAGAGGTCAAGGCAGATGGATCACCTGAGGTCAGGAGTTTGAGACCAGCCTGGCCAACATGGTGAAACCCTGTCTCCACTAAAAATACAAAAATTAGCTGGGTGTGGTGGCACATGCCTGTAGTCCCAGCTACTTGGGAGGCTGAGGCAGGAGAATCACTTGAACCCAGGAGTCGGAGGTTGCAGTGAGCTGAGATTGTGCCACTGCACTCCAGCCTGGGTGACAGAGTGAGACTCTTTAAATATAAAGACATATATAGATTAAAAGTAAAGGGAAGGAGAAAGATATACCATACTAACACTAATCAAAAGAAAGCTGGAGTAGCTATGTTAATTTCTGCAAAGCAGAAATTACCCCCCAAAAAATGTATGGGGTGCAGTGAGAACAGTGTTTAAAGGAAAATGTATAGCATTGAACACACACGTTAGAAAAAAAAAAAGACCTAAAACCAATAATCTAAGCTTCTACTTTACGAAACAAAAAAAGGAGAGCAAATTAAGTCCAAAGTAAGTAGAAGAAAAGAAATAACAAAAATTAGAGTAGAAATCAATGAAATTGAAAATAAAACATCAATAGAGAAAAGCAAAGACACCAAAAGCTGATTCTTTGAAAATATCAGCAACATTAATAAATCTCCAGCCAGGCAACTAAGAAAAAAGACAGAATACACAAAAAACTAATATTATAAATAAATGAGGGGCCATCACTACTGATTCCATGGACATTGAAGGAATAAAAGGAATATTATAAACAACTCCATGCTCAGAAATTTGATAGCCTAGATGAAATGCACCAATTCCTTGAAAGATCCAGTTAGCCAAAACTCACATAAGAAGAAATAGATCATTTGAATAGGCCAGCATCTATTAAATAAATTGAATCAATAATTAATAACCTTCTAAAATAGAAACTACTAGGCCCAGATGGTTTCACTGGTAAATTCCACCAATATTTAAGGAAAAAATCATATTAATTCTCTACAATCTCTTCCAGAAGGTAGAAGCAGAAGGAATACTCCTTAACTCATTCTATGAGGCCAGTATTATTCTAACACCAAAACTAGACAAAGATATTATAAGAAAGGAAAATTACACACCACCATATCTTAAAAACATAAATGCAAAAGTCCTCAACAAAATATTAGCAAACTGAATCCAATAATGCCCAAAAAGAATTATACACCACAACCAAGTCGGATTTATTCCGCACATACAAGGCTGATCCAACATTTTAAAATCAATTAATGTATTCTGTCACATCAACAGCCTAAAGAAGAAAAACAACCCAATCATAGCAATAGATACAGAAAAGGCATTTTACAAAGTCCAGCATTTATTCATTATTTAAAACTCTCAACAAACTAGAAATCAAAAGGAACTTTCATTGAGTTCCAAAGACTGAGCCTAGGATAGGGGGGCAAGATGGCCAACTAGATGCAGCCAGGAGGAACACCTGCCCTTGAGGGAGTGGGACATTGGGAAGACTGCCACACTCTGAGTAGATCTTTAGAGGGAAGGCGTTGGGAGCTACCTCACTGGGGCAGGATGCTGATGATGCAAGAGGATGTGTATTTTGGATGGAAGGGGTATGTGGGAAACCTTTGTACTTTGAGCTCAATTTTGCTTTGAACCTCGCAGCTCTAAAAAGTAAAATCTTTTAAAAGAAGGGGAAAGAAGGAAAAGGAAATGCAGTGTTTATAGCCTTTTAGCCTCTGGAATTCAGGGACAGACACCAGGAGGCTGGAATAAATGTTGAGTGAGCCAAGATGCAGAAAATACTTACCCAGATAACTCCTAAACTCCCTGGAGAACTCAGATAAAATGTCATCTTCCTAGAGAAACTTCTCTGATCCCCAGACTAGTTGAGGACCTTCTGTTCAACATGCTGTTGTAGCACTTGGTTCTCCACTGCACTTACTACGTGTATAGGTCAGGGTTCAGTCAGGGAAGCAGAAACATTATGAAGATTAAAGAGTGAGAGATTTATTATGGGAAATAGACCTCCTGCAACTTTAAGAGGAACTAGGGAAGCAAAAGTCTAAGAGAGTGAGACAACCAAAGAAGAGTCACTGCTAGTCCCAAAGCACTGGGTAGGTGGACAAGTTGGATCTGCAGAGAAATCTGAGAAACTGTCTCCAATTGCCAGAGTAAGAGGCAAATGGGAGCTTCTGGAGAGGTCTACCAGAAGGGGTTATTCCAGTGCAGCTACCAGCTCTATGGTCCTACAGCCAAACATCAGGTGGTGGGCCAGAGCTGTAGCTGGTCATCAAGACCAGTGGGCAGTAAGAAAACTGGACACAAAGCAGAGGAGAATGAGAACAATTGAAACCACTCCAGAAACCCAAGCACCAGTCCATCCAGAATTCTGGCTACAAGGACTTGCAGAGAGTAAAGATCACTGATTTATTTCTGCCGCTAAAAATCTTGGGCAAATTTACCTGTTGGCCCACTCTAATCTAGAACCATACAGGAAAGAGAATTCTGGGAGACATAGTTCCCAGATTAACTGAATGGATCATGGAACAATCCAACACACAACATTATGTGACTGTGTGGGGGTTTCATCATCTGGCATACGTTTCTCTGTGTTGCCAGATTGAAATGCCATCAGGGAAGGGACTATTTTTGTTTTGCTCACAGTTGCATTCCCACATAGTACCTAGATTATTGAGTAGGTCCTCAATAAATATGTGTTGGAGGAACAGTGATTTTTTTATTAGGATTTCAGCAATGACTTGGAAAAATTATTTTTTCATTATAAGAGGAATGCCTACAAAATGGAAAGTCTAATAAAGCATTCTGTTGGGGAGGGCATAGTGGAAAAGGCAGTCTCATACATTACTAGTGAGAATGTGAGCTAGTTCAACCATTCTGTAGGGGAATTTGGCATCACCTAACAAAACTACGTATACACTTACCTTTTGAGCCAGTAATCCCACTTCTAGGAATCTGTCCAGAAGATATAACTGCAATATTATGAAAATATATATGTACAGGTCACCGACTAAAGCAATATTTGTAATTGTAAAACAGCAGAAAAACCCTAAATGTCTATCCTGGGAGAATGGTTGGAAAAATTATAGTACATCCCAACAATGGAGGACTGTAAAAATGAAAGAGGGGCTTAGACCCCACTGAGACAGCCATCAGAAAGGACCTCTCCAAGTTGGGAGGAAAACATTAAACATATTTAAAAAAAAAAAAAGATAAAAGATCTCCATCTGTTTACATGAAATGATTTCCCACATCTACTGCTAGGTGAAAATAGCAAAGTACAAAATGATCTATGGTCTCGTATCCATCATATAAGAAAGAAGAGGCTAAAAAAAAATATATGCATATCTACACATTTATGCAAAAGAATTTCAGGAAGAACCAACCAAAAATGAATGCAGCTACTATGATAGACACAGCCTAGAGGGACCTCCAGTGAGTTCACCTTTGAATAATCCTTCCTCCTTTAGTGCAGGAAGAACCTCTGAATTCCTTCTAACTAATGGAATATAGCAAAGGATGTCGGGTAATCAGTCACTTGATTATATTACATTATAGAAGACTCTGCCTTAGCGGATTGAATTGAGAAATTCTCCCGGTGGCCTTGAAAAAGGTAGGTGTCATGTTGTAACTGCCTATGGTGAGGACCTGTAGGAATTGAGGCCATGGAGGAGCATGGGGGAGGACCAAGTGGAGGGTTATGATCTTTACATAGGAACATGGCCCAAACAGCATCTTGTTTGCAGTCTTGTGAGATAACAAATCTATGTGGTTCTAAGCTGCTTGTTTCGTTTTAAATTTTAAGTTTCTGAAAACTTATTACACAGCAATAGATAACTAATACTGTAAATTGGTTTGTATGGTATGGTACTATAAAAGTGGAAACACATCCTTATACATTTGTCAAAATCCATGGAATATACAACATAAAGAGTCAACCCTAATGTAAACTGTGAACTTTGTTTGATAATATGTCAACATTGCTGCATTAATGGTAACAGAGGTACTGCACAGAGGTGCCATTAACAAAAGATAACTAAATCTGCAGAAGGAGAAGGGAATTAGGTGGAAAGAAGAAGAAAGTGGAAAGAGAATAGTAGAGACAAGTGAGAAGCAACACTTTTCTGAGTATTCCTTTTAGTATGACTTTCATCTTTTTTCACGAGGGAAAGTTTTGCATATCACCCCCCCAAAGTAATACACAACTAAAATCAACTAGGATGTGAATGGAACCTAAAATAGAATACAATCACAAAGAAATATTAACTATATGAAAAATAAACTTCATAATCACACTTAAGGGAGGCAGGAAAACAACTAAAAGACTGACCTAAATAACTTCAGAAAACAGTACTTTGATGGTATACCATAAGGCTAAAGATAAAAAGAAATGTACACAAACACTACCTGCTAGTTAGTAAATTTGTTTCTCACAGAGGTATGGGTTATCAGTTTTGAAACTTCTTTATTTGTACTACAATTGAAAAAATAAGTAAAAATATTATAAATTTTAAAATTCCTGTCAGATAAAAGAGTTATAAATTGAAAAAGAGAAGGTTTGGAATTGTGAACCCTGAATATCTGAGACGGGTCTCAGTTAATTTAGAAAGTTTATTTTGCCAAGATTGATGACACACCACCTACGACACAACCTCAGGAGGCCCTGATGACATCAGGCCAAGGTAGTCAGAGCACAGTTTGGTTTTATACATTTTAGGGAGACATAAGACATCAATCAACATAGGTAAGATGAACACTGGTTTGGTCCAGAAGGGTGGGACAACTCGAAGAAAAGGCAGGACTATTTGAAGTGGGGAGGGGGCTTCCAGGTCATAGGTAGATAAGAGACAGATGGCTGCATTCTTTTGAGTTTCAGATTAGCCTCTCTAAAGGAGACCTCTGTGGTGGTCTTGACCCCATGGCCCCACTGGGCATTGCCTTAGTGGAGGCTGTCTGCAGTGGCCCCACCCCTGTGGCAGTTCTCTTCCTGGGCCCTAAGGCTGTCTGGGACATCCTTTGGCAAGTAGAGATGCCATAAAACCTACAGAGTGCTCACAGAGGAGTCATTCTCTTTGTTTTCTCCTCATTCTTACATCATTTGTTTCCCACATTTTTTTTTCGTAAAAGGAGGAACTGAGCTGTGACCTAGGGTTTTTGTGTGGTGGATCAATGAGTGCTTGCTTGTGGGCAGGACTCCACAGTGTGTCACCACTGAGTCATTTCCACCCTCTTACATGCCTCAGTTTCTCTCTCCAGAGGTCTAGGACCTCAGAGAGGGCTCAAAACGGTGGGCAATCAGCCCTTATATGAGTTTCCTGGATGAGCCTTATTCTTTCAAATTAATTGTTGTTGAGGATTTCCCTGCAGGGCTGCTGCAAATCACAGGGGGTTAAACCCCCAGACACTCCCACATGGCCCCTGGTCACTCAGGGGCACCTTTTGGCTGGGAGGAGCAAAATGACCTTCCTCTTCAGAGCTGAGAAAACTCAGTCTCTCATTTACCTATGAAAACAACAGTTCCTCACACAAATGCACACAGACGAGCTCAATCAAGATTAATTTTGAGAGAAAAAGTAAATAGAGAAGACCCTTTAGAATGCATATCCAAACTAGAATTAGGATCCTTAAACAACAACTTCCTAGGAGAAAATAAGAAACAACAGCCAAGACCACTTTCTGTAAACTGTACTCAGCCACCCCTACTTTGTAGCTCCCGTTTGCCATAACACATGCCAAGGTCAAATCCTCTCACAGTACAAGGTAATCTCTGGTACCCCCAAAGCCAAAGAGGTCAGGTCATTCAATACAGGAAAACAGAGCTTTATACCTAAGAAGAATCTGCCCATGACTATCAAAATTCCACAAAGAAAGAAGAACATCCCAAAAGAGGTGATTGGTGCCTTTGTTCTGAATTATTTAAAGGGGTTCAAGTCATTAAAAGCCTTTTCTAGATTTTTGGTGCTGCAGATGGCAAGAGAGGGAAGGAGATATAGGGTGGAAAAAAAGTAAAAGAACATTTTTTTAACACAGGAAGTAAACACAGAAACCAAGCACATGGTTTTGGGTTTTCTTGTTTGTCTTGTTTTTTCTTGGGTTTTCTTGTTTGTCTTGTTTGTCTTGTTTTTTCCTCTTTTGCAGTTGCAAGGAATTTTAACCAAATTAGAGAGGCTTTGTTACCCATAATTTGGAATTCTCACTTGGATTTAACCAAGTCAGGTAGAGTTGGTCAAATCTGATTGGCAAAAGACCGGAAGAAACAACAACAACAAAAAACTAACAATATGATCGCTGAGCACTCTAATGGTAAAAAGAAATTAAGACAAGCTGGTTGTTAGACTTTAGACAAGACAAAACCCAAATTCAGCTACTTACCTAGGGATGGGTCTCAGGCTGAAGACTGTCCTCTACCATTCTAGAAGCAGGAAGAAACTCAAACTCATCCTCCCTGCTGGGAGTGAGCTCAAATTCCATAAAGGAGTTACCTGTCTTCCAACATCATGGAAACAGGAAATCTTGCTTTCCTTGTTGGAAGCAAGTAAAACTCAAAAAAAGGAGATGGGGTGGGTGGAGTTGTACATAAAATAAACTTTAGATCTTGAGCAAATTTTGGGAGGTCAGAGGTTCTCTGTGTCACACGCATCTGTGTGAAGAGACCATCAGGCAGGCTTTGTGTGAGCAATAAAGCTGTTTATTTCACCTGGGTGCAGCCTGCACATGGACACACATGACATTTGGTGCTGAGACTTGGATAGGGGAGCCTCCATTGGGAGATCAATCCCCTGTCCTCCTGCTGTTTCCTCCATGAGAAAGATCCACCTATGACCTTGGGTCCTCAGACCAACCAGCCCAAGGAACATCTTACCAATTTTAAATCGGGTAAGCAGCCTCTTTTTACTCTCTTCTCCAACCTCTCTCACTATCCCTCAACTTCTTCCTCCTTTCAATTTTGGTGCCACCCTTCAATGTCTCCCTTTTCTTAATTTCAGTTCCTTTCCTTTCCTGGTAGAGACAGAGGAGACATGTTTTATCCATGAACCCAAAACTCCAGTGCCAGTCATGGACTTGGGAAGACAGTCTTCCCTTGGTGTTTAATCACTGTAGAGATGCCTGCCTGATTATTCACCCACATTTCAGAGGGAACACTTCCAAATTCATTTTATGAGGCCATCATTACCATAGTAGCAAAGCCAGACAAAGGCACTACAAGCAAAGGAAAATTATATACAAATACCCCTGATGAGCATAGAAGCAAAAATCCTCAAAAAATACTACTAAACCAAATTCGGTAGCACATTAAAGAGATTGTTTACCATGATCAAGTGGGATTTACACCAGGGATACAATGATACTTTAACATACACAAATCTATAAATTTGATACACCACATAAACAAAATGAAGGAGAAAACCCATATGATCATCACAAGAAATACAGAAAGAGCATTTGACAAAATTTAACACCCTTTCATGAAAATACTCTCCACAAATTCGCTATAGAGGGAATGTACTTCAGCACAAAAAAGGTCATATGTGACAAACCCACAGCTAGCATCATACTCAACAGTGAAAAGTTGCAAACTTTCCCGCTAAGATCAGGAACAAGACAAGGTGCTCACTCTTGCCTCTGGAAGTTCTAGCCAGAACAATTAGGCAAGAGAAGAAAATAAAAGGTGACCAAATTGGAAAAGAAGTTAAATTGTCTCTGTTTGTAGATAACATAATCTTATATATAAAACACTCCAAAGACTCCACTAAAAAAACCTGTTATAACTAATAAAGGAATTCAGTAAAATTGCAGGATGTAAAATCAACATAAATGTTCTGTGCTTCCAGAGGTTGACGAATAAATAAATAAATTCAACATACAAAAAGTACCATTTCTATACATTAATAATAAAGTACCCTAAATATGAAAATCCAGAAAATAATCTCCTTTTCAAATAGCTATTGCAAAATAAAATACTTGGGAATAAATTTAACCAAGGAAGTGAAAGTCCAGTGCACTAAAAACTATAAAACGTTGATGAAAGAAATTGAAGAAGACACAAGTAAATGAAAAAATATCCTATGTTCAAAGATTGAAAGAATTAATATTGTTAAAATGTTCATACTACCCAAAGTGATCTACAGATTCAATGCAATCCCTATGAAAACTCCAGTGGCATTTTTCACAGAAATAAAACAAAAGAGACCCTAAAATTCCTATGGAACCACAAGAGACCCCAAATACCCAAGTACTCTTGGGCAAAAAGAACAAAACTGGAGTCATCATACCACCAGACTTTAAAATATACTACAAAGCTATAGTAATCGAAACAGCATGGCTTTGGCATAAAAAACAGACACATCAACGGAAGAGAACAGAGAGCCCAGAAATAAGTCCATGCATTTATGATCAATTGATTTGTGACAAAAGTGCCAAGAACACTGCTGTGGTTTGAATATTTGTGTCCTCTTCAACATTCAAGTTGCAACTTAATCCCCAATGCAATAGTATTAAGAGGTGGGGCCTTTAGGGGTTGATTAGGTCATGAGTGTTTCTCCCTCATGAATGGGATTAAGATCCTTATATAAGAGGTTTCAGCATTCAGCCCTTTTTGCCTTTCTGTCCCTTCTGCCACGTGAGGACACAGCATCTTTCCCCTCAAGGACACATCAAAAAGGTGCCATCTTAGAAGCAAAGACCAGGATTTCACCAAACACTGAACCTGCCAGAGACTTAATCTTGAACTTCTCAGCCTCTGGAACTCTGAGAAATAAATTTTTGTTGTTTATAAGTTACCCAGTTTGTGGCATTTTGTTATAGCAACACAAATGGACTAAGACAGAAATTAGAACCGAGAAGTGACATGTTGCTCTAACAAATACCTAAAAATGTAGAGGTGGCTTTGAAATGAGGTACTGGGTAGAGGCTGGGATAGTTTTTAAGTGTATGCTACAAAAAGCCTGAATTGCTTTAAAGAGAATGTTAATAACGATTCTGCTGAAGGCTCCAAAGAAGAGAGCTATAGAGACAGCCTCAGTCTTCTTAGCGATTAGATGGTCATAATCAAAATGCTGGTAGAAATATGAATAGTAAAGAACATTCTGATAAAGTCTTAGATGAAAATGAGGAATGTCTTATTGGAAACTGGAAGAAAAACCATCCTTGTAAGAGCAGAATTTGCAAGCAATGAAGGAGGATTTTGGTGGAAGAAATATCTACATGAAGTATTGAAGGAGCAGCTTGACTTCTTTTGATTGTTTATAGCAAGATGTGAGAGGAGAGAAACAAATTAAAGACAGAATTTATAATCAAAAGGGAAGCATAACTTAAAGATTTGGAAAATTCTCAGCCTTCCTGTAAAGAATAAAAAGTCGTGTTTGGGAGAAAATATTGAAAGTGTGGCCAAGTGAACATTTGAAAGAGATTAGTGTGGATAGAAGAAACTTAGATGCTATTTATCAAGACAATGAAAAAATGACCCTGAAGACATTTTGAAGATCTTCAGGGCTGCCACTCAAGGCCTGAGTGCCAGGGCTTTGGAGGCAGAATGGTTTCAAGGGAGGGGCCCAGGGTGCCCACAGGACCATGGAGCTCACTTCCCTGTGGCACCTCATGTCTCTGCTCCCTGCAGATTGGCTTAGATTTCTCAGCCACCCCACCTTTGGCTCAAATGGGCCAAACTGTGGCTCAGGCCACACCTCTGGATGCCAGGGGGGTAACCCTTGGCAGACTGCACATGGTGCTAATTCTGACAGTGTGCACAGTGCAAGAGGTGTAGAAGCATGGAAGGATACTCTATCTAGAATTCAAAGGATGTCCCAGACAGCCTTAGGGCCCAGGCAGAGAACTGCCACAGGGGTGGGGCCACTGCAGACAGCCTCCACTAAGGCAATGCCCAGTGGGGCCATGGGGTCAAGACCACCACAGAGGGACTCCACAAGGATGTCTGGTGGAACCATACAGTGGGGTCACCCCAAAGACCCCATAACTGTAGAGCCACCAACGTGCAACTGCAGTCAAGTAGAGTCTCAGGCACTAGACTCCAACCCATGAAAGCTGTAATGTAGGCTGCACCAGGCAAAGTCATGGGGCTCAGTCCCCCAGAGCCTTGGGAACACAACCCCTGCCCCAGTGTGTCTGGAAGGCAGGACATGGTGTCAAAGATTATTCTCAAGCCTCAAGATTTAATTTTTTTGTCTTGTTGGGTTTGGGACTGACTTGGGATCAGTTACCTTTTTCATCTTTCCTATTTCTTCTTTTTGAAATGAGAATTCCTGTCCCATCACTGTATTTTGGAAGCACACAACTTGTTTGATTTCACGTCTAAAGAGACTCACATCTAGATATTATCTAAATCAAGGAGGAGAATTTGCAATTATCCTCCTTGGTTTAGATGATATTTAGATGAGATTTCTGACTAGTCTCTAAAGTTGATGCCAGAATGAGTTAGGATTTTTTGGTTTACTAGGGTGGAATAAATGTATTTTGTATATAAGAAAGCTATGAACTTTTGGCAGGCAGAGGCAGAGCAATATAGTTTGAGTGTTTGTGTCCTCTTGAAAATTCATGTTGAAATGTAATCCCCAATGCAAAACTATTAAGAGGTGGGGACTTTAGGCAGTGATTAGGTCATGAGGGCTCCTCCTTCATGAATGGGATTAAAGCCCTTATAAAAGAGACTTCATATAGCATTTGGCTTTTTTTGCCCTTCTGACCCTCACCATGTGAAGACACAGCACCCATTCCCCACCACCCCCCGGAGGACAGAGCAGTGAGGCACCATCTTGGTAGCAGAGACCAGGCTCTCAGCAGACACTGAACCTGTAGGCACCTTGATCTTGAACTTAGCATTCGTAAGTGAGAAATAAATTTCTGTTGTTTATAAATTACCTGGTTGCTGGTATTTTATTGTAGCAGCACAAATGGACTAAGACAAATGCACAATGGGGAAAAAACAATGTCTTCATAAATGATGTTGGGACTAGATATCCACATGCAGAAAAATCAAATTAGACCCTTATCTCACACAATATACAAAAATCAACTCAAAATGGATTGAAGTCTTAAATGTAAGACCTGAAAAATTTAAAACTACTAGAAGAAAACATAGTGGGAAAGCTCCATGACACTGGTGGCCAACAATTTTTTAGATATGAACCCAAAAGCACAGACAACAAAACCAAAAGTAGTAGACAAATAGGATTCCATCAAAGAAAGAAGCTTCTGCACAGCCAAGGAAACAACATGAATGAGCTTCATCATTATTACATTGAACGGAAGAAGCCAAACATAAAAGAGTACACACAATACATGATTCCATTTATGGGAAGTTCTAAAGTAGGCTAAGGTGAAAATGATTAGATCAGTGCTTTTCCCAATGTATAACTGTGTCCCTCCAAAATTCCTATGTTGATGTCCTAACCCCAGTACTTCAGAATGTGACTGTGTTTAGAAATAGTGCTTTTAAAGGGGCCATTAAGTTAAAATAAGGTCATGAGGGTGGGCCCTAATCCAATATGACTGGTGTTTTCATAGGAAGAGGAGATTAGGACACAGACATATACAGAGGGATGACCATGTGAGGACAGAGGGCAAAGACAGACATGTGCAGGCCGAGAGAGAGGCCTCAGAAGAAATATCCTACCAATGTCTTGATCTCAGACCGGACATCTAGGCTCTTTCTATTTTCCACAGTGAATAAATCTCTTTCTTCCTTTTTTTTATTTTTATTCTTTTGAGACGGAGTCTCACTCTGTTGCCAGGCTGGAGTTCAGTGGCGTGATCTCGGCTCACTGCAACCTCTGCCTCCTGGGTTCAAGCAATTCTCCTGCTTCAGCCTCCCGGGCAGCTGGGACTGCAGGCGTGCACCACCATGCCCAGCTAATTTTTGTGATTTTAGTAGAGACAGGGTTTCACCATGTTGGCCAGGATGGTCTCAATCTCTTGACCTCATGATCCCCCCACGTCAGCCTCCCAACGTCCTAGGATTACAGGCACAAGCCATCATGCCTGGCCCACAGTGAAAAAATTTCTGTTACGACCCCCAGTCTGTGGTATTTTTTTGTTTTGTTTCTTTTGTTGTTTTTGTTTTTGTTTTGTTTTGTTTTTTTTTGTTTTTGAGATGGAGTCTCACTCTGTCACCCAGGCTGGAGTACAGTGGCTCGATCTCAGCTCACTGCAACCTCTGCCTCCTGGGTTCAAGCGATTCTCCTGCCTCAGCCTTCTGAATACCACCATGCCTGTCTAATTTTTGTATTTTTAGTAGAGACCATGTTGGTCAGGCTGGTCTCGAACTCCTGACCTCGTGATCCACCTGCCTTGGCCTCCCAAAGTTCTGGGATTACATGCATGAGCCACCACCACACCCAGCCTTTGTGGTACTTGTCTATGGCAGCCTGTAGTAAATTCTCATAATTTTATGTTTCCTTGGCATCCATTTTAATATAAGCTGAACTTTCTCATACCAGTAGCAGGGTGCAGTCACCATTGACAGTTTCTGGTTCTATACTTCATCCCAGTTCCTCAATGGTCAGTCCAGATATCTGCCTGAAACCTCTGCCTCTGGTCACCACCTCCCCAACATCCTTATGGGACAGCTAGGTACAACATACTTGCCTCACTCCTCTTGTTCCCTACACCCTTCAAGAACTGCTCAGATATGCCACAGGGACCACCTCTCAGCCACAGCATGACCCCATGGAACTTGGCCTACTTGCTCTAAACCCACCAGAGAGAACACCCCACAGGAACGTGCTTGGGTAATGCGTTGGACCCCAGTAAAGGCTTTGACATACAGGTCCCTCACTCTTGTCTCTCTCTTGCTGTCTATACACTGGCTGAGAGAAGCATGCATGTTCTGCACCCCCCTTCCTGTTGGCCCTATGAGGCATGCTGTCCTCTTCTCTCTGGGACATGTAAGTAACAAAACTGCTTCTGTTATTCCATGTGCTTTGTTGTGCTGCCTCCTTTGTCTCTCACCTGACCGACACACCTGAACCTAACTGCTTTCCTGGTCAGACTATATTTATAGCCACCAACAAGAGAGGTGGCTCAACAGGTTCACATCTAAATATCATCATCTAAATGTCATCAAAATCAAGGAGGAGAATTTGCAATTATCCTCCTTGGTTTAGATGATAGTTAGATGAGATTTCAACTTAGACTCTAAAGTTGATGCTGGAATGAGTTAAGACTTTTGGGATTACTAGGGTGGAATAAATGTATTTTGTATATGAGAAAGATATAAACTGTTGGCAAGCAGAGGCAGAGTGCTATAGTTTGAATATTTGTGTCTCCTTGAAAATTCATGTTGAAACTTAATCCCCAATGCAAAGGTATTAAGAGGTGAGGACCTCAAGACCAAATTATGAAGAATTGGTATTTACAAAACACAGCCCAAGCAAGCTAATGTATCCAGAGAAAGGAATTGACTGGGAAGGGACACAAAGAAACTTTCTGTCTAATGTTCTACACTGTGATCAGATGAGGATTACCTGGGTGTATCCCTTTGGCAAACTTGCTATATATCAGCAATTTGTTCTTCTTTATTGCTGAGTAAGTTTCTATAGCATGCACATGCCACAATTTGTTTATGCATTCTCCTGATAATGGACATTTTTTGCTATTTCCAGTACTGGGATACTTTGAATAAAATTGTGATGAGCATTCTTTTATAAGTATCTGTGTGAAAATTAAGTTTTCATTTCTCTTAAATAAATACCTAGGACTGGAAATGTTTGCTCAACAGATAAGGTTATGTTTAATGTTACAAAGCAGGTCAAATTTCTTTCCAAAGTGCTTGTCCCATTTTACATTCCCACCAGCAAGGTGTGAGAGTTCCGGTTGCTCTACCTTCTATGCTTAACCTTTTAATGCTCAACGACCCATCCAACAGAAAAAAAAAAGGCTCAGTGTCCTCAAGTCCAACCAATCCAGAGTAACCCTTCCTGTGACAACCTTGGACACCACCAATCAGCTCTCCCCTCAAATTAGAACCTGTTCAAGGAGTGTGCTTAGTGGACAGCCCCAAGCCCATGTTCCTTTGGGATCTGCCACAGTATTCATGACAAAACCATGTTCTCCAGTGCTGTTCCCATGATGGTGATGACAGGGGACTAGAGCCAGGCAATTGTTTCCCAGTGCAGGACTCCTCTAATGGCATAGTTCACCTGAGAACTCCTCATCAGATTGCTGGCACATTCTCAGAGCTGTGCCACAGTTTGAGCTTCTTCCTAGCCAATGTTCCTTCCTTTTCTCTCTTCTTTTGAGGTAGAAGGTGGGACTTGACTCCAGAGATGGGGCTTGGACACCAGACCAAACTGAGAACTAAGGGTAGAAGTGATACAGAACTGCTGAGCTCCCAGCTAAACCCCGCCCTCAAGCTTGGAACCTTGGCCCTAAGTGAAAACAGCTGACCCTTCAGGGTTGGGCTAAGTGTCCACTGTTTTCACTTAGGGCCAAGGTTCCAAGTTTGAGGGTGGGGTTTAGCTGGGAGCCCAGCCATTCTGTATGAGAAACAGCTTCCCATAAGACACATCCACCAGTGTGCTGTGTCAGTTTACCATTGCCACGGCAATACCTGGAAGTTATCGCTCCTTTCCATGGCAACCTGATGACCCAGAAGTTATCAACATTTTCCCAGATATTGCTGCATAATCCATCCCTTAATTTACATGTGGTTAAAAGTGGGTGTAACTATGACTACAGAACTGCCTCTGAGCTGCTACTCTGGGCACACTGCCTATGGAGTAGCCCTGATCTTCAAGAAGCAGTACCTCTGCTGCTGCTGCATACTGTTGCTTGAATAAAAGTTGCTAACACCACCAACTCAGCCTTGAATTCTTTCCTGGGTGAAGCCAAGATCCCTCCCAGTCTAAGCCCCAATTTTGGGGTTCACCTGCCCTGCATCACCTTACTCTCTCCCTACTCCTTTCTCAATTGCCCCCATTAGCTTTCATGGCTGTTTTGCCCTAAACATGTCTCACATTTCCAACTACATCTTGGCATCTGCTTCCAGAGGATCAGAACTCATACATCATCTCTCAGGGGGAAAACAAGTAGAGGAGTGGAGAAAACAAGGAAAGTCTTAAATCTTCCCTACCTAAGAAGCCTACAGATCTCCACTTCTCATCCTTCTTTTAGTTAACCAAAAAAATAAAACACCTAAATAAATAGGTACTCAAGATTGAGATAATTGCCAAGAAGGAAATAAATAGGATTATGTGGAAAAGAGTAAAGAGATGAGGGAGGAAGCTACTTGTAGTAAAAGACATATATGATAAAGAACTATTCTCCAAAATATACAAAGAATTCTTAAAATTCAATAATGAAAAAAAGAACAGGAGATCTGGCAAGATGGCCGAATAGGAATAGCTCTGCTCTTCAGCTCCCAGTGAGACCAACACAGAAGATGGGTGATTTCTGCATTTCCTTTTTTTTTTTTTTAGTTATACTTTAAGTTCTAGGGTACATGTGCCCATCCTGCAGGTTACATAAGTATACATGTGCCATGTTGGTTTGCTGCACCCATTAACTCATCATTTACATTAGGTATTTCTCCTAATGCTATCCCTCTGCCTGCCCCCCAACCCATAAGAGGCCCCCATGTGTGATGTTCCCCACCCTGTGTCCAAGTGTTCTCATTGTTCAATTCCCACCTATGAGTGAGAACATGCAGTGTTTGTTTTTCTGTCCTTGTGATAGTTTGCTCAGAATGATGGTTTCCAGCTTCATTCATGTCCCTGCAAAGGACATGAACTCATCCTTTTTTATGGCTTCATAGTATTCCATGGTGTATATGTGCCACATTTTCTCAATCCAGTCTATCATTGATGGACATTTGGGTTGGTTTCAAGTTTTTGCTATTGTGAATAGTGCTGCAATAAACATACGTGTGCATGTGTCTTTATAATAGTATGATTTATAATCTTTGGGTATATACCCAGTAATAGGATTGCTGGGTCAAATGGTATTTCTAGTTCTAAATCCTTGAGGAATCACCACACTGTCTTCCACAATGGTTGAACTAGTTTACACTGCCACCAACAGTGTAAAACATTCCTATTTCTCCACATCCTCTCCAGCATCTGTTGTTTCCTGACTTTTTTTTTTTGTTTTTGAGATGTGTGGTGTTATTTCTGAGGCCTCTGTTCTGTTCCATTGGTCTATCTCTCTGTTTTTGTACCAGTACCATGCTGTTTTGGTTACTGTAGCCTGTAGTACAGTTTGAAGTCAGGTAGCCTGATGCCTCCAGCTTTGTTCTTTTTGCTTAGGATTGTCTTGGCAATGCAGGCTCTTTTTTGATTCCATATGAACTTTATTTTTTCCAATTCTGTGAAGAAAGTCATTGGTAGCTTGATGGGGATGGCATTGAATCTATAAATTACCTTGGGCATTATGGCCATTTTCATATATTGATTATTCCTAGCCATGAGCATGGAATGTTCTTCCATTTATTTGTGTCCTCTTTTATTTTGTTGAGCAGTGGTTTGTAGTTCTCCTTGAAGAGGTCCTTCACATCCCTTGTAAGTTGGATTCTTAGGTATTTTATTCTCCTTGTAGCAATTGTGAATAGGAGTTCACTCACGATTTGGCTATTTGTCTATTATTTGTGTATAGGAATGCTTGTGATTTTTGCACATTGATTTTGTATCCTGAGACTTTGCTGAAGTTGTTTATCAGCTTAAGGAGATTTGGGGCTGAGATGATGCTGTTTTCTAAATATACAATAATGTCATCTGCAAACAGGGACAATTTGACTTCCTATTTTCCTAATTGAATACCCTTTATTTCTTTCTCTTGCCTGATTGCCCTGGCCAGAACGCCCAACACTATGTTGAATAGGAGTGGTGAGAGAGGACATCCCTAACTCATGCCAGTTTTCAAAGGGAATGCTTCCAGTTTTTGCCCATTCAGTATGATATTGGGTGTGAGTTTGTCATAAATAGCTCTTATTATTTTGAGATACATCCCATCAATACCTAGTTTATTGAGAGCTTTTAGCATGAAGGGCTGTTAAATTTTGTCAAAGGCCTTTTCTGCACCTATTGATATAATCATGTGGTTTCTGTCGTTGGTTCTGTTTATGTGATGGATTACGTTTATTGATTTGTGTATGTTGAACCAGCCTTGCATCCCAGGCATGAAGCCAACTTGATCATGGTGGATAAGCTTTTAGATGTGCTGCTGGATTTGTTTGCCAGTATTTTATTGAGGATTTTTGCATCAATGTTCATCAGGGATATTGGTCTAAAATTCTCTTTTTTTGTTGTGTCTCTGCCAGGCTTTGGTATCAGGATGATGCTGGCTTCATAAAATGCGTTAGGGAGGATTGCCTCTTTTTCTATTGATTGGAATTGCTTCCGAAGGAATTGTACCAGCTCCTCTTTGTACCTCTGGTAGAATTTGGCTGTGAATCCGTCTGGCCCTGGACTTTTTTTGGTTGGTAGGCTATTCATTACTGCCCCAATTTCAGAGCCTGTTATTGGTCTATTCAGAGATTCAACTTCCTCCTGGTTTAGTCTTGGGAGGGTGTATGTGTCCAAGAATTTATCCATTTCTTCTAGATTTTCTAGTTTATTTGCATAGAGGTGCTTATAGTATTTTCTGATGGTAGTTTGTATTTCTGTGGGATTGGTGATGATATCCCTTTTTCATTTTTTATTGCATCTATTTGATTCTTCTCTCTTTTCTTCTTTATTATTCTTGCTAGTGGGCTATCAATTTTGTTGATCTTTTCAAAAAACCAGCTTCTGGATTCCTTGGTTTTTTAAAGGGATTTTGTGTCTCTATCTCCTTCAGTTCTGCTCTGATCTTAGTTATTTCTTGCCTTTTGCTTGCTAGCTTTTGAATTTGTTTGCTATTTCTTCTGTAGTTCTTTTAATTGTGATGTTAGGGTGTCAATTTTAGATCTTTCCTGCTTTCTTTTGTGGGCATTTAGTGCTTAAATTTCCCTCTACACACTGCTTTAAATGTGTCACAGAGATTCTGGTACATTGTGTCTTTGTTCTCATTGCTTTCAAAGAACATCTTTATTTCTGCCTTCATTTCGTTATTTACCCAGTAGTCATTAGGAGCAGGTTGTTCAGTTTCCATGTAGTTGTGCAGTTTTTAGTGAATTTCTTAATCCTGAGTTCTAATTTGATTGCACTGTGGTCTGAGAGACAGTTGGTTGTTATTTCTGTTCTTTACATTTGCTAAGGAGTGCTTTACTTCCAACTATGTGGTCAATTTTGGGATAAGTGCGATGTGATGCTGAGAAGAATGTATATTCTGTTGATTTGAGATGGAGAGTTCTGTAGCTGTCTATTAGGTCTGCTTGGTGCAGAGCTGAGTTCAAGTCCTGGATATTCTTGTTAACCTTCTGTCTCATTGATCTATCTTATATTGACTGTGGGGTGTTAAAGTCTCCCATTATTATTGTGTAGGAGTCTAAGTCTCTTTGTAGGTCTCTAAGAACTTGCTCTATGAATCTGGGTGCTCCTGTATTGGGTGCATATATATTTAGGATAGTTGGCTCTTCTTGTTGAATTGATCCATTGACCATTATGTAATGGCTTCCTTTGTCTCTTTTGATTTTTGTTGGTTTAAAGTCTGTTTTATCAGAGACTAGGACTGCAATCCCTGCTTTTTTTGCTTTCCATTTGCTTGGTAGATCTTCCTCCTTCCCTTTATTTTGAGCCTATGTGTGTCTCTGCACGTGAGTTGGGTCTCCTGAATACAGCACACTGATGGGTCTTCACTGTTTATCCAATTTGCCAGTCTGTGTCTTTTAATTGGGGCATTTAGCCCATTTACATTTAAGGTTAATATTGTTATGTGTGAATTTGATCCTGTCATCAAGACGTTAGTTCGTTATTTTGCCCATTAGTTGATGCAGTTTCTTCCTAGCATTGATGGTCCTTACAATTTGGCATGTTTTTGCAGTGGCTGGTACCGGTTGTTCCTTTCCATGTTTAGTGCTTCCTTCAGGAGCTCTTGTAAGGCAGGCCTGGTGGTGACAAAATCCTCAGCATTTGCTTGTCTGTAAAGGATTTTATTTCTCCTTCACTTATGAAACTTAGTTTGGCTGGATATCAAATCTGGGTTGAAAATTCTTTTCTTTAAGAATGTTGAATATTAGCCCCCACTCTCTCCTGGCTTGTAGAGTTTCTGCCGAGAGATCCACTATTAGTCTGATGGGCTTCTCTTTGTGGGTAACCTGACCTTTCTCTCTGGCTACCCTTAACAATTTTTCCTTCATTTCAACCTTGGTGAATTGACAATTATGTGTCTTGGGGTTGCTCTTCTCGAGCAGTATCTTAGTGATGTTCTCTGTATTTCCTGAATTTGAATGCTGGCCTGCCTTGCTAGGTTGGAGAAGTTCTCCTGGATAATATCCTGAAGAGTGTTTTCCAACTTGGTTCCATTCTCCCCATCACTTTCAGGTACACCAATCAAACTTAGAGTTGGTCTTTTCACATAGTGCCGAGACCAGCTCAGTCAGGAAGACCCTAACCCAGTGGCACTAGAGGAATTAAAGACACACACATAGAAATATAGAGGTGTGAAGTGGGCAATCAGGTCTCACAGCCTTCAGAGCTGAGAGCCTCGAACAGAGATTTACCCACGTATTTATTAATAGCAAACCAGTCATTAGCATTGTTTCTATAGAAACTAAATTAACTAAAAGTATCCTTATGGGAAATGAAGGGATGGGCCAAATTAAAGAAATAGTTTGGGCTAGTTAACTGCAGCAGGAGCATATCCTTAAGGCACAGATCACTCATGCTATTGTTTGTGGCTTAAGAATGCCTTTAAGTGGTTTTCCACCCTGGGCAGGCCAGGTGTTCCTTGCCCTCATTCCGGTAAACCCACAACTTCCAGTGTGGGCATTATGGCCATCATGAACATGTCACAGTGCTGCAAAGATTTTGTTTATGGTCAGTTTTGGGGCCAGTATATGGCCAGATTTTGGGGGGCTTGTTCCCAACATGTCCCCCTTCTTTGATTTGCAAATCAATAAAAGCAAAGGCAGCTTTGTCACTGTAAGCTACTTCTCACAGGAGTCAGGATCCACATCTGCAGACTATACAAAAGCAAAATCATCATTGAAATTACAGCACTTCCAAGTGTTTTTATCCATTTTAATGGGTTACTAGCTGCTAATTTGTCTGCAGCTCCTTTAGGCACTCCAGTTCCTGGCATTAAGGTCAGGTGTTGCTGGGATGCTTTAAATATTTGTTCTTTTAATTTTGCAGTATCCAAAGACAACTCTGTAGAGTGTCTTTCTATATGCTTTTTTATTCTTTCCCAAATTTTGATCTTATTAAGAACTATTAATAGTTTCCACAAATCCTTGTGTTTAGCTCCTACAGCGGGCCATATCATTTGTGGTTGAGGTGCCACTATACCACCATGGTTCCAGATAATAGGAACTCTTGCCATACTTCTTATCATTTCTACCATCTGACCATTTTGTTCAGATCAGCTGAACATAGTGTGGCCATGGCATGCAGACTTAGAGGTGCAATTCAAGCTAAACATCCCCTTAGGGGACCAATTAATAATGATTCCATAGGAATCTTTGCGCAGCACCTCTGCCTGTTCTGCAATGCAATATTGCTAAACAAGTACCTTCATTATTTCTGGCCAGGTTCAATTTTGTTTACAAATAGGTTCTTGAGGGTGGTATGCCTCAATTATAGGAGCAGATTTATTATGTTAAATACTGAGACCAGAAAGCATGTGTAAATGTGTCATAGAGTGATTATATCCAGGCATTATTACCAGCCAGGACTGATAAATATGCCCAATAAGTATAATGGTTCTCTGTGTCAGCCCTTGTTGAAGGAATACTCATGGCAGTGGTGATAACTGCTATCATAGCTACCATTAAATTACTCGTTGTGACTGGTTGTCCTGCTTTCCTCAGGTTTTCTTCTGCCATCTGTGACAGCTTCTTGATCTGTCCCCAGGTGAGTGGCTGTGTTCAACAGGTGTTGCTCATGACATTTGGTGTCCTCCTCAGCATCGGTCCTGACATGGCTGCAACCAGAGGGTCCTCAGGATCCTCCTGGAATCTGGCTCATGATAAGGTTTCAGGTGTCTTGATGGTATCCAAATTGGCTGTTGATTTTGGCCTGGAAAAACACAAGCATAACCTCTACCCCAAGTTATTATTTTACCTATTTCCCAACTTTTTGTTATTGGATCTCTCCACCAAATCAGTTGTTCTGCTTCCGTCTTTGCAGCTGGTTTCTGTAGATGCTGTTCAGCTGCTGATAACATCTGGCCTTTGGGCAGGCTCAAAAAATTTAAAGTTAATAATGTTAGATTCAGTTGCATCTGTGCGGTTCCATGTTCTCTGTTTCCCCCTTTCTGCTTTTGCAACTGCTGTTTTAGGGAGATTCATTCTTTCCACTATGGCTTGTCCTTGAGAATTGCATGGGATACTAGTAATGTGTTTAATATTCCACATAGATAAAAATGTAGCTAGAGCTTGGCTAGTATAGCCTGGGGCATTATCTGTTTTAATAGAGTCTAGAATGCCCATCACCGCAAAACACTGCAAAAGGTGACATTTAACACAGGCAGAAGACTCTCCTAATTGGCGTGCAGCCCAGACAAAATGAGAAAAGGTGTCCACACATACATGTACATAAGCTAGTCTCCCAAATGAGGGAATATGTGTGACATCCACTTGCCAAAGGGAGTTAGGTTCCAATCCTCAAGGATTAACTCTTCCTGTAAAAAATGAGGAATGTACCATTTGGCAAGTTGGGCATTGCTGGATAATAGCTTTAGCTTCTTTCCAGGTAATGCCGTATCTGCGTTTGAGACCAGAGGCATTAACATGGGTTAAATTGTGAAAGTGTCTAGCATTAGATATTGCATTAGCAACTAGGCAATCAGCCATTTGACTTCCTTCAGTCAAAGGTCCTGGAAGAGGTGTATGAGCCCTAATGTGAGTGATGTAAAAAGGATGCATTCTACTTCTAACTGCTGTTTGCAATTGGGTAAAAAAAAGTCACCAGTTGTTCATCTGTATGAATTGTAACTGAGCATTTTCAATTAACTGTGTGGAATGAACCACATATGAAGAATCAGAAATCACATTAATAAGCATATCAGAAGAAGTCAATATTTCAATTACAGCTACAAGCTCTGCTTTTTGTGCTGAAGTATAGGGTGTCTGGAAAACTTTACTTTTTGAGCCAGAATAAGAAGCTTTACCATTACTAGACCCATCTGTAAAAATATTCTTGGCACCTTCAATTGGTTTAAATTTAGTTATTTTAGGGAGAATCCAATTAGTTAATTTCAAAAACTGAAACAGTTTTGTTTTAGGAAAATGATTATCAAGAATAATCAGCTAAATGGGTTTGCCAAGTAAGACTATTTATAAAAGCTTGCTGTATTTGTGCCTTTGTGAGAGGGACAATAATTTTTCCAGGATCATATCCATGTAATTTAGCAATCTGAGTTCTCCCAATCCCTATCATATTAGTGATTTGATCTAAATAAGGAGTTAGAGTCCGTGAATTAGCATGTGGAAGAAAAAGCCACTCAGTATACCAAGTCCTGTTCTTGTACAATAACACCAGTAGGTGAATGCTGTGTTGAAAAAATTAGCAAATCTAGAGTCTTCTCTGGATCTATTCTATTTATTTGAGCTTTATGGACTTGCTTCTCAATTAGTTGTAACTCTGCCTCAGCCTCCTTTGTTAATTGCCAAGGTCTAGTGAGACTGGGATTTCCTCTAAGAATAGAAAACAGATTACTCAGGGCATAGGTAGGAATGCCTAGAACAGGTCATATCCAATTTATGTCCCCTAGTAATTTTTGAAAAGTCATTTAATGTTTTTAATTGATCTCTATGTATGGTTATTTTCTGTGGCAAAATGGTAGTGTCATTTATTAAGGTCCCCAAGTAGGAGTAAGGAGGAGTAGTATGAATTTTGTCAGGAGATATAATTAAGCCAGCACAAGAAATCGAATTTTGCAAGTGATCATAACATTGGAGTAATATTTCTCGAGTGGGGGCAGCACAAAGTATATCATCCATATAATGAATAATGTAACACTGTGAAAATTTTTTATAAGTAGGTTCAATGGCTTGCCCTACATATGTCTGGCAAATAGTTGGACTGTTTAACATGCTCTGTGGCAACATGTTCCAATGGTAATGCAGGCTGCAGGTTGTTTACTGCAGGAATTGTAAATGCAAACCGTTCATAATCTTGCTCAGCTAAAGGGATAGTAAAGAAACAGTCTTTTAAATCTATGACTATTAAAGGCCAATTTTTTGGAATTATAGCAGGAGAAGGCAATCCTGGCTGTAATGCTCCCATAGGTTGCATAACTGAGTTGATGGCTCTTAAGTCAGTTAACATTCTCCATTTACCTGATTTTTTCTTAATTAGGAAAACTGGAGAATTCCAAGGTGAAAATGTTGGAGCTATGTGCCCGTTTTCTAATTGTTTAGTAACTAATTTCTCTAAAGCCTCCAGTTTCTCTTTACTTAGCGGCCATTGTTCTATCCAAATTGGCTTATCTGTTAACCATTTTAAAGGTATAGGTTCTGGAGGCTTAACAATGGGCTCCATTAAAAATGAGCTCCTAATCTTTGGCAGGAACTTTGTCTTTCTGTTTGAAGTGGTTCTTTCAAATCTTGCAAATTTTTTTCTAGTCCCATACCAGGGACATACCACATTTCATGTATTATATGTTGACTTTGAGGGCTATATAATTGTTCTGGAATTAGAACTTGTGCTCCCCATTGCTGTAATAAATCTCTTCCCCATAAATTTATAGGTACAGAAGTTATAATTGGTTGAATAGTCCCATGTTGTCCATCAGGCCCTTCACAATGCAAAATATAACTACTTTGATATACTTCAGGGGCTTTACCAACTCCAACTATGTTAAATTGAGTGGGTTGAATTGGCCATGCAGATGGCCAGTGCTATAGAGAAATGATTGAAATATCCGCTCCTGTATCTACCAAACCTTTAAATTTCTTTTCCTGAATAGTTATTTCACAGGTAGGACATTTATCAGTAATTTGATTCACCCAGTAAGCTACTTTGCCTTGTTTATTTGTGCTTCCAAATTCTCCTGTTCATTTAATTTCACTTTTCCCCATTTCCACATAAGGCACAATCAGGAGCTGTGCTATGCACTCTCCTGGCTCTGCTTTCCAGGGAACAGAAGTAGATATAACAATTTGAATTTCCCCATTGTAATCTGAATCAATGACTCCTGTATGTATTTGTACCCCTCTTAAATTTAAACTATACCTTCCTAGAAGTAATCATATCGTACCCTCTGGCAAGGGTCCACAGACTCCTGTTGGGACCTTTTGTAGGGGTTCCCCAGGCAGAAGGCTCACAGATTTTGTGCAGCATAAATCTACTGTGGCACTACTGGCTGTGGCGGGGGACCGACATTGTATGGGGGTGAGAGAATGGCCTGAGCTGAAAATGCCCCAGTTTAGAATGGGGCCCGGGACGGGCCCCTCATGGTTTTTTCTGAAATCAGGTTCCCTTCTTTATCAAACTTAGAGTGACACTGATTAGCCCAATGTTTTCCTTTTTTACATTTTGGACATATTTCAGACTCAGCAGTTTTCTTTTTTCCCCTATCTGGCAGCCTGACTTGCTGATTATTTCTACACTCTTTTTTAGTATGAATAGCTTGTTTAAATTCTTTGAGTAATTTAAAAGGAAAAGGCTCAAATGTAGCTATAATATTTCCCTGTTGATCTGGGCGGGCGTATTCTAACAAGGAACTGCCAAGCCTCTAAATCACCCTCTCATCTAGCTTGCTGAATTCCTGCCTGAATAGAACTAAGAGCGATCGCTCGAGGCACTGCTTGAGCAGTCACTGGGGCAACTACTTTTCGCCCAGTGTTCTCTGGAAAAGAAAGATCTGGAAGGTCATTTTCTTCAAAATAATGAGGGGGTGCACAAGGGTAGGGAAGAACCTCTCCCTCCTTTGCCTCTTTAGCTTTAGCTGGCAAATAAACCTGGTCTGTAACCTCTTCTGTTACTTCATTATACTCTCCTTCCTCCTCATCATCAGTGTGAAAAAGTTCCAAGGTGGAATGAACCACAGCCCACACTTGTCCCATTGTTACCCTGATGCTTCCGAGCTCCCCTTCTTACTCACCATGGGGATTGCTTTAAGAGGACTCGGGTGTCCTCCAGCTAGTTCCACATTCTCCAACCATTGCTCCGGCAACCCTTTGACCTGGATTTGAGCCCCCATGATGGACGCCACTTGCCAAGACCAGCTCAGTTGGGGAGACCCTAACCCAGCAGCACTAGAGGAATTAAAGACACACACATAGAAATATAGAGGTGTGAAGTGGGAAATCAGGGGTCTCACAGCGTTCAGAGCTGAGAGCCTTGAACAGAGATTTACCCACATATTTATTAACAGCAAGCCAGTCATTAGCATTTTTTCTATAGATATTAAATTAACTGAAAGTATCCCTTATGGGAAATGAAGGGATGGGCCAAATTAAAGGAATAGGTTGGGCTAGTTAACTGCAGCAGGAGCATGTCCTTAAGGCACAGATCACTGATGCTATTGTTTGTGGCTTAAGAATGCCTTTAAGTGGTTTTCCGCCCTGGGCGGGCCAGGTATTCTTTGCCCTCATTCCCATAAACCCACAACCTTCCAGTGTGGGCATTATGGCCATCATGAACACGGCACAGTGCTGCAGAGATTTTGTTTATGGCCAGTTTTGGGGCCAGTATATGGCCAGATTTTGGGGGGCTTGTTCCCAATACATAGTCCCATATTTCTTAGAGGCTTTGTTCATTTCTTCTTACTCTTTTTTCTCTAAATTTCTCCTCTCACTTTATTTCACTAATTTGATCTTCAATCACTGATACGCCTTCTTCCACTTGATCAAATCATCTATTGAAGCTTGTGCATGTGTCACGAAGTTCTCATGCCATGGTTTTCAGCTCCAGCAGGTCATTTAAGGTCTTCTCTACACTGTTTATTCTAGTTAGCCATTTGTCTGATCTTTTTTCAAGGTTTTTAGCTTCCTTGCAATGGGTTTGAACATCCTCCTTTAACTCAGAGAAGTTTGTTATTACAGACCTTCTGAAGCCTACTTCTGTCAGCTTGTCAAAGTCATACTCCATCCAGCTTTGTTCCATTCCTGGCAAGGAGCTACGATCCTTTGGAGGAGAAGAGGCACTCTGGTTTTTAGAATTTTCAGCTTTTCTACTCTGGTTTCTCCCCATCTTTGTGGTTTTATCTACCTTTGGTCTTTGATGCCGGTGACCTACCGATGGGGTTTTGGTGTAGATGTCCTTTTTGTTGATGTTGATGCTATCCCTTTCTGTTTGTTAGTTTTCCTTCTTAGAGACAGGTCTCTCAGCTGCAGGTCTGTTGGAGTTTGCTAGAGGTCCACTCCAGACCCTGTTTGCCTGGGTATCACCAGCAGAGGCTGCAGAACAGCAAATATTGCTGCCTGATCCTTCCTCTAGAAGCTTTGTCCCAGAGGGGCACCTGCCTGTATGAGGTGTCATTCAGCCCCTACTGGGAGGTGTCTCCCAGTTAGGCTACACAGGGGTCAGGGACCCACTTGAGGAGGCAGTCTGTCTGTTCTCAGAGCTCAAAAACCGTGCTGGGAGAACCACTGCTCTCTTCAGAGCTGTCACACAGGGATGTTTAAGTCTGCCGAAGTTTCTGCTGCCTTTTTTTCCGCTATGCCCTGCCCCCAGAGGTGGGGTCTACAGAGGCAGCAGGCCTTGCAGAGCTGCAGTGAGCTGTGCCCAGTTTGAGCTTCCCCAGCCACTTTGTTTACCTACCCAAGCCTCAGCAATGGTGGACACCTCTTGCCCTGCCAGGCTGCTGCCTTGCAGGTCAATCTCAGACTGCTGTGCTAGCAGTCAGCAAGGCTCCATGAGCATGGGACCCACCAATCCAGACATGGGATATAATCTCCTGGTGTGCGGTTTGCTAAGATCATTGGAAAATCACAGTATTAGGGCAGGAGTGTCCCAATTTTCCAGGTACAGTCTGTCATGGCTTCCCTTGGCTAGGAAAGGGAAATCTCCTGACCCCTTGTGCTTCCTGGGTGAGGTGATGCCCCACCCTGCTTCAGCTCACCCTCCATGGGCTGCACCCACTGTCCAACCAGTCCCAAAGAGATGAACCTTGTACCTCAGTTGGAAATGCAGAAATCACCATCTTCTGCATTGATCATACTGGGAGCTGCAGACCAGAGCTATTCCTATTTGGCCATCTTGGAATGGACTTATTTCTGCATTTCCAACTGGGGTACCTTGTTCATCTCATTGGGTCCAGCCCACAGAGGGTGAGCAAAAGCAGGGTGGGGAGTTGCCTCACCCAGGAAGTGCAAGGAGCCAGGGGCCTCCTTTTCCCAGCCAAGGGAAGCTGTGAGGAATTGTGCTACCTGGCCCAGATACTATGCTTTTCCCATGGTTTTTGCAATCCACAGACCAGGAGATTCCCTCGTGTGCATATACTACCAGGACCCTGGGTTTCAAGCACAAAACTGGGCAGCTGTTCAGGCAGACACCGAGCTAGCTGTAGGAGTTTTTTTGTTTGTTTGTTTTTTTGGTACCCCAGTGGCACCTGGAACCCCAGTGAGAGAGAACCATTCACTGCCCTGGAAAGGGATCTGAAACCAGGGAGCCAAGTGGTCTGAGTGGGTCCCACTCCTACAGGGCACAGCAAGCTAAGAGCCACTAGCTTGAAATTCTCACTGCCAGCACAGCTGTTTGAAGTCAACCTGGAATGATCCAGCTTGGTGCAGGGAGAGGCATCCACCATTATTGAGGCTTGAGTAGGCAGTTTTCCCCAGACAGTGTTAAGGAGGCCTGGAAGTTCGGACTGGGCAGAACTCAACACAGCACAGCAAAGTGGCTGTGGCCAGACTGCCTCTCTAGATTCCTCTTCACTGGGCAGGGCATCTCTGAAAGAAAAGCTACAACCCAGTCAAGGGCTTATGGATAAATCTCCCATCTCCCTGGAACAGAGCACCTAGGGGAAGGGGCACCTGTGGGCACAGCTTCAGTGGACTTAAACATTCCTGCTTGCCAGCTCTGAAGAGAGCAGTGGACCCTTACAAGGAGGGTTCTCCCAGCACAGCACTCAAGTTCTGCTAGGGGACAGACTACCTTCTCAAGTGGGTCCCTGACCCTCCTGCCTCCTGACTAGGAGAAACCTCCCTACAGGGGTTGAAAGACTCTTCATACACTAGAGCTCTGACTGGCATCAGGCCAGTATCCCTCTGGGACAAAACTTCCAGAGGAAGGAGCACGCAGCAATCTTTGCTCTTCTGCAGCCTCTGCTGGTGATACCCAGGCAAACAGGGTCTAGAGTGGACCTCCAGCAAACTGCAGCAGACCTGCAGAAGAGGGGTCTGACTGTTAGAAATAAAACTAGCAAACAGAAAACAATAACATCAACATCAACAAAAAGGACCCCCACATAGAAACCCCATCCAAAATTCATCAGCCTCAAAGATCAAAGGTAGATAAATCCACAAAGATGAGGAAAAACCAGCGTAAAAAATGCTGAAAATTCCAGAAACCAGAATGCCTCTTCTCCTTCAAATGACTGCAACTCCTTTCCAGCTAAGGCACACAACTGGACAGAGAATGAGTTTGATGAATTAACACAAGTCGGCTTCAGAAGGTGGGTAATAACAAACTCTTCTGAGCTAAAGGAGCATGTTCTAACCCAATGCAGGGAAGCTAAAAACCTTGATGGAATGTTATAGAAACCGCTAACTAGAATAACCAGTTTAGAGAAGAACATAAATAGCCTGATGGAACTGAAAAACACAGCACGAGAACTTCGTGAAGCATACACAAGTATCAATAGCTGAATCGATCAAGCAGAAGAAAGGATATCAGAGATTGAAGATCAACTTACTAAAATAAGGTGTGAAGACAAGATGAGAGAAAAAAGAATGAAAAAAATGAAAAAAGCCTCCAAGAAATATGGGACTATGTGAAAAGACCAAACCTATGATTGATTGGGGTCCCTGAAAGTGACGGGGAGAATAAAACCAAGATAGAAAACACACTTCAGGATATTATCCAGGAGAACTTCCCCAACCTAGCAAGGCAGGACAACATTCAAGTTCAGGAAATACAGAGAACATCACTAAGATACTCTTCAAGAAGAGCAACCCCAAGACACATAATTGTCAGATTCTCCAAGGTTGAAATGCAAGAAAATATGTTAAGGGCAGCCAGAGAGAAAGGTCAGGTTACCTACAAAGGGAAGCCCATCAGACTAACGGGATCTCTCTGCAGAAATCCTACAAGCCAGAAAAGAGTGGAGGCCAATATTCAACATTCTTAAAGAAAAGAATTTTCAATCCAGAATTTCATATTCAGCCAAACTAATTTTCATAAGTAAAGGAGAAATAAAATCCTCTACAGACAAGCAAATGCTGAGAGATTTTGTCACCACCAGGCCTGTCTTACAAGAGTTCCTTAAGGAAGCACTAAACATGGAAAGAAACAACCAGTACCAGCCACTGCAAAAACACACTAAAATATAAAGACCAATGACACTATGAAGAAACTGCATCAACTAATGTCCAAAATAACCAGCTGGCATCATGATGACAGGATCAAATTCACACATAACAATATTAATCTTAAATGTAAGTGGGCTAAATGCCCCAATTAAAAGACACAGACTGGCAAATTGGATAGAGTCAAGACCCACCAGTGTGCTGTATTGAGGAGACCCATCTCACATGCAAAGACACACATAGGCTCAAAATAAAGGGAAGGAGGAATATTTACCAAGCAAATGGAAAGCAAAAAAAAAAAAAAAAAAAAAAAAAAAGCAGGGATTGCAATCCTGGTCTCTGATAAAACAGACTTTAAACCAACAAAGATCAAAAAAGAAAAAGAAAGGCATTACATAATGGTAAAGGGATCAACTCAACAAGAAGAGCTAACTATCCTAAATATATATGCACCCAATACAGGAGCACCCAGATTCATAAAGCAAGTTCTTAGACACCTACAAAGAGACTTAAACTCCCAAACAATAATAGTGGAAGACTTTAATGCCTCACTCTCAGTATTAGACAGATAAATGAGACAGAAAATTAAAAAGGACATTCAGGACTTGAACTCAACTCTGGACCAAGAGGACCTAATAGATATCTACAGAACCCTCCACCACAAATCAAGAGACTATACATTCTTCTCAGCACCACATAGCACTTATTCTAAAATCAAAAACATAATTGGAAATAAAACACTCCTGAGCAGATGCAAAAGAATAGAAATCACAACAGTCAGCCTCTCAGACCATAGTGCAATCAAATTAGAACTCAGGATTCAGAAACTCACTCAAAACTGCACAACTACATGAAAACTGAACAACCTTCTCCTGAATGACTACTGGCTAACCAACAAAATTAAAGCAGAAATAACGAAGTTCTTTGAAACCAGTGAGAACAGAGACAACATACCAGAATCTCTGGGACACATTTAAAGCAGTGTGCAGAGGGAAATTTGCAGCACTAAATGCCCACATCAGAAAGCAGGAAAGATCTAAAATTGGCACCCTTATATCACAATTAAAAGAACTAGAGAAGCAATAGCAAACAAATTCAAAAGCTAGCAGAAGGCAAGAAATAACTAAGATCAGAGCAGAATTTAAGGAGACAGAGACACGAAAAACCCTTCAAAAAATCAATGAATCCAGGAGCTGGTTTTTTGAAAAGATCAACAAAATAGACCACTAGCCCGACTAGTAAAGAAGAAAAGAGAGAAGAATCAAATAGATACAGTAAAAAATGATAAAGGGGATATCACCACTGATCCCACACAAATACAAACTACCACCAGAGAATACTATAAATACCTCTATGCAAATAAGCTAGAAAATCTAGAAGAAATGGATAAATTCCTGGACACCTACTCCCTCCCAAGACTGAACCAGGAAGAAGTCGAATCCCAGAATAGACCAATAACAAGTTCTGAAATTGAGGCAGTAATTAATAGCCTACCAACCAAATAAAAGCCCAGGACCAAATGGATTCATAGCCAAATTCTACCAGAGGTACAAAGAGGAGCTGGTACCATTCCTTCTGAAACTATTCCAAACAACAGAAAAAATCCTGATTCCAAAACCTGGCAGAGGCAACAAAAAAAGAAAATTTCAGGCCAATATCCCTGATGAAGATCAATGCAAAAATCCTCAATAAAATATTGGCAAACTGAATCCAGCAGCATATCAAAAAGCTTATCCACCACGATCAAGTCGGCTTCACCTCTGAGATTCAAGCCTGGTTCAACATATACAAATTAGTAAATGTAATCCATCACATAAACAGAACCAATGACAAAAACTACATGATTATTTCAATAGGTGCAGAAAAGGCCTTCGATAAAATTCAACACTCCTTCATGCTAAAAACTCTCAATAAACTAGGTATTGATGGAACATACCTCAAAATGATAACAGCCTTTTAGGACAAACCCACAACCACACACCAGGGCCTTTTGGGGGTTGGGGGGAAAGGGGAGGGAGAGCATTAGGACAAATACCTAATGTACGTGGGGCTTAAAACCTAGATGACAAGTTGATAGGTGCAGCAAATCATCATGATACATGTATACCTATGTAATAAACCTGCATGTTCAGCACATGTATACCAGAACTTAAACTAAATTTTTAAAAAAGAACAATCCAATTAAAAACTGGCAAGAGACATGACCAGATATCTCACAAAAGGTACACAGATGGCAAATAAGCACATGAAAATATGCTGAACATGATACGTCAGTAGAATTACAAATTAAGGCTGGGTGCAGGGGCTCGCCCCTATAATCCCAGCCCTTTGAGATGCTGAGGCAGGCAGATCACTTGAGGTCAGGAGTACGTGACCAGCCTGGCCAATACAGTGAAACCCCATCTCTACTAAAAATACAAAAATTAGCTGGGCATTGTCATGCACATCTGTAATCCCAGCTACTCATGAGGCTGAGGCAGGAAAATCACTTGAACCCAGGAGGCAGAAGTTGCAGTGAACTGAGATTGCACCACTGCACTTTAGCCTGGGTGACAGAGCTAGACTCCATCTCAAAAAAAGAAAAAAGAATTACAAATTAAAACTATGAGATACCATTACACACATATTAGAATGGCTAATGTCCAAAATACTGACAATATAAAATTGTTACTGAAGTGTCAGGGGTTTGGTCTAGGTCTTGTTGCTTACAGCACAGAAAGTCAATCACTAAGACAGCGAGTACTGCCAGGGAAGAAGGCTTTGATGAGATGCTGCAGCTGAGACTATGGAAGATCAATCTCAAATCCACCTCCCCAACAAATGGGAAGTTATATAGCAGGGAAGAAATGTATCCATGTGTAGGAAAACAGCAATTAGGAAGGGATAAGGAAGAGGAATTGGTCAACAGGAAACAGGTAGTCAGTTAGGCCTATCAGGGGAAATTCAGTCAGATATTGGGTGAAATTCACCCCCGATATTTCACGTAGTTTCTTTTCTATTTTCCCTAAGTGTCAGCTGGTCTGAGAAATAAAGGGACAGAGTACAAAAGAGAGAAATTTTAAAGCTGGGTGTCCGGGCAAGACATCACATGTTGGCAGGTTCCATGATGCCCCACAAGCCGCAAAACCAGCAAGTTTTTATTAGTGATTTTCAAAAGGGGAGGGAGTGGGTCACAGAGATCACATGCTTCACAAGGTAATAGAATATCACAAGGCAAATGGAGGCAGGGCGAGATCACAGGACCACAGGACCGGGGTGAAATTAAAATTGCCAATGAAGTTTCGGGCACGCATTGTCATTGATAACATCAGGAGAGAGGGTTTGAGAGCAGACAACCCGTCTGACCAAAACTTATTAGGCGGGAATTTCCTCGTCCTAATAAACCTGGGAGTGCTACGGGAGACTGGGGCTTATTTCATCCCTACAGCTGCGACCATAAAAGACAGCCACCCCCGAAAGCGGCCATTTCAGAGGCCTACCCTCAGGGATGCATTCTCTTTCTCAGAGATGTTCCTTGCTGAGAAAAAAAATTCAGCGATATTTCTCCCATTTGCTTTTGAAAGAAGAGAAATATGGCTCGGTTCCGCCCAGCTCACTGGCGGTCAGAGTTTAAGGTTATCTCTCTTGTTCCCTGAACATTGCCATTATCCTGTTCTTTTTACAAGGTGCCCAGATTTCATATTGTTCAAACACACATGCTCTACAATTTTTTCAGTTAATGCAATCATCACAGGGTCCCAAGGCAACATACATCCTCCTCAGCTTACGAAGATGACAGGATTAAGAGATTAAAGTAAAGACAGGCATAGGAAATCACAAGGGTATTGATTGGGGAAGTGATAAGTGTCCATGAAATCTTCACAATTTATGTTTAGAGACTGCAGTAAAGACAGGCATAAGAAATTATAAAAGTATTAATTTAGGGAACTAATAAATGTCCATAAAATCTTCACAATTTATGTTCTTCCGCCATGGCTTCAGCCGGTCCCTCTGTTCGGGGTCCCTGACTTCCCACAACATAGGCCATTATGACAGGCAAGAGATCTGGTGTCTTATTGTCTAGATGCAGTTATCTGGTAAGTTTCAATTCCTTGATACTATCTTAGAGGCTTGCTGGTTGGTTTCCTGAGAAAGAAAGTCAGATAAGACAAATGTAACTTTCTCAAGGTTGAAGACTGGGAGAGTCAATTTCCATGTTTATTCAAAGAAACCACAAACGTCAGTTCTACAGGACAAGTGGGCTGGTTTCAAAATGGCTGGTGAAGATGTGGAGTAATAGAAACTCTCATTCATTGTTGGAGGGAATGCAAAATGGTACAGCCATTTGGAAGACAGTTTGGTGTTTTCTTATAAAAATACACATTAAACTCTTGTTGTATGATCCAGCAATTGTGCTCCTTGATACTTACCCTAATAAGATGAAAACTTATTTCCACACAAAGACCTGCACATGAAATGTTTCAAATCTTTATAGCAGCTTTATTCATAATTGCTAAAACTTGGAAGCAACCAAGTTGTCCTTCAGTAGGTAAATGGATAAACTGTGGTACACATGACAATGTAATATTACTCAATAATAAAAATAAATGAGCTGTCACCTCATCAAAAGACATAGAGGAAACTTAAAGGTATATTACTAAGTGAAATAAGTCAATTTGGAAGGCTACATACTGTATGAATCAACTACATGACATTCGAAAAAGGTTAAACTATGGAGACAGTAAAATGATCATGGTTGTCAGGATGATGTTTGGGGGAAGGAGGAATAAATAGGCAGAGCATAGAGAATTTTTAAGATAGTGAAACTACTCTGTCTCATAGTGTAAGAGTGGATACATGTCATGTTACATTTGCTAAAACCCATAGAGTGTATAATACCAAGAATGAACCCTAATATAAACTATGGACTTCCTTTGATGTGTCAACGTCGGTTCATTGATTCTAACAGATGTACCACAATGGTGGGGGATGTTGATGGTGAAGGAGGATGTGTGTTTGGGGAAGAGGGAATATGTGGGGACTCTCTGTACTCTCAGATCAAGTTTATTTCGAATGTCACTGCTCTTTCAAAAAGCCTTTTAAAATAAGGAGAGGGAGAGAGAAGGAAATGCAGTGTTTAGCCTTCTAGCCTCTGCAATACTGACAGACACACCAGAAGGCTGGAATAAATGTTGAGTGAGCTAAGCCACAGAAACCACTTACCCAGATAACTCCTAAACTCCCTCCAGACCTCTGGTAAAGTGCCATCTCCTTAGAAAACCTTCTCTGATCCCCAAACTAGTTGAGGGCTCTCTGCCTCATGCTGTCCCAATGGATCATAGCACATGACATTCTAAAATTGTATGTGTGTTCATGTGTGTGTGTGTGTGATCATCTGACTGATGTCTGCCTCTGTTGCCAGATTGAAAAATGCTCTCAGGGAAGAAACTGTTTCTGTTTTGCCACTATGGCATTACCACACAGTGCCTGGATTATTGAGTAGGTCCTCCATAAATATTTATTGAAGGAAAAGTGATATTTTTAAAACTATAAGAAGAACGAACCCAAAATGAAAAGTCTAACAGAGCATTCTGTTGCTGAGGCCATGGAGGAAAAGACAGTCTCAAACATTAGTAGTGAGAATGTGAGCTAGTTCAACCATTCTATAGGAGAATTTGATATTACCTAACAAAATTACACATGCACTTCCCTTTTGACCCAGTAATCCTACTTCTAGGAATCTGTCCAGAAGATACACCTCCAATGTTATGAAAATACACATGCACAGGTTGCTGACTGAATCAATGTTTGTAATTGTGAAACACTAGAAAAACCTAAATGCCTATTCTCGGAGAATGGTTGCAAAAATTACAGTTCATTCCCACAATGGAGGACTATAGAAATGCAAGAGGGGCTTTGACCCTGTCAGGGAAGCCACCAGGAAAGACTTCCCTGAGTTAGGAGGAAAAAAATTGAACATTTTTTTAAAAGAAAGACGATCTCTATCTGCTTATATGAAGTGATTTCCTAGATATACTGTTGGGTAAAAATAGCAAAGTACAAAATGATCTACGATATGCTACCCTTTGTGTAAGAAAGCAGTGGCTAAAAGAAAATAAACATGTACCTACACATTTATGCAAAAGATTCAGGAAGAATCAACCAAAAACGAATGAGATTGGCTACTATGATAAACACATCCTAGAATGACCTCCAGTGAGTTTACCTTTGTATAATCCTTTCCCTTTGAGTACAGGAAGAACCTGTGAATTGCTTCTAACTAACAGAATACAGCAAAGGATGTGGGGTAGTCAGACCCTTGATGAGGCTACATTATGGAAGATTCAGTCTTAGCAGATTGGAGTGAGTGATTCTCCTGGTGGCCTTGAAGAAGGGAGCTGCCATGTTGTAACTGCCTATGGAGAGGAAGTCTAGGAGCTGAGGCCATGGAGGAGCATGGGGGAGAACCAAGCAAAGGGATATGATCTCTACATAGGAACACAAACCAAACAACTTGTTTGCAGTCTTGTGAGATAAGAAACTTATGTTTTTTGTTTGTTTGTTTGTTGAGATGGAGTTTCGCTCTTGTTGCCCAGGCTAGAGTGCAATGGTGCAATCTCGGCTCATGGCAACCTCTGCCTCCTGGGTCCAAGCAATTCTCCTGCCTCAGCCTCCTGAGTAGCTGGGATTACAGGTATGTGCCACCACACCCAGCTAATTTTGTATTTTTAGTAGAGACAGGGTTTCTCCATGTTGGTCAGGCTGGTCTCGAACTCCTGACCTCGGGTGATCCACCTGCCTCAGCCTGCCAAAGTGCTGAGATTACAGGCATGAGCCACCACACCCAGCCAGAAACCTATGTTGTTTTAAGCTGCTAAGTTTGTGATAACTTATTACGCAGCAATAGATAACTAACGCCGTTACCTATGAGCCATGGGGAGAGAATGAGGTGGAAGAAGAGGAAAATGAGAAGATAGTAGGCATGAGTGAGAAGCAACACCTCTGAGTATACTTTTTAGTATGGCTTTCACCTTGTTTCACATGGGAAGGCTTCACATACCCTCAAAAGCAATAAATAATTAAAATCAACCAGGAAAAAGGCAGAACCCAAAATGGAATACAAATGATAACAAATAAATTTATAACTATATGACAAATCAATATAATAACCACACTTAAGGTAGGCTCCAAGAAAAGAGATAACCTATGTAACTTCAGAAAACAGTATTTTGATGGTATACCAAAAGGCTAAAGATACAAATAACTATACACAAATACAGTACTGTAGTTAGTAAATTTATTTCTCACAGTTATAGATTAATAATTCTGAAGCTACTTCAATTGTACTATAATTGAACAAATAAGTAAATATATTGTGAAAAACTTGTCAGAGAAAGGAGTTATAAATAAGGAAGGGGGAGGCTGGGCGTGGTGGCTCATGCCTGTAATCCTAGCACTTTTGGAGGCCAAGGTGGGGCAGATTATGAGGTCAGGAGATTGGCTAACACGGTGAAACTCCACCTCTACTAAAAATACAAAACCTTAGCCAGGCATGGTGGCAGGCGCCTGTAGTCCCAGCTACTCTGGAGGCTGAGGCAGGAGAATGGCATGAACTCGGGAGGCCGAGCTTGCAGTGAGCCGAGATGGCACCACTGCACTCCAGCCTGGGCAACAGAGCAAGACCCCATCTCAAAAAATAAAAATAATAAATAAAGAAGGGGGAAGGTTGTAATTACCTATATGGTTTTGAACTTTTTTCCAAAAAAATAATTGGAGGTATGGGGGCCGGGCGCAGTGGCTCATGCCTATAATCCCAGTGCTTTGGGAAGCCGAGGTGGGTGGATCATGAGGTCAGGAAATCAAGATCATCCTAGCTAACATGGTGAAACTCCATCTCTACTAAAAATACAAAAAATTAGCCAAGTGTGATGGTAGGCATCTGTAGTTCCAGCTACTCAGGAGGCTGAGGCAGGAGAATGGTGTGAACCCAGGAGGCAGAGCTTGCAGTGAGCCGAGATGGTGCCACTGCACTCCGGCCTGGGCAAAAGAGCCAGACTCTGTCTCAAAAAATAAAAATTAAAAAAAAAAAAATAAGTTTGAACATCTTGTGGTGCAAGAAAGGAAGTGTTTTTGCCTGAGTTCAGGAGATCAAGACCATCCTGGGCAATATGGCAAAACCTCTTCTCTAATAAAAATACAAAAAATCAGCCGAGCACAGTGACACATGCCTGTAGTCTCAGCTATTCCAGAGGCTGAGGCATGAGCATCACTTGAACCCAGGAGGTGGAGGTTGCAGTGAGCTGAGATCACGCCACTGCACTCCAGCTGCCTGGGCAACAGAGCATGACTCTGTCTCAAAAAAAAAAAAAAAAATGATGAGAACATGTTAAGACAACATAGGTGTAAACTCAAAGGAACTCTTCATGGCCAAGATGGAACAATTTGAGTAAGAAAACAAATAGTATAGAAAATAAGCCCCTACTAATACAAATGGTTGAATACATAACTAGAAGGAAAAGCTTTTGCCCATAGTAGAATTCAAATTCTTCATATAAAAAGAATGAGGAAACCAGGAAAACACCAGTAATAATTGCTACAGCCAAGAACCTTCGATTAATGCTGAAATGGCTAAAATTAGTGAGTGGAAAGAGGTCTTGAGAGGTGACAGTGAGCTGGCAGTCCTTGCAGCCCTTGCTCGCTCTCGGTGCCTCCTCTGCCTGGGCTCCCACTTTGGTGGCACTTGAGGAGACCTTCAGCCCGCCACTGCCCTGTGGAAGCCCCTTCCTGGCCTGGCCGATGCTGGAGCCGGCTCCCTCAGCTTGTGGGGAGGTGTGGAGGGAGAGGCACCGGCGGGAACCAGGGCTGCTGCGCGGTGCTTGCGGGCCAGCACAAGTTCTGGGTGGGCGTGGGCTCGGTGGGCTGCACTCAGAGTGGCCCGCCTGCCCTGCCAGCCCCAGTCAGTGAGGGGCTTAGCACCTGGGCCAGAAGCTGCTGTGCTCGACTTCTCGCCGGGCCTTAGCTGCCTCCCCACAGGGCAGGGCTGGGCACCTGCAGCCCACCATGCCTGAGCCTCCCCCCTCCACTGTGGGCTTCTGCACTGCCTGAGCCTCCCCGACGAGTGCCACCCCCTGCTCCACAGTGCCCAGTCCCATCGACCACCCAAGGGCTGAGGAATGCCGTGCACAGCACAGGACTGGCAGGCAGCTCCACCTGCGGCCCGGTTTGGGATCCAATGGGTGAAGCTAGCTGGGCTTCTGACTCTGGTGGGGACTTGGAGAGCCTTTATATCTAGTTAAGGGATTGTAAATACACCAATCGGCACTCTGTATCTAGCTCAAGGTTTGTAAACACACCAATAAGCACCCTGTGTCTAGCTCACGGTTTGTGAATTCACCAATCGACACTCTGTATCTAGCTACTCTGGTGGGGACTTGGAGAACCTTTGTGTCCACACCCTATCTAGCTAATCTAGTGGGGAAGTGGAGAACTTTTGTGTCTAGCTCAGGGATTGTAAACGCACCAATCAGCACCCTGTCAAAACGGACCAATCAGCTCTCTGTAAAACAGACCCATCTGCTCTCTGTAAAATGGACCAATAAGCAGGATGTTGGGGGGTTGGCAGGCAGATAAGGCAATAAAAGCAGGCTGCCAGAGCCAGCACTGGCAACCTGCTTGGGACCCGTTCTACACTGTGGAAGCTTTGTTCTTTTGCTCTTTGCAATAAGTCTTTCTGCTGCTCACTCTTTGGGTCCACACTGCCTTTATGAGCTGTAACACTCACCGCGAAGGTCCGCAGCTTCACTCCTGAGCCAGCGAGACCACGAACCCACCAGAAGGAAGAAACAATGAACACATCTGAACGTCAGAAGGAACAATCTCCGGACACGCCACCTTTAAGAACTGTAACACTCACCACGAGGGACCGCGGCTTCATTCTTGAAGTCAGTGAGACCAAGAACCCACCAATTCCGGACATGGTATGGTGAGAAAAGGGACATTTGAACCATCTCAAAGTATCTCCCCACAACATACTTATTAATTACAAAAGGAAAAGTAGTAACTTTACAGTGGAGAAACCCGTCAGACACCATCTTAACCAGTGATCAGAATTAACATCAATAGTAGTGAGATATACCAATATCATTGAGAAGGACACCATATCACTTTGTAACATTCTTGCTAAAAATGCATAACCTCAATCTGATCATGACAGTGTATCAGACAAACCCAAAATGGATGACATTCTACAAAAGCTTGACCAGTACTAATCAACAGTATCACAGTCATAGAAGGCCAAGAAAAGTAAGGAGATGTCACAGATTAGCAAAAACTAAGGAGACATGAAAACTACATGCAATGTGAGAGCCTGGAAGAAAAAAGACACGAGTAGGAAAACTGGTGAAATTAAAATAATGCCTGTAGATTAGTTAATAACATTAATTTCCTGGTTTCCATGGTTGTACAATGGCTGTGGAAGACGTTAACATTAGGGAACCTGGGTGAAGGGCATTTCTTCTGTAAGTAAAAATTCCACTTTTGCAATTTTTTTCTGTAAGTAAAAATTTATCTCAAAATGAAAAATGTTTTAAAGTAACGTATGTTCACAAAGGAACATTAGGAAACAGTAGCAGAAAAATTTCAACCGTAATCCTGCTATTAAAAACAACTGCTGGCCAGGCTTGGTGGCTCACACCTGTAATCCCAGCACTTTGGGAGTCTGAGGTGGGCGGATCATGAGGTCAAGAGATCAAGACCATCCTGGCCAACATGGTGAAACCCCACCTCTACTAAAAATACAAAAATTAGCTGGGCGTGGTGGCACACGCCTGTAGTCCCAGCTACTCCAGAGGCTGAGGCAGGAGAATCTCTTGAACCTGGGAGGCGGAGGTTGCAGTGAGCCAAGATCGCATCACCGCACTCCAGCCTGGTGACAAAGCGAGACTCCGCCTCAAAAACAAACAAACAAAAACAACAACAACAACAAAAACCTGCATATGCAGATATTGATTTGGCAAAAGAAAAAAACTGTTGTCAATATGCTGATTCTTTTAGTTATTAATAATGCAAGGAAAGTGTTCTGAGCACTGACTAAGCTCAAAGCACCTCGCTTTAAGCACTCCAATCTTGTGTAAAATTGCCACCCTCCTAATCCAGATACCCCTCCTCTATCCCTACTGTAAGAATTAAGGAAAGAGGAAAGAAACATGAAAGATGGCTTGGTAGTCAAGGACAGGTTTATTTTAGAGAGGGGCAGCTGTCTGAGTTAGGTCAGAGGCACACTCTTACAGACTAAGAGTTTTTAAGGATTCAGGGTGAGAGAGTTTAACAGAAGCTTGGACTACTTCTGTGTCTTTTTGTTGTGCTTATGTGGAAGGGAGAGTTTCTGTGTCTGTTCCCATACATTTTTCTGCAGCCGCAGGCATACTCCCCAAGTCTGCTTTTAGCTTTCCCATCTTAGTGCACCTGAAGGGAGAACAATGTGCTTATTAAGGCTCACTGTTTTACTGGGGCCCATTTTATGAGGGTGAAGTTTGGCAGTCGCCAAAGAAACTTTCCCCACACCTCCCTCTGTGCCCAAGCTGTCTTATCTGTGTTTTACTGCCTACTCTTTCTGGCTGTTTGTAGTTAGAAGAGAAATGATTTCCTTGAAATGCATGAGGCTAGAAAGGGAGCTGGAACTTAAAGTGGTGGTGTTTGTCCGAGATGACGGTGCTCCTGCTCTGTCACCTACTGCCTCTCTCCCCATTGCAGTGTCACCACCTATCACATGATGTCATTTACTAGTGCGTCTTTTGCTGATTGTCTGTCTCTTTCTGCTTAAGTGAAAGCCCCATGAAAGTAGAGATTTCTGTTTAGCTCACTGAGTCCAAAGGCTTGGATTAGGTCTGGATTGGAAGATGAACAAGAGGCCAATTCATGGACTTTGAATTCCTGAAAAACATCCGGAAATGATGGGAAAAGGAGAGGCTCTATCTGACGTCACCAGAGTCCTTGAGCATTGGAATATTTCTTCCAAATGAAGCCTGGACCAGGGCTATCTAGATATACAGAGAGGGAGGCGGTTCTGCCAATTGGAGGAACTACTGTTTCCAAAAGTGCAATGTTTAACAAAGGCAGTGGTCTACCCCAGGGGATGAGACATCTGAACCCTGACATGGCCATAAAGCCAACTGCTATAGGAGTGGCAACCCAGAATAAGAAGAGTGAAGGAAGCCAACAGAGATCCCTGGAGGTTGTGTTAGTTTGCTTCGGCTTTGTATTAGGTACTTTGTGGCTTACACAACAGACATTTTATTGTCTAACAGTTCCAGTGGCAGAAATCAAAGGGCCCAACAGGGTTGATTCCTTCTGAGGGCTGTGAGGGAGAATCTGCTCCATCCCTCTCTTCTAGCTTCCAGTGTTTTCTGGTAATCTTTGCCATTCCTTGGCTTGTAGAAGCTTCACTCTGATCTCTGCCTTCATCTTTGTATGGCCTTCTCCCAGTGTGCCTGCCTGTCTCCAAATTTCCCATTTTTGTAATGACATCTGTCATCTTGGATTAGGGCCCATCCTAGCTGCCCTAGTGACCTCCTCTTAACTAATTATATCTGCAATGACCGTATTTCTAAATAAGATCACATTCTAAGGTACCAGGACTCCAACACAGGAATTGAGAGCAGGAAGGAGGACCACAGTCCAACCCCTTACACAGTCAAGCACTGGAGGTAAATGGTATTCTCGAGAGGAAAGCTGTCTGATGGCTCTTGGGATAGACTAGGTTATGCTGCAGCAACTGCCCATCTCAATTATCATCAGCTTAATACAACAAAAGTCTATTTCTCATTCACACTAAGAACACTGTGAGCTGCAGGACTTTCTAGGACAACTGTCTTCCGTGCTATGATTCTACATCCCAGATTGCTTTCATCTTCTGGTTCTACTGGTGAGGCAGGGAAGGGCTGGGGAGTTGCATCTCACAGTCCCCTTGCTGGAGAAACCCGGAAGTGACCCTTCATGCCAATGCTCATGTTTTACCAGCCAGCAGCAAGGGCCCTAGGTCTCCATCCCTGCAAGGGGCTCTACAGTGTAGGGAACAGATGGAATGTCCACAAGCACCACAGCGTCTGCCACAGTGACATTTTTAGGACTGGTATCGCAGAGTGTTTACTTAAGGCCGTGGAAGCTAAATTCTTAGCATGTGCTGGAGAGCAATGAAAAAGATATTTACTTTATGAATTAAAGCTGGAGTCAGAGTAAGCCTGAAGGCTGAAGGAAAAAGAGCAACAGATCCAGGGAGCATTCACCTGCCCTGTCTCCAAACAGGTGAGGATGGGGGATAAAGTGAAGGCAGTGCTTTGGTGGGAACTTCAAGGATAGCCTCTGGCTTTTTCCAGGTTTAGAAGCTCATATGGGGCAGGGGCGGAGGAAAAGAAGAAAGAGGAGGAAGAAGAGAAGGTTGAGGCCCTGGCCCAAGTTAGTGGGAAGGGAAATCCACCCCCATTAAACCCTCTCCCTGGTGGACTGTGGGGTGCACACGTGAGGCCTGCACAGGTGCTGGAATATGGTAGAGGCCCAGGACATACTTCCTGTGAATGAATGATTGAGTGGCTGAATGAATGAGTACCACTAAAAGCCCTCTTTTCTATTCCCAAATGCCACATTGAGCAGAAGGCAGCAATCCTTGCTCAGCAATTGGTGGTCCCTTTGAGTGTGCAAATGAGTCCACAGCCTGCAACAGCAGACAGTCCCTGCCCCGCTTAGAGGTGATTGCAGGGAGGTGGCTGACCGTTGATCACACCCAGAGCTGGTTATGGGAATTTACTCCATGGAAAGACTGCAAAACGGCCTGAAATGTGTTTTGGCATCAGCTACTGACACGTAAGGTTTCCCAATCCTCAACTCTGTCCTGCCAGCCAGTGAGGGAAAGGAAAGGGATTACCTAGGGGTATGGGCGGCCAATCCTGAGTCCACCAACTGGTCACGCCCATCCCCAGCCTTGTGCCTCACCTACCCCCAACCTCCCAGAGGGAGTGGCTATTTAAGGGGAGCAAGAGTGCAGAACAAACAAGACAGCCTGGGGATACAACGCTGGTGTCCTCTGAGAGGTAAAGGGCCAGAGAAGCTGATGTCCTGTCAAGAGCAGAATTCCTGCTCCTTCGCTGCCTTTGAGTGTGGCTGTGTTGTGCATGCGTGTGCATGATTTCATATGCACAAGAGGGTGTGTGTGCATGAGTGTGTTGAGCGGGTGTGAGTGTAGTGTAAGAGAGCATGTTTGCACTATCAGGTAAGTACAAGAATGTGTGTATGTGGGCATAGGTGTGTTAACATGTAGGTGTTTGGGAACTTGTGTATGTGGAAGGGGTTAGAAGGCCTAGAAGAGAGAGGTTGATGCTTTCATTCTAGAGGAAAATACTGAGGCTGAGACCCCGTGGGTGCCTTGGAGACTCCAAGCCTTGAATCCAGTGTGGGGATATGCAAGCTCTGTCTAGCGGGGGATACATCCTCTGAACTCAGGAACCTCCCAGGTAGTTGGGAGGAAGCTGGTTCCAACCTCCCAAGAACTCTCAGTCTGATGAGGTACAGGGGAGGTCTCATTAGTGTATCATGGGGTTCTCCACAGGTCTGAGGGCCTGATGTGTATGAAACCATTCTGCAGAGCTGGGAATGGGTCAGGAGGTGGTGGTGGTGGTGGTGTGTGTGTGTGTGTGTGTGTGTGTGTGTGTGTGTGTGTGTGCATTGCTGGAGGGCACTCCTTGTGTGCTCTGGGTGTGCCAGAGGAAGTCACCCTGGACTTAGGTTGGATGGGAGAGCATGTCTGTGTGTCTCAGAGCCACCAAGGAGAAGCAGGGGAGAGACGGCCGGAGCAGAAGCTGAGACCACCCAGCAGAGGAGCTAGGCCAGTCCACCTGCATTTGTCACCCAAGAACTTTTACCATGAAGACCCTCCTACTGTTGGCAGTGATCATGATCTTTGGTAAGAGCTGACCCTGACCTCTAAGCCCCAGAAGGGAAGCACTTTTGTCCCTTAGTTTTCTCTCCCATTGCAGCGATCCTCTCTCAGGGGGAAAAAAGAAGCCATTTGGGAGGAAGGAGAGTAGCAGAGAGGGGCAGAGAGGGAGGGCACAGAACCCCATGCCACATCACCAGACAACTCCCAAATTTCCTTCCAGGCCTCCTGCAGGCCCATGGGGATTTGGTGAATTTCCGGAGAATGATCAAGTTAACGACAGGAATGGAAGCCGCACTCAGTTATGGCTTCTACGGCTGCCACTGTGGCGTGGGTGGCAAAGGATCCCCCAAGGATGCAACGGATCGGTGAGGCCACCCATCCCTCCCTACCCTCCTAGACTCTGGCCCAGGCAGAGCTGGGAGCTGCAAAGACAGTGCCGGTTCCTGATGGGCACAAATGTCTCAGGATGGCCTGGTTGGAAAAGCAGCCAGCATGTTGGAACTTCTGCTGTAGACTGTTGCAAAGTCACTGGGTCTCTGCCCAGGGTCCAAGGGGGTGAGACCACAGGCACCAGGTCTCCTGGAGCTGTGGGACAACAGCCCCAATCAGGTGTCTCCTTGCAGCTGCTGTGTCATTCATGACTGTTGCTACAAACGTCTGGAGAAACGTGGATGTGGCACCAAATTTCTGAGCTACAAGTTTAGCAACAAGGGGAGCAGAATCACCTGTGGTAAGAGTCCTACCTCACCATCGAGTGGTCCTCATTTGTTTAGATAGTGCTGGGGACTGTGCTGGGCACCAAAGATAGACACAGAGGGACACAGTTCCTGCTTCAGGAAGCTCATGGTTGAGTGGAAAGCCAGGAAAGTGAAAATCCAATGTGGTAAAGACTCCAGTGGGAAGTAAACAAACAGATAAGGCATTAACACAGCCCGAGGTTTGAGGAAGGCTCCTGGAAGGGGTGACCTCTAAGCTGAGTCTGAAAAGCTGTGCAGAGAGTCAGGGAAGAGGAGGGAGCATTCCCAGAAGAGGACACAGCATGGCCAAAGACACCAGAGGGCACCGTAAGCCATTCTGTACTGCCCAGCAGAAACATGAGGAAGAGAAGCAGTGCTGAGCCATGATGCTGGAGACATAGGAAGGAGCTAGGTCTATCTGGCCCTCCAGGCCAGGCTGTATTTAGGTTTTGCCCTAAAGCAATAGGATGCTATTAAGCAAAGGAGCAACAGGGTCAGATTTGCATTTTAGACGACTCACTGTGGGAACAGGGTCAATGGAGACAAGTGGAAGGGGGGCAGAGAAAGCTATTGCCATCATGCAGGCAAAAGGGAGTAACATTTTGACATAAAACAATGGAGGTCAGGATGGGAAAGGTGGAGAAAAAATCAAGATGCATTTGAGATGGAATCAGCTGAACTGGTGACTGAGTTGGGAGGGATGGGGAGAGGGAGTTGTTGGATGAATATGTGACTGCATGGATGGCACAACTGTGATAAAGACCATGGGAGCAGGTCATGGTGGAGGGTGGGGAGGAGCAGTTCTATTTCCAGCATGTTGAGTTTAGGGGCCTCCAGCACCCAGGGAGGGGTCCAGCAGGCAGCTGTCTATACAAATGCAGCTCAGGGGAGAAGTCAGGACTGGGACACAGATTCAGAAGCCAGCAGCAGAGAGCTGAGAGGTGGGTGTGATCGCTTACTTGCTGTTTAAAGGCCCAGAAAGGAGACAGAGGAGGGATGGACAGAGAGGGAGAAGGGGAACTGAGCGAGAAGGTCAAGGAGTCAGTAAGGAAATGATTAGCAAGGGCCAAGTGAACAGAGGAGTCCTCCAAGAAAAGGGCCAACAAGGCTTCCCTGGATGTTGAGGCAGAAACGCATGACGGACTCAGGGGAAGCTGTTTCCATGCAGTGGGGAAGGCAAAGCCAGATTAGAGCAGGTGGGGGCTGATGGGAAGGGAAGTAGAGACAGGAGGCAAAGACAACATTCTGGAGAAAGTTTGGCCCTGAAGGGGAGGAGAGGTGGGTGGCACTGGAAGGCTTTACTTGGTGTCCCCAGACAGCTGACTCATGAGTGGGTTTTGGGAAAAGCGTGGACTCCTGCCCATGGCCTGAGTCCTTTAAGATCAGAAATTATGTCTCCTATCATGGCCTCTCCCTAGAGGCGTGTATCTTCAGCAGGCATTAGGTCACAAGCCACATGATGCCAAGCTGACAGTGGCTTGGATAATGGGGATATGTGACTGTCACATAACTAGAATTCTGGAAGAGTGCAGTGCCAGGGTTGGGGCAGCTTTCCAGCCATGTCATCAAGAATCCAGCCTTCTCCTGGCCTTCAGCTATGCCACATGGGCAGTGTCTACACCTGGGATGTCAAGAGACAGGCTGCAGGACCACCCTCCTGGCCTCACACTATGGAAGAGGCTTTCCTCTTGGGCATCTCTCTCTTTGGAGGGAGGAAATAGATCATTCCCAGAAGCCCCTAGCAGACTTCCCCTTGTTGCTCATTGGTTGGAACAAGGTTACATGATACACAAAGACCAATCACTGCAAAGGAAAAAGGGATGACCCTGCCTGGCTTACACCAATCACAATCTATTCCCAGACCCCCGCGGCTAGGGCTTTGCCTCCTGGACACATCTGTTAGCAAGAGGAAGAGATTATGGCTGTTAGGAAGGCCTTTGAGAAAGTATCCCAGTGCCTGGCTGTGTCTTCACCAGGCTGGGGGCCAGCATCCCAAGGGCAAGAATTCTGTCTCCCTATTGGTCAAAAATATCTGGAGTGCAGGTGTTTGTCTCCAACTAGGAGCTTCTGGAGGACAGGGCTGTGTCTTCTACCCCAGGGTTCCCACAAGAAGCCACTGAATATTAACAAACTCCCATCTTGTGTTTATTTTCTTATGATTTCAGCAAAACAGGACTCCTGCAGAAGTCAACTGTGTGAGTGTGATAAGGCTGCTGCCAACTGTTTTGCTAGATACAAGATGACCTATAATAAAAAATACCAGTACTATTCCAATAAACAATGCAGAGGGAGCACCCCTCGTTGCTGAGTCCCCTCTTCCCTGGAAACCTTCCACCCAATGCTGAATTTCCCTCTCTCATACCCTCCCTCCCTGCCCTAACCAAGTTCCTTGGCAATGCAGAAAGCATCCCTCACCCATCCTAGAGGCCATGCAGGAGCCCTTCTATACCCACCCAGAATGAGACACCCAGCAGGAGATTTCCAGCCTTCCACTGCTCTCCTCCACTTCAACTCCGTGCTTAACCAAAGAAGCTGTACTCCGAGGGGTCTCTTCTGAATAAAGCAATTAGCAAATCATGTATATGTGTGTGTGTATGCATTGCCCTATGCACTGTTAGCATGAGAACAAATAGGGGTAGGGGTTAAAAATACAGGCTCTGAGTCCAGTGTAGTGCTGTGTGCCTGTGGTCCCAGCTGCTCGGGAGGCTGAGGCTGAAGTGCAAGGATTGCTTGAACTCAGAAGTTCAAGGCCAGCCTGGGCAACACAGGGAGACCTTGTCTTTATAAAAACAAAACAAAACAAACTAAAAAAGTAGGTTCTGGAGTCAGACTGGCTGTGTCAAATCCCCGCTCCCTCATCTCCCTAAGCCTTAGTTCTTTCATCTAGATGGAGATAACACTGGTGCCTCCTGCATGGGCATGTTTGAGAATTAGAATGATGACAAATGAAAAGCCTTGGGCCTGATATGTCTACAGCTGCCATGACTATTACAAGCAAAACCCAGACGTCTCCCTCCCCTTCCCTAGGCAATAGCAGCTCCTACTGGCCTGCTGGGAGAAAGCAGGAAGGCTGGTCTTAATCTGGGAAGCTATAGTCCACGTCTTCCGCATGGAATGCTCTTCTCCTGTGTTGCCAGTCTAGTAAGGAGGAAAAGTGGGGTGATATAATGCTGGCCACCAGCTGGACCCTGGAGGTGTTATCCCATCACCAGGGTTGGTTTCCCAGGTGTGCAACCCCTGCAGTCCCACAGCATCCTGCGTTTGGAAGGGTGCCACGCCTGGTTTAATGCTGTGCTGTGGCTATCTGAAAAGTCTTACTAATCTTTAATCAAGAGTTCCTTCCCACACTTCATTTTGTACTGGGCTGCCCAAATTTATTTATTTTTATTATTTTTTAATAGAGATGGGGTCTCACTATATTGGCCAGGCAGATCTCAAACCCCTGGCCTCATGCAATGCTCCTGCCTTGGCCTCCCAAAGTGTTAAGATTACTGGCATGAGCCACTGCACCCAACCCGGTCACACACATTGTGTAGCCGGTCCTACCTTTACTCGGATGCTACTTCCCCTCCCACTGTTCAGGGTTCCGCTGGGAAATTCCCACCTGGACCAGCTACAGCCCTACCAATAACACCCATCTGGGCTGCTGGGTGTGGATCCCTTCACCAAGGCACCCTGCACAGGGGACACAGGTGGGAGCTGAGTTTCCCACAGGAGGAAGCCCCTGCACAGCCCACCAAGCTCTGCATTCCCCCAGAGGAGGTGCCTTCCCATAATCTATCTTCCCAGAAGGAGCACCTTTTCTAATTCTGCACCAAATGTTTCATTTGCTGGAGGCAGCCTTGGTCATGTTCACTTTCATGCATAGCAAGAGAAACGCACATTAAAATTTCACTGAGATGCCATTTTTATCTATTACAATGAAAAAAATCCAGAAGTGTGACAACTTGATCTACTAGCAAGGCTGCATGGGGAAACGGGCACTTTCATAGGTAGCTGGTGGGAGGGCAAAATGCCCGCAGAGGGCAAATTGGCAATATCTATCAAAATTACAAACGTATTTAACTTTTCACTCAGTGACCCCACTTGGAAATTTACCCTATGGATGCAGGCACACACCACACACATGCACACACACATGTGCACACACAGAGTGATGTATGGGCAAATTTGTTCACTGCAGCATTGTTCTGAATTGAGCTGGAAATAATCCAAGAGTACATGTTGAGAGAACTAGTTAAATAAATCATGATACCAATTCAAAAAGGGACCCGATGCATTTATATAACAAGGGAAGCTCTGTCTGCTCCAATAGACAAAGGTCTTCACAATATGGTGGTAACAGAAAAGAGCAAAGAGGAAAATAGTGTAAGCAGTGTGCCACATTTATGTAGAAAAATACATCTGTTAATATGTTTGTGTTAATATTTCCAGTAACATTCAAAGAACATGCAAGAAATTCATCACAATGGCTACCTTTAGGGAACAGAGCTGGCAAGAAATGAGGCTGGCACAGATGGGGTGACAGAAAGATTTTTTGATACATAACTTTTTATATTGTTTTGATTTTTAACCCTATGAATATATTTCCTATTCAAAAGAAAATTAGCATCATCAAACACACACAAACATTCCTGTGTCTAAGACAGATAACTAACTCTCAGAGACAATGTGGTCTAACCCATGCGTTGGCACACTATGGCCTGTGGGCCAAATCTATGCACTGCCTGTTTTTGTCCAGCAGGCAAGATAAGAATGGTTTTTATGTTTTTTTAATGCTTGAAAAAAAATCTGAAGAATCTCTCACACAAAAATGATATGTTAAAATCATATTTTAGTGGCAATAAAGTTTTCTCATAATACAATCATGGTCTTTGGGTTGTAAATTCTCGTGCTGGCTTTCATGTGACAACAGTGGAACTGAATCATTGCCACAGAGAACGTATGGTCTTTTGCAGAAAGAATTTGCCAATACCCAGTATAATCCAGTGCTTCTTAAACCATTTGTGGTAATGGACCAATTTATTCTTTATTTTTTCCATCTCAAATAGATACTTTTGTTAAATTAAAAATGTACAAAATACAATCCCAGATGTTTTATTATTGGATGCAATAATAAAATTACTCTGTCAAATTGCTTTGAAATTTCCTAACATTCTCAATCTCTGTATATACCTCCCCATGAAGGGGAAGCAGTTCACAGACCAGCATTGCCCCATGAACCCTAATTGGGAAATACTGGTTGAATTTGAATTGAAGAAAGACAAATGACCTTAATGATTTTTTTTTTTTTTTGAGACAGGGTCTCACGCTCTCATCCAGGCTGGAGTGCAGTGGCACAATCACTCACTATGGCCTCCATCTCCTGGGCTCGTTATCTTCCTGCCTCAGCCTCCTGAGTAGCTGGGACTACAGGTGTATGCCACCACACCCAGCTAAATTTTTTTATGGTTTTTTTTTATGTTTTGTAGAGTTGAGGTCTCATCATGTTGTCTAAGTCAGTCTTGAACCCCTAGGCTCAAACAACCTTCCTGCCTCAGCCTCCCGAAGTGCTGGGATTATAGGTATAAGCCACCATGTCTGGCCCTTAATGATTTTAGAATTAGTGGTTTGTTTTCATCCTTTGACTTAGAATAAGTACCACTTATTACAACATAAACAGAGTCATTTTCTTTCCAGCTACCCTCATAGACTGCCAGGGTGAGGTTGGGACCATATTACTCCTCAGTGATTCCTCTTTAGCTTCTAAACAGAGGCGGTGAAAAGCTGCTTGAAATAAAGCCTTAGTCAAATGCTTGCCAAGGGCTTTTCCTCTGCCTTGATATATGGAAAAGAAAGATCTAGGGAAAGAGTATACATCTCTCCCTCCAGTAAAGACTTTGCATTTCTGGGTATTCATCTAAGAATATTTTCAATATGAGCCTTTGTGTGCAAAATTTTGAAGGCCTTTTATTCCTGAAAGCATTTTTTACAACCTCACATTGAATAACAATTTTGAAAGATGTAATATGCTTGGTTCATTTTTTTTCCATTCTTCCTTATTACCTTAAAAGCATTCCTCCATTTCTTCCAATCCCATTCCAATATTGCTAATAAGAAGTCTGATATTAACCTGACTCATCATCTTTGATTGGATATTTGCTCTTTCCCTCTGGAAGCCTGTAGAATTTCTCTTTGTCTTTGATGTTCTTAATTTTCACTGCAATGTGTCTAGTTGACAGTTTTTCTTTATCTGGCCTTTTTGTACTCTGAAGTCCTTTCACCTGTCTTGAATGATAGGAATTTTATATTCATTATTTCTTTGAACATTTCCTTCCCTTTCTTTTTCCTGTCTCTTTCTGGGACTTTTACTATCTGGAAATTAGGGCATCTGTACTCCATACCTCTTTGGATTTTTTTAAGAGATAGAGTCTCCCACCCAGTGCGGTGGCTCACGCCTGTAATCCCAGCACTTTGGGAGGCTGAGGGGGGTGGATCACCTGAGATCAGGAGTTCAAGATCAGCCTAACCAACATGGCGAAACCCCGTCTCTACTAAAAATACAAAATTAGCTGGATGTGGTGGTCTATGCCTGTAATCCCAGCTATTCAGGAGACTGAGGCAGGAGAATCGCTTGAACCCACGAGGCAGAGGTTGCAGCGAGCTGAGATCGTGCCATTGCACTCCAGCCGGGGCAACAAGAGCAAAACCCCATCTCAAAACAAAAACAAAAAACAAAAACAAAAACAACAAAGAGTCTCCCTATGTTGCCCAGGCTGGAGTGCCGCAGCTATTCACAGGTGTGATCCCACTACTGATTAGCACTGGGAGTTTCGACCTGCTCCATTTCCAGCCTTGGCCAGTTCACCCCTCCTTACACCACTTGGTGGTCTCCCACTCCCGGGAAGTCATCATATTGATGCCCAACTCAGTGCGGAACACCCGATCTGCACAGCGCATTCCAGCCCCAAACTCCTGGGCTCAAGCAATGCTCCTGCATCAGCCTCCCAAGTGGCTGGGACTACAGGCACACACCACTGCATCTGGTTTGAATTTTCCTTGCTATTTTCTCTATTTTCTTTTTATTCTTTTTCCCTGAGAAGACGTCTCAATCTAGGCTTCTAACTCTATCTGTGACATTCTTCACCTAGCTATTCCATTTCAATGATTATACTCTTCCTAAGTAACTTTTACACTTGGGATTTTTTAAAATAATGACTTGTTCTTGCCTGATATTGCTAACATCTTCCCTTATCTACATAAGTATGTTTAACATGCATATTTTAGCTTCTTGCTCATCCACTCTGGCAATTCTGTTTTAGATGGTATGCGTTGACAAGTACATTTCATCTTTCTAGTGGGTGTAGTCTGAGTGTCTCAAGATAAACTTGGGGAAGGGGAAGGAGATGAGTCCAAGATTTGATGATTCCCATTTGCTGCCACCCCAGGCAGGTGCTCCTGCTGACAAGGTTTCATCATTGAACATCTGGGAAGTAGCAGCCCTGGCAGGAAGCAGCACCCCAAAGCTGTTACTGGCCCTCCCTGAGATGGGGCAGGGGGGCAGGGGGAGCAGTGCAGGATGAGATGAGGGAATGAATGGCTGAGGGTACTTGAGAAGCCTGCATCCATCTGGGTGAATTGCTCACCCAAGCAGGGCTTTGGGACAGCCCTAATATCATCTCTAGGACTTGGGCATTTCAGCTGTTGCTCTAAGATGCTCTAAGATAAAAGGAGAAGAAGAACAAAACTTAAAGAGCTTCCTCCCAACCTACTCGCTGCTTGCCAAAACCCACCAATCTGCTGCTCCAGGGCACAGCCAACCCCTCTCCGCCAGAACCACGCCCAGCAGCCAAGATCAGATTCTAACTTCCTGCAAGACTCTGCAAAGGTTCTTCTGCTATTTCATCATCCAAGATTCTCTCTCAGCCATGTATTTGTTAGGTTGGTTTTGGCACAGGGAGCCAGAGCCTATGCTAATTTGCAAACTTGGCAGAAAAAAGGGAAATGTATAGCACAATATCTGTGTACCAGTTTAAAAGCATCCACAGAGGGTCAAACAAACACTAAACATTTTTCAAAAAACCATATATCTAAATAAACATAGGAAGAATAAATTGGTAGTGGAGATGGAAGGTGAAGGACTAAAGTGAATAAAATAAAATTGGTACCTTGCACAAACCAACAATAACAGGATGATGAAGTGAAGCCATGGTGCACACAGATTAAGGCATGGTCGGTTATAAAAGCACTTATCCTTTCACTCAGCAACCCACCTCTGGAAATGTACCCTATCTGTGCATGATACATGAGCAGTGTGTAAGAGACAGCGTGAGAGTGTATCATGTCTCATGTGTGTAAAAGAGAGAGTGAAGACTCAAACCCACAGCTGTCTCCATCTAAGGTCTGGTCTTTCCACCTTGACAGTCAGCTGACACGCCAGTCAGTTGCACCTCTGGGTCCTAGTTTATACCATCAGACCAGAATGATATACCCATTTCTCAATTATTGCCTTCGCTTGGCTGGATGAACGGTGATCACAGATAATCCAAAAATCACTTATATTTCACTTTTGTCCTCAGTTTTAAGATGGAGATAACTGGCACATCCTGCCTAGTTACTAGGGAAATCAAGCCAGGTCCATACTGGGTGGCAGAGAGATGGTTCTTTGAGAGCAAATGTCTTCTGTAGATGATGGAATAGGAGACTAACCAAGTCAATGAATGAGTGAATGGTAGACTAGAAACCAAGCCTGGTTCACTTTTAGCCCCAGGACTGGCCTAGGGCACAGCAAGATGCTGAGATTGTGAGGTTAAAAGAATCTGGGCCAGGCATGGTGGCTCACACCTGTAATCCCAGCACTTTGGGAGGCCAAGGCGGGTGGATCACGAGGTCAAGAGTTCGAGACCAGCCTGGCCAATATGGTGAAACCCCATCTCTTACTAAAAATACAAAAATTAGCCAGGCATGGTGGTACACCCCTGTAATCCCAGCTGCTTGGGAGGCTGAGGCAGGAGAATTGCTTGAACCCGGGAGGTGGAGGTTGCAGTGAGCCAAGATCATGCCACTGCCCTCCAGCCTGGGCGACAGAACAAGACTCGGTCTCCAAAAAAAAAAAAAAAGAATCTGATAGGCACATCCTACACCCCACAAAGGCTACCCCATGAGACTCTCAGATCCTCCCATGACCTTCCACTGTGCCTTGTTCCCACACCACTACCTGGGCCCTCTATCATCCTGTGATAGCGTGTGCCCTCACTTCACCCTAGAGGGAAGTGCAAGGCCGAGGGATCACAGAGTCTTCTTCAACATCTGGTCCAGATGGCCTGAAGGACTTGAACATAGAAAGGAAGGGAAGGAGCTGCAGCCCCTGCTGCTACAGCTGCCTCCATGGTCTTAACTAATACTCATCATCCCCTTCCTCTCCACTCATTTCAGATGTCCTTCCCCGTCCATCAGCACTATAGCTTATTTCTTGCTCCTGTAGCAAACATCACCTTCACTCAATAGGATAAACCTAGGCAGGCAACCCAGATAGATTCTGGAAGTGATTGAGGGTCACTTGAGCAAGAAATTCCAGAGTCACAGACACTCAGATCATGGTTTCGAAGGGAGACCAAGGGCTCCAGCAGGCACATCCTTTGGCCTAGGAGTCCTCACCCTAGGGGAGAGGTCCTGGTTCCCAGACCCAAGGATGGTGCTGCTGCTTGTCTTAGCTCAAGAATAGATTCCCGGAGAAAAGCTATGTCTTGAGAAAACATGACCTTTTCTCTAGTCACTTTCCACAAGCACATCTTTAGTTTGATTTCCAACTCTTTTATTTGGCCAGCGAGGCGCTGAGGCTGTTACTGGTCTCTGAAGACCTTGGAAACCAAAATCCAGACCATCTGAGCTTCCCACGTGCTGATGAAACCCAACCCAGGGGACTTTTCAAGGGCAAAGCTATGGATGAATTCCATTCCCTGGAGGGAATAAATTACGTCAACCACTTTATGCAGCATGGATGGATGAAAGAACCAGCTGGCTGACCAAGGGATGTTCCCACTCCTCACATGGGTCATGACCTGGGAGTAACTTTCATCCAAATGAGAGCATGGTGGAGAAAGGTACTCCGCAGCCAGGACGGGACAACATGATGACAACAGCAGCAAAAGCATGCCTCGACTACTCCCACTTACTGGAAAATGGACACTGACTTCATGGCAGGTCCTGGGCCAAGCACTTTAAATGTGTCTTCTCATGCAATCTCTTAACAATTCTATGATAATATTGCTATTCATATCTTCCATTCATTCATTCCACAGGACATCTATTGAGTGCATGTAACATTTCTGGCACAGAACCAGGCACTAAGAACACCACAAAACCCAAACAGGCAAAGCCCCTGCCTCTTGGCACTTACAAGGCACTGACAGGAACAGATGCAGCCAATAAACAAATTTCAAGAGAGAAAAGAGACAGTAATAAGTAATATAAAGAGAATCAAAACAGAATAGGAGAGGGCAGGTGGAAGACAAGGCATGTATTTCAGATGGCATGATCAGGAAAGGTGCTGCAGAGATAGGAAAAGGCACTGGAAGCAAGATCACCCATGATATGAAGGAGTCAGCCCTAAGATAATCAAGGAGAAAATCAATCCAGGCAGAGGGAACAGCTAAGGCAAGGATACAGAGACAGGTCTGAGCCTGACATATTTGAGGACAGAACGTAGAAAATTGTGCTGCAGAACAGAAACAAGAAACCAAAAGAAGGTTCAGTTAGCAGGCAGGAGAGTGTAGAAAATGAGGAAATTTAGGATGTTTAATGCAGCTTGTGTGTGAGATCTCTTCTCAGGCAGATTACAAAAAGACAAAACAAAAAAAACAATTCTAGGAGTCTGGAATAAAATATGTAAATATACGCTCAGCTAGCTGGAAGCTTTGGGAAAGAGAAAGAAAAGAAAGAGAAGGAGGAGGAGGAAACAGGTACCTCTGGATCAAACCATACCTGAAAGCCTCCGGTCATTTCTATTACACATGTCAATAAATTTCTTTTATTATTTACACCAATTTGAGTCAGGTCTTCTGTTGCTTAATATTAAAAGTGTCCAGGCTGGGCACGGTGGCTCACTCATGTAATTCCAGCACTTTGGGAGGCTGAGGTGGGTGGATCACCTGAGGTCAGGGGCTCAAGACCAGCCTGGCCAACATGGTGAAACCGTGTCTCTACTAAAAATACAAAAATTAGCCGGGTGTGGTGGTGCACACCTGTAATCCCAACTACTTGGGAGGCTGAGGCAGGAGAATCACTTGAACCCAGGAGGTGGAAGTTGCAGTTAGCTGAGATCATGCCATTGCACTCAAAGCCTGGGCAACAAGAGCGAAAATCCATCTCAAAAAATAATAATAATAAATAAAATATAAGTGTCCAAATTGATTTGTATACATGTTTACATTTAATATTTTTCAACCTCCCTGATGAAGTAGCTATTATTAACTTTCTTGTATAAATGAAAAAACAGAGGTTAGGAAAGATCAAATAATTAACACAAACTCACCTAGTTAATGGTAGTTGGGACTTTACCCCAGAGCTCCAAATACTAGCACCTAATTCCAGTGCTACACTACCTCTGTGAAACCCTGAAATCTCAGACTCTTTCCACACTCTAATACCCAAGTGCATGGACAGAAGACAGAGCCAGGAAGTCCCCCACCAGCTAGGAAGAGAGAAGCCAGGCACGGTGGCTCACGCCTGTAATCCCAGCACTTTAGGAGGCCGAGGAGGGCAGATCACAAGCTCAGGAGTTCAAGACCAGCCTGGCCAATATGGTGAAACCATGTCTCTACTAAAAGTACAAAAATTAGCCGGGTGTGGTGGTGGGCACCTGTAGTCCCACCTACTCTGGAGGCTGAGGCAGGAGAAATTGCTTGAACCCAGGAGGCAGAGGTTGCAGTGAGCCAAGATCATGCCAGTGCACTCCAACCTGGGCGACAGAGTGAGACTCCGTTACAAAAAAAAAAAAGGAAGAGAGAAGAAAGCTTCACGCCCATGGGCTTAAACTTTCAATTCGCAAAAATTTCCAACACACGCAAAGGAACAAAAATCACATCCTGAACTCACCTGTATCCATCAACCAGCTTCAACACTTATCAACATTCTGCCTTCTTTTATCATTTACACCTGCAACCACTCTGCACCTCCAATCAATCATCATCATCATCATCACCTTTAGTTCTTTCTTAAAGGTAAAATATATATAGATTGAAAAGCACAAATCATAGCTGAACACGTTTGACAGATACACCACATCACCCACATCCCATCACAAGAACATTTCTATCTCCCAGAAAATTCCCTCACATCTATTCCCTGTCACCCCCCTCTCTGGATGAATTAGTCACCTTGCACTACCATAACAAAGTCCCACAGACTGGGGGGCTTAAACAATAGCGATTTATTTTCTCATAATCCTGGAAACTAGAAATCTCAGATCAAGCCATTGACAGGTTGGTCTCTTCTGAGGTCTCTCTCCCTGGCATATAGATGCTGTCTTACCCTGTGTCTTCACATGGTCTTCTCTCTCAGGTGTCCGTGTCCTAACCTCCTCTTGTTTTAAGGATACCAATCATACTGCATCAGGACCCATCCTAATGACCTCACTTTAACCTAATCACCCCTTTCAAAGGCTGGTCTTCAAAAACAGTCACATTCTGAAGTACTGGAGGTTAAGACTTCAACATATGGATTTTGGAGAATCACAATTCAGCTCATAACATGGAGAAACCACCATTGTGATTATTTTCACCTTAGTTGCCTGTTTTAGAACTTTCTATCAATTGAATCATATATTATGTGCACTTTTTTTTTTTTTTTTTTGACAAGGTCCCACTCTGTTGCCCAGGTTAGAATGTAGTGGTGTGATCTCCACCTCCCGTATGTGTACTGTTTTACATCTGGCCTCTTCCATTCAGTATAATGATGATGAGATCCATTCATGGTGTTGTGCATGTCTGTAATCTGTTCTTCTTTATTGCTGAGTAGCTTTCTGTAGCATGCACATGTTACAATTTATCCATTCTCCTGGTAATGGACATTTTTGATATTTTTAGTATTGGGATAATTTGAATAAAACTGCTATGACCATTTCTTATACAAGTATCTGTGTGAACATTAAGTGCTCATTTCTCTTGAATAAATACCTAGGACTGGAAATGTTTACTCAATGGATAAGGGTATGTTTAATGTTACAAAGTCAGATCAAACTTCTTTCCAAAGTGCTTGTCCCATTTTACATTCCCACAAGCAAGGTGTGAGAGTTCCGGTTGCTCCACCATCTGTGCTTAATCTTTTAATGCACAATGACCCATTCACCAGGGGGAAAAAAAAAAGGGCTCAATCAGTATCCTCAAGTCCAACCAATCCAAAGTAACTCTTTCTGTGACAACCTTGGACAGCACCACACAGCTCTCCCTTCAAATGAGAACCTGTTCAAGGAGTGTACTTAGTGGACAGCCCCAAGCCCATGCTCCTTTGGGATCTGCCATAGTATTCATGACAAAGCCATGTTCTCCAGTGCCGTTCCCATGATGGTGATGACAGGGGACTAGAGCCAGGCAATTTTTTCCCAATGGAGGACTCCTCTAATAGGCACTGTTCACATGAGAACTCCCCGTCTGTAAATTTGGAGATTTGTGAATGTCTTGGGATACATCTACTGTGACTATACCCCCTCCCCATGCATGGATTTGCCATAATTGGAAGCAAAGCAAATCAACATCTTTACTGAGTACCTGCTAATTGCAGGGGCTTGTGCTCAATGTGAGGGAGAAACAAAGAAACAGAAAGGCAAGAGACCCAAATTTGACCTCGAATTTGGCCACTAACTCCCTGAGTGACTTTCAGCAAATCCCTGCCCCTCTCTAGGCCTCAGTTTCCCCTTATATACTATGAGAGGTTTGGATGACATAATCTCTAAGGCCTCTTCAGGCCTGATACACCCAAGGTCTCTAAGTAGAAGACAGTTCTCGCTTTGACCATTCGTGTCTCACTGCCCTGCTCCTCTGATGCCACCTAATAACCCCCTGTACTTCACTGTTTGTTGCTTTGACCCCTCGTGCATTGATTCCTATGGAATGACAGGAAGATAGATTGTGACTTTTGCTTAGCAATGGCTCCTATTCACTGTGGTGGCCTCTCTGACATATATCCTGTCCTTCACCCATTGTTTCAGCAGGAAATGGGACTGGCCCCAGACTTAATCCCAGGAAGTGGGCTCTGATAAGTGTAAGCCATCAGGGATCACTGGCCATGGTAATCCAAATCTAAGCCAACTACCACTTTCCATTTTCCCAAGCACAAGAATTGAGTCAGTCAGCAAAGGACCTAAGGTGAGCCCATTAGAGCTCTTGCTGATGGTGGAGGAACAGGTCTCTCTCTTGAATGAGAATGAGGAAGCAGGTAGCCCCAGGAAGCCACTGGCTGGTGCTCATATCACTACTGTGGGCAAAATAAAACTCAGAATAAAGGGGACAAATCCAATATGTGGAGGAAAGCAGAACCAAGTGGAAAATCACAGAGAAACTGAACCTGAGACCTGACCAAACCTAAGCTGAAGGCTGATCTACCTATGGACTCTTTAGTTACTTGCGCCAAAATTCCCTGTAATGGTTAAGCCATTCTGTTTTTTTTTTTTTCTGTTCCTTACAACCAGTGGAATGCAAGCTCTGAGAAAGCAAGTGAACTGTCTGTCTTCCTTGCCCTTGCCTAGAATAGCACCTCACATAGTAAGTGCTCAATAATATTTACTGAAAGAATGAATAAGCTGAAACATCTTGGGCTCCAGGAACTTATCATGTCTAAAAGCAGGGACATGAATCTCTATAATCTCTATGAAACATTGTTCCTGCCCTCAAGATGTTTCCAGGGTAATCATCAATGTGTGTGTAAGTCAGGGATTGGCAAACTATGGCCCATGGGCCAAATCAAGCCTACTACCTGTTTTTATTATAAATACAGTTTTATTGGTACATGCTCATGCCCTTTTGATTGCCTATTGCCTATGGCTGCTCTTGAGCTACAAGGACGGAGTTGAGCAGTGCAACAGACCACATGGCCCATAAAGGCTTAGAATATATATTATCTGGTCATTTACAGAAGAAGTTTGCCAATGCCTGGTATAAGTCATTTTGAAGCTATCCCTGAGAATGGTGCTTTTCCCATCAGTCTATGATAAATTGTTTAATGGCCATAAATGCCTCCCATCCCAGCATGTAGGCTTCTTTGTAATGTGACTTTGTTACTCCCCACCTTCAGAGGTGGCGTCTATTTCTCAGGCCCCTTGCATCTGGACTGGCATTGTAACTTGCTTTGATCAAATGGATGTGGCAAAAGCGCTGCTGCAGGTGGGCCCCAGGGCCTGGGCTTCCAGAGGTGAAGCAGCTTCTGCCTTTGCTGTCTTGGAAGCCCATCAAGCCACATGAAGGGGTGGCCACACCCCTTATCCTAGTGGAGGAAGGGCACTGAGGTGCCCCAGCTGACAGCCAGCACCAGCTACCAGACACGGGAGTGGGGTCATCTTGGACCTTCCAGCCAAGCCAGCCATCCAGATGATAACAGCCATCTGAAAGAGCCCAGGGGACACCAACAAAGGAACCATACAACTGACCCCAAGAATTGTGAGAAATACAACTGACCCCAAGAATTGCTGTTGCTGGCTGGGTGTAGTGGCTCATGCCTGTAATCCCAGCACTTAGGGAGGCTGAGGCAGGCGAATCATTTGAGGTCAGGAGTTTGAGACCAGCCTGGCCAACACAGTGAAACCCCATCTCTACTAAAAATACAAAAAAAAAAAAAATTAGCCTGGACGTGTTGGCACACACCTGTAATCTCAGCTACTCGGGAGGCTGAGGCAGGAGAATCACTTGAACCCAGGAGGCAGAGGTTGCAGTGAGCCGAGACCACGCCACTGCACTCCAGTCTAGGTGACAGAGTGAGACTCCGTCTCAAAAAAAAAAAAAATACTGTTGCTTTAAAAAGCCACTGTGTTTGGAAGTGGCTTGTCACTAGCAACAGATTACTGGAACCCAGCCTCTTTCCCATCTGGCATCCCCCACCAACATCCCACCAGAGCCAGGGCTATGGCACGATTTAGAACTGCGTGGGTGCCTGCAGTTTCTCTCAGGTGAGAAAACAGAGGCCCGGGGGTGCCTCCCTAGGCTAGGGACAAAGCCAGAAGCCTCATCTCTTGCCACCCTGTGTGAGATTCTTTCCTCCACCATGTGTCTCAGACTCCTTAGATTCTGAAGGAGTGGTCCCCTCACTGGTGCTCCATTGTTCCTTGGACAAAAAACCAACCAGACCCAGCTGTGCCACTTAACAAAGATGTTGGTGACCTTGTTAAAAGATGACAACAAACCCACGCCATGGACTCCCATTCTTTACTTTCCATCACAGACAAGAGAGCCCAGCTATGTGATGACAGCTGTGAAAATCCTGTTCCTACTGGAGGGACAAGCCTCCCAGGCCTTTGGGTGCCCACAGAAGCTCCCTGCTGTGGGGAGCAATACTAGGATGAAAATAGCACAGGGTCTGTCAGAAAAGTGTCCCTTTCTCCTGGGGGACTCCCTGGTCCTCACCACCACCTGCAGGCTCTAGGCCACCTGCACCAGCTCAAGCAAAAGCCTTTCTGTTGAGGGAATGGGAGGTCAAGGTCCCAGGGTCAGCCTCCCAGCAAATCATGTCCTTCCAGGCCCGCCCACCACCAGCCCCAGGTCCTCAGCTTCCTTTCAGCCTTTCCTGAGTGCCATCTCCCTCGGACCACAGGGCCTTTGCACAGGCTGTTCCTCCATTTAAACTCTCTTTACTTCTTTCTCTACCTGGGGAACTTTTTGAGATCCCTGGTTAATCATTTCTTCCACAGAGAAGCCCTTACTGACCCCCTGCCCAGAAGAGACAGCCCCATGAAACACTCTCATAGCCCCATGGAACTTTTTTTTTTTTTTGAGACAGAGTCTCACTCTGTCACCCAGGCTGGAGCGCAGTGGCACAATCTTGGCTAACTGCAACCTCCGCCTCCCGGGTTTAAGCGATTCTTCTGCCTCAGCCTCCCAAGTAGATGGGACTACAGGCCTGCACCACCACACCCAGCTAATTTTTGTATTTTTAGTAGAGACAGGGTTTCACCATATTGGCCAGCCTGGTCTCAAACTCCTGACCTCGTGATCCACCCACCTCAGCCTCCCAAAATGCTGGGATTACAGGCGTGAGCCACTGCACCTGGCCCACTCCAAGGAACTTTCTATCAAGCTACTTACCTCTATTTGTAAGTGTCCATTCAGTATGTAATGAGCAATATCTGTCTCCCCACTGGACTGTAAGCTCCATGAGGGCAGGAACCACACCTGGTTTTGCTCTCTGATGGATGCCCACCACATACTAGGTCCTCAATATAGTTTATTGACTCAAGAAGCAATTAATTCTTCCAGGAATAAGGTTATCCCATTTTGCTTAGAAATCCTTAAAGGTCTGAGGGAAGCAACACAAGGCTGAGTGATGAGATGTAGCAGATAAGGGCCCTCAGCACAGTGCCACCATGTAGGGCATTAACAAATGAGATTCATTTGTTCAGCCATTTTTATTGTTAGGATAATGATAATGATGGTGGTGGTGATGATGATGATGGTGGTGGTGGTGTTAGTGGTAATGATTGTGATGGTGATGACAGTGATAGTAATGGTGAGTATGATGGTAATTTCATGATGATTATGACGGTGATAATGGTGATGGTGATGATGGTGATGGTGATGATGGTGATGGTGATGTTGATAGTGATTATGATGATGATAATTGTGATGGTGAAATGGTGATGGTGATGGTGAAGATGATGATGGTGATGGTAACGGTAATGATGATGATGATGGTGATGGTGATAATGTTGATGGTGACGGTGATGATGGTGATGTTGATGGTGATAATGATGATGGTGACGGTGATGATGGTGATGTTGATGGTGATAATTATGGTGATGGTGACTATAATGATGCTGATGGTGATAATGATGATGGTGATGATGACAGTGATGTTGATGGTGATGATAATGGTGATGAGGATGATGATGTGGTGATTTTATTAGTCCATTCTCACATTGTTATAAAGGAATACCTGAAACTGAGTAATTTATAAAGAAAAGAGATTCTGTAGGCTGTACAAGAAGTATAGTGGCTTCTGCTTCTCAGGAGGCCTCAGGAAACTTAAATTGTTGGGAAAAGGGCTTGTGGGGTGCCTGTATAAACTGGCCATAAAAATATAGGACAATAAGTTGTGAAAAGCCGCACAAGGCCTCTGAGGAGGAAAGCCTCCTAATTGCCACCATGTTCCCATGCTCAGAGGGAGACCTGCTCTCTCATCTGTAAACACTGTGTTCAAGGAGAAAGACACTCCTTTGAAGCACTGGAATGTGGACAGACGTGCAGGCTCCTAGTTAAGCCCACTCCCACTAGCTACTCTCCGATAAGTTAAAGATACACTGAGCACAAAGGAGATTCATTTAAATCGCTATTGCTATAAATTACACCTATGATGCACTGCCACCCTTTCACTGTTTCGCCCTGAACATCTGCTTCTTAGATCTAAGTAACTGTACTCAATAACTAGTGTGGAGACCAGAGCTCTGAGCCTTTTGCAGCCTCCATTTTGCAACTAGTCCCCTGGCTCCCACCTTTATGAACTCTTAACCTGTCTTTTCTCATTCCTTTGTCGCCACCGGACTTTGGGTACCCTACGGGTGGTGTTGAGGCTGGTCCCCAACATTCTGGTGCCCAACGTGGGGCCTGAAAGAATCTAGTGAAGGAACACTCAAGTGTGTGAAAAAGAGGACCAACAGACAAAGGACTCCCAAGGACAAAAAAGTTTTAAGCTCTGCAGGTAAGCGGGGCACTCGGAGAAAGCTAGGGACACAAATGGGACAAACTGAAAGTAAGCACGCCATGTATTTGAGCTTGCTACAGCAGCTCTTGAAGCATGGTGGGGTAAAAGTTGATATGGAAAATCTTATGGATTTGTTTCATGCTGTGGAACAATTTTGCCCTTGGTTCCCAGAACAGGGAACTTTGGAATTAAAGATTGGGAAAGAGTTGGAAAGGACCTTAAAGGAGCACATAGAAAGGGAAAGGAAATCCTTTGCCTGTTTGGTCAGTTTGGTCATTGGTGTGTGCAGCACCAGAGCCTTTTCAGACAGATGATGAGGCTGAGTCAGAGGAGGAGAGAGAGGAGTTTAATGATCAGGACTCTGAACCACCTCTACCAAGTACTAACAAAAAGGAGGGTCCAGAGATGATTTCTCCCAATCCCCCCAGTCTCCCTAAACCTACTCAGAAAATTGTTCAGCCTGTGGCTCCTTCAGAGGAATGTCTGGAATGGCCACCTCCTCCTCAGCCAAGTGAGTGTAGGGGGAGGGAGCCCAAGACTCAGCTCGCCATGCCCATTATTGCCTGACCAGCAGTTCATTATGGAGAGGGGGAAATTCAGGCTCATCCTGCAGTTCACTATGGAGAAGGGGCCATACAGGCTTCCATTCGTCAGTCACGAGAAAGTGGGGACATGGAGACTTGGTAGCTTCTGGTGACTATAATGCTGCCTCAGCAGGCTGGGGGGCACGCTCACGCTCACTAGGGACCTTTTCCTTTTAAAAGATTAAAAGATTAAAACAAGCAATAGGGCAGTATGGACCTAACTCACCTTATGTTCAGAACTTATTACAGGCTGTGGCTTATGACAAATGTCTGTGCCCCTATGATTGGGAGACATTAGCTTGGTCTACCTTATCCCCTTCTCAATTTTTACAATTTAAGACTTGGTGGACAGATGAAGCCACTGATCAGGCGCGTAGAAATGCTAGATCTCAGCCTCCTGTTAACATTACCTCTGATCAATTGCTTGGAATAGGACAAGCCTGGGGTACAATAGAACAACAGATAGTGATGAATGATGAAGCCATTGCATAAATCAGATCAGTGTGTATGAGGGCCTGGGACAAGATTCAGGATCCCAGTGTTACATATCCCTCCTTTAATTCAGTCAGACAGGGTCCTAACGAAGCTTACCCGGACTTCATTGCCTGCCTACAAGATGCAGCTCAAAAGGCTATCTTGGATGCACATGCCCGAGAGACAATTGTCCAACTATTGGCCTTTGAGAATGCTAATTCTGAGTGCCAGGCGGCCATTAGACCTGTCAAAAGAAAAGCACCAAAAGACAGGGTATTAAGTCAATATATTAAAGCCTGTGATGGCATCAGAGGACATGTATACAAAGCTAACCTCCTAGGCCAGGCAATGGCAGGTTTAAAAGTTGGAAATAACACCCACAAGTTCTCAGGGTCCTGTTAAAATTGTGGACAAATGGGACACACTAAAAAACAATGTAAGAAGGGTCAAAACAACAAAAACACACAATAACTTTTCCTCAGCCCAAAGAGCTGAATTACAGGCAGTGACTACAGTATTAAAAGATTTTAATCAGCCAGTTAACATTCTTTCAGACTCAGCTTATGTTGTGCAAGCTACTCACCATATTGAAACTGCCTTCATTAAATATATTATTGATGAACAGCTTTATCAATTGTTCAACTCTTTACAAACAACTGTGCATACTCAGGATTTTCCTTTCTATATAACTCATATCTGAGCACATACCAATCTCCCAGGATGCTTGACTGAGGCTAATGAGCAAGCTGACTTGTTGGTTTCCCCCATACTTACTGATGTCCAAAGTTTCCACTCATTAACACACCTTAACGCAGCAGGACTTAAAAACAAATATCAAATTATGTGGAAACAGGCCAAAGACATTGTACAACATTGTCCTCAGTGCCAGGTACTGCAACTATCCCATCAAGAAACTGGTGTTTCTGCACAGCAAAAGAAACTATCATCAGAATGAACAGGCAACCTACAGAATGGGAGAAAATTTTTGCAACCTACTCATCTGACAAAGGGCTAATATCCAGAATCTATAATGAACTCAAACAAATTTACAAGAAAAAAACAAACAACCCCATCAAAAAGTGGGCAGAGGACATGAACAGACACTTCTCAAAAGAAGACATTTATGCAGCCAGAAAACACATGAAGAAATGCTCATCATCACTGGCCATCAGAGAAATGCAAATCAAAACCACAGTGAGATACCATCTCACACCAGTTAGAATGGCCATCATTAAAAAATCAGGAAACAACAGGTGCTGGAGAGGATGTGGAGAAATAGGAACACTTTTACACTGTTGGTGGGACTGTAAACTAGTTCAACCATTGTGGAAGTCAGTGTGGCGATTCCTCAGGGATCTCGAACTAGAAATACCATTTGACCCAGCCATCCCATTACTGGGTATATACCCAAAGGACTATAAATCATGCTGCTATAAAGACACATGCACACGTATGTTTATTGCGGCACTATTCACAATAGCAAAGAGTTGGAACCAACCCAAATGTCCAACAACGATAGACTGGATTAAGAAAATGTGGCACATATACACCATGGAATACTATGCAGCCATAAAAAATGATGAGTTCGTGTCCTTTGTAGGGACATGGATGAAACTGGAAAACATCATTCTCAGTAAACTATCGCAAGGACAAAAAACCAAACACCGCATGTTCTCACTCATAGGTGGGAATTGAACAATGAGAACTCATGGACACAGGAAGGTGAACATCACACTCCGGGGACTGTTGTGGGGTGGGGGGAGGGGGGAGGGACAGCATTAGGAGATATACCTAATGCTAAATGACAAGTTAATGGGTGCAGCAAACCAACACGGCACATGGATACATATGTAACAAACCTGCACATTGTGCACATGTACCCTAAAACCCTAAAGTATAATAAAAAAAAAAAAAAGAAACTGGTGTTAACCCTCGAGGGTTGACACCTAACATGATCTGACAAATGGATGTCACCCATGTTGCTGCATTTGGCAAACTTTCTTATGTCCATGTGATCATAGATACATATTCTCATTTTATATGGGCTACTTGCCAAACCAGCAAGACTGCAGCACATATAAAAAGACACTTGCTTTCCTGTTTTGCTGTTGTAGAAATTCAACAAAAATTAAAAACAAACAGTGGACCAGGCTACTTTAGTAAATCTTTCCATTTTTAAAGCAATAGAGCATGGAACACAGTACGAGTATCCCCTATAATTCTCAAGGGCAAGCAATTGTTGAGCGAGCCAATCGAACCTTAAAAATGCAATTACATAAACAGAAAATAGAGGGAGATAGAGAAAATTCCACCCCTCATATGCAATTACAATTGGCTCTTGTTACCTTAAATTTTTTGACCATCTCCCAGAATCACATGACTACAGCAGCTGAACAGCATTTAACAGGACAGAAGGTAAATGTTCATGAGGGAAAACCCGTGTGGTGGAAGGACTTTAAAACAAAGTCCTACGAAAGAGGGAGAGTTATAACATGGGGAAGAGGGTTTGCTTGTATTTCCTCAGGAGAAAACCAGCTTCCAGTTTAGGTACCTACAAGACATCTTAAACTCTACCATTAGCAAAATTCCAAAAAAGAGAAAAGGATTTTGGAACCAAGATCTCCACCTCCCAGCATGCCTGATGGTTCGAATGAACGTTTCAGCCGACCGGATGAAGACCAACAAAACCCATCAATCAAGCCCACCGACTTGAGGACAGATCAAGAGGCTGACTCAGCTTGCAGGAAAAACCGAAAAGCACAACAAAAACCACTAACTGCAAGTAACCTGATGGTGGCTATAATTGCAGTAATTACTATGGCGGTAAGTCTCCCTGTGGCTACAGCAGACCAAAATTATACCTATTAGGCCTATGTCCCATTTCCGCCTTTAATTAGGCCTGTCACATAGTTGGAATCCCCAGCTGAGGTTTATATTAATGATAGTGTTTGGATGCCTGAGCCTACAGACACTCGTGGGCCCTCTCACCCAGAGGAGGAAGGAATGTTAATAAATGTGTCCATGCGTTATCAGTTCCCCCCTCTTTGCATAGGGCTGGCTATCGGTTGCTTAAAAGCCTACTGACAACATTGGCTAGTTAAAATTCCAGGTCATAATCAAAGATCGGTATCCTATCATTTATTTTCTGGATGGAGCCCAGATCATTCACAAAGTTCGGTTCAATTAAAACAGTTCAAGCCCAGAAAAGAGAGGTGTCAACAACCTCAACAATGGTCAAAGAATTTAGAAATATTGATTTGGAAAAATTGCATCTCTGATCACGCTGTGGTACTACAAAATAATTTCTATGGAATTGTCATTGATTGGTCCCCTAAGGGGACCTTTGCAGTTAATTGTACCAATGAGAATAATAGATGCAAGACAGGACTAAAAGAGAAACTATACAATCAAAAAGATGACACTATTTCCACTAAAAAATGTGCCCAGTTTCGCATAACTTGGACCAATTTTGGTGCAGCCGGCCCACATCCTAAAACGTTTAATCCAATAATGGGCCCTGAATATCCCAAATTATGGAAGTTAATGGCCCAATCTCATATTCAGGTTTAGGAAGAAAAATATTATCTTAAAAAAAAAGTGAGAGACTTCAATTTGTGTATCAGTTTTCTTCCAACCGAATGGTGCCCATTCAAAGTTGTGTCAAGCCTCCTTTTATGTTGATGGTCGGAAATATTGATATTCAACCTAATTCTCAAACTATTACTTGTCAAAACTGTCGCCTTTTTACCTGTATTGATTCCACATTTGATGTAAAAACATCCGTGTTGCTGGTGAAGGCTAGAGAAGGAGTTTGGATACCGGTTTCCCTCAATAGACCTTAGGAAGCCTCTCCTTCCATTCATATCATCACAGAAATGTTAAAAAGTGTGTTTACCAGAAGAAAAAAAATTATTTTTACCCTTAGAGCAGTCATTATAGGCCTTATTGCAGTCACACCTACTGCTGTGGCTGCTAGAATTGCTTTACACTCCTCTGTTCAAATTGTAAAATATGTAAATAATTGACAAAAGAATTCCTCAAAATTGTAGAATTCTCAGACCTGGATAGACCAACAATTGGCAAACCAAACAAATTATCTTAGACTGTTATTTAGATAGGAGATCATATAATGAGCTTAGAGCATCGATTGCAAATGCAATGTAATTGGAATACTTCTGATTTCTGCATAACTCCCCATTCGTATAATGCTACTCAAAATCATTAGAAAAAAGTTAGACATCATCTGGAAGGAAAGAATAAAAATTTAACATTAAATATAGCCAAATTTAAGGAACAGGTTTTCAAAGCATCTCAGGCTCATTTAACTCTCCTGCCTAGGACTAACACTCTCACTGGAGCTGCTGATAGACTTTCAAACGTAAACCCTCTTAAATGATTTAAGACCATTGGAGGATCAACTATTGCAAATTGTGCTTTAATGTGTATCTGTTTATACTGTTTGCTTTTAGTCTACAGATGCGAAAGATGCCTCTGAAAAAAAAACCACACACCACGAATAAGCCATAATAGCAATGGTGGTTTTAAAAAAGAAAAAAGGGGGGCATGTTGGGAAAAGGGCTTGTGGGGTACCTGTATAAACTGGCCATAAAAATATAGGACAATAAGTTGTGGAAAGCCACTAGAGGCCTCTGAGGAGGAAAGCCTCCTAATTGCCATCATGTTCCCATGCTCAGAGCGAGACCTGCTCTCTTATCTGTAAACACTGTGTTCAAGGAGAAAGACACTCCTTTGAAGCACTGGAATGTGGCCAGATATGCCGGCTCCTAGTTAAGCCCACTCCCACTAGCTACTCTGATAAGTTAAAGATATACTGTTTGAGCACAAAGTAGATTCATTTAAACCACTATTGCTATAAATTATGCCTATGATGCACTGCCACCCTTTCACTGTTTTGCCCTGAACATCTGCTTCTTAGATCTAAGTAACTGTACTCAATAAATAGTGTGGAGACTAGAGCTCTGAGCCTTTTGCAGCCTCCATTTTGCAACTGGCCCCCTGGCTCCCACCTTTATGAACTCTTAACCTGTCTTTTCTCATTTCTTTGTCACCACCAGACTTCAGGTACTCTACAGGTGGTGAAAATTGACACTAATTTTCAGTTGTTTAGAAGGTAACTCCTCAGTGATTCATTGTTTTGGCTCTCGTAACCCAGGCCAGGAGAGCCAGGGGCTGCCAGGAGATCAAAAGGAAATGGTGAACAAAGGTCTCCCTTTTCATGAGACCATGACTCACAGCTGCTAGGGGAATGGTATTAAATCATTAGAAAACAGCACTAAGGGAATTGTACTAAACCATTAGAAACTGTCCCCATGATCCAATCACCTCCCATCAGGCCCCACCTCCAGCATTGGGGATTACATTTCAACGTGAGATTTGGGTAGGGACACAGATAAAAACCATTTTAATGATATTGATGGTGATGAGGATGGTGATCGCGATGGCAATGGTGATGATGATGGTAATATTGATGGTGATGACAATGATGGTGATGATGATGATGATGGTGGTGGCTTCTAAACTAAAAGGGAGAAGTTTATACTAAGAAAAAAAGATATCACTGAGAGGCTGGGCCCTGTTTCCTCCACTCACCTCCACCCTAACAACCCTCCATCATGAAAGTTAAAACCTGTCAAGTAGGGACAGTAATCCCATCAAAGTGCTGGGAGCCCTGGCCGGGCCACATGCTATACCCCAGTGGGAGTAAGTGCCTTGAGCTCCTGGGGCATCTGCTTCCTCTGTGGCCACGGAAAGGAGAAAAGGAGGGACCCAATATTTATGGCTCCCGGGCAAGGCCTCCTGCAACAGCTTTACACATTTCATTTCCATTTCTTCTGGTCTACAACCTTGAGAGGACAGTCTAGTTATCTCTATTTTATGGATGATAAAGCTTGGCTCAGAGAAGTGATGAGACTGGCCAAGATCACACAGCCCCTAAGTGCAGAAGCCATCACTCAAGCCCTGGTCTTGCTGATGCTTTCTACCGCATTGTGCCAATGGGTGGAGACCACAAAATCAATTACCTTTCCCCAAATGTCTGAACTGTCCTCCAAGAACAAGTCCTACCAACACTCCAGCTTCAAACTTCAACTGAGAGCACCTCCGCCTGGAAGCTTGCCTGGCTTTTTCTGCTTGGCTCTGGCCCTACAGTCTTTACTTTTCTGCTACAGGTATAGACCTGCAGGGACTTGGAGGAGCCCTGTCCTAGCCAGGCCAGGATTCAAAATGGGTCACAAAAAGGATCGTCTCAGAAACCTGGCCCTTCCTGGGAAACACCCCTTATGCCACCACAGGAATGGCTGTGGGCCAAACCTCCTAGGGAATCGACGCTAATTTTCAGTTGTTTAGAAGGTAACTCCTCAGTGATTCACTGTTTGGGCTCTCGTAACCCAGGCCAGGAGAGCCAGGGGCTGCCAGGAGATCAAAAGGAAATGGTGAACAAAGGTCTCCCTTTTCGGGAGACCATGACTCACAGCTGCTAGGTGATCCTGGGCAGGTGGACTCACCTCTGACCCCTTCTCCCCACAAGTCTTCTCTGAAGCAGGGTGAGAAGAGCCCAGCATGAAGAGAGTCCCAGGAGGAGTTATTAGCAGGAAATGAATGGGAGGGGCAGGAGACAAGAGTTTCCTGGGCTTTACTCTTATTTTATTTATTTTTTTCTGAGACTGAGTCTCACTCTATCGCCCAGGCTGGAGCGCAGTGGCGTGATCTCGGCTCACTGCAACCTCCTCCTCCCAGGTTCAAGCAATTCTCCTGCCTCAGCCTCCTGAGTAGCTGGGATTACAGGCGTACACCATCACACCTGGCTAATTTTTGTATTTTCAGTAGAGATGGGGTTTCACCATGTTAGCCAGGCTGGTCTCGAACTCCTGACCTCAAGTGATCCACCTGCCTTGGCCTCTTAAAGTGCTATGATAACAGGCGTGAGCCACCATGCCCGGCCGATAAAAGGTTTTTAACACAAGAGTATTAACACTCAGCGCTCCTCTCCTTACTCCAAAACAAAACCTCCCCGGGCCTCTACCCTCCGGCTGGTTGGGGTCAGGGAATTTGTGTCGGGATTCCTTCCAGCCTGTAGGGTGAGACCCAGACTCAGTGGGTTTAGTCTCCTCTCCTGGAAGGGAGGCTGGCTCCAGGCCCTAGACCAGCTCCTGAAGCCTGGAGCCCGCTGGTTAGGCCCAGGGTTGCAGTACACCGGTTGTCAGGGACCCTGGGCACATCGGCCTTTGTGGGCTCTTCCTCCATATATTAAATGTTATGACTGTGTTGGTTTGAAGACAAATATAATCCAGATGGGATGGTACTCGTTTTTCTCCTACTTTTGTAAGAAATTAACACATTCTGTTAGGGTTAAAAGTAGCGTGGGTGCTAGGCACCACCTCCACTTCGTGCTGGATGAGTTGGCCCAGGTGAAGCCCTTTATGTTGCCTGGGTTTAAATTCTAGCTCATCATTTATGCATGTGCCTCAGTTTCCTCCTCTGTAAGATGGGGATGACTGCAGCGCCCACATGATGGGGCTGTGGTCCTGCTTGAAAGGGGCTCGGCACAGCGCCTGGTGCATAGCAAGTACTTGGTGAGGGCTGGCTGCCTGGTTGCGTGTGAGTTTTCCATCCTCCTGTGCGGGAGGCAAGAGGGACACCTTCTATTCTCATAAGACAGGCAGGAAAACTGAGGTTCCAAGCAAGGGAAAGGACCTGCCCATGGCCGCCTAATATGCAGTGGAAACAGGACTCCAAGGCCTCAGACCCAGCGACTCCCAGGCCCTGAACGGTGACGGAGGTGCACAGTCAGTGATCCCAGTCACAGACCAGAGCAGGAGGGTCAGGGAGGGGAAGAGCTAGGCTAGGCCGGGGCCTCCTGCCTCCGGTTCTGCCTGGGTGGAAACTCAGACACAGGACGGACTTGGCCCTGGGCACCTCCAGGCTGTGAGAACTGAGGTTTTTCAGCCTCTCTGAGTCTCGGTCAAGTGGAGATGAGGAAAAGATACCAAGAATGACAAGAACCTGGCACAGCCCGTGCCTCACAGCCTGGTCAATGGATGACTTTTTGGAAAGGGTGGGCAATGGGAAAGGTGTGAGTAGAAAGAGCCACGAGATTGCCCGCCATCCCCCACTCTGCCTGGAAGCAGAGCCCACAGGCCCCGCTGGCCCCTCCCCAAGGACTCGGCCAAAGTGTCAGACCTGGAAGAATCATTGCATCACTGGGCACTCACGGGTTAATGATAGGGAGTGGACAGGACCTGGGTATTTAATTAGGAGGCTCCCTGAGATCAGAGGTGGCCCTGCTGCTTTCTTCTGCTGCCTTTTGTGCTCCTTGTGCACCTCCCTTCCCCCCAACCTGGGATGAAACCTCCCCACGTGCTGGTGTTCCTTTGCCTCCTGGGTAAGTGATCTTTATGAACTTCAGCCTTCTCCTGCTCCATCTGGCAACCCCAAGCTCCATGGATGCCCCTGAGCCTGGCCCTACCGAGGGCGTGGTGGATGCCAAACACTGGAGGTTGCCCCCATCCTGCAACCAGGGTGACCCTGAGGCCAGTTTTGCCTGAGCCAGCGGTGGCTGGAGCAGAGGGGAGGAGAATGCAGGCTGGGAGGGGTGAGGGGCATGGGCCAGGGACTGGCGCGTCGTGGACGGCACACCCTGGGCTCCTTCTCCTACCCTAGCTTCCGTGTTTGGCTCCAACCTGCTGAGGTGGGCAGGATTCAGCCCCACGGCTGAGTCAGGAGCACTGGGAGGAAGTCAGGGAGGTCAGCTGAGGTGGTCAGCAGACAGGTCCAGTGCCATCTGATAAGACTTCTGGGGACAGAGTTCCTGGCTAAGGGCCGACACCTGGGGAGGACTGGGGGCTGGTGGGGAGCCCCTGGAAGGGGTGAACGAGTGATATCATAGTAGATAGAAGAGTGGGAGGGGACATTGGAGGGGCCGACACACTGGAGGTGAGGACTAGGGGATGAAGGTGCAAAGGATGTCGTTGGCAATATTATTGCTTATTACCATGGTTGTTGTTGAGAGTGGGTTGCTTTGGGGAGGTGAGCTTAACTGAACAACTGGAGAGATGCCTGTGATCAGATCTGGGGGACATCAGGGGAAGTTGGCTGCAGAGGGTGGAGCCCTCCGTCTCCACAGTGGCTCTGGTCACCGGGAACCTGGTCCAGTTTGGAGTGATGATCGAGAAGATGACAGGCAAGTCTGCCTTGCAGTACAACGACTATGGCTGTTACTGCGGCATCGGTGGCTCCCACTGGCCGGTGGACCAGACTGACTGGTGAGGAGGCGGCCTGCAGGGGGACACCCATGGGGATGGAGGAGCTGGGGGACCCTGGGAGGATCCCAGGAGACGAGGGGGAGCCTGGGGGCCCATGGAAAATTCAGGCTGATCTCTCCTCTGGGCTGCTTTGGGCTCAGGGCCCCCGAGCAACCCCTGGCCCAGCCCAGCCTGGCTCACAGGTCCCTCCAGGTCAACCATGACCCTTACAGGTGCTGCCACGCCCACGACTGCTGCTACGGGCGTCTGGAGAAGCTGGGCTGTGAGCCCAAACTGGAAAAGTATCTTTTCTCTGTCAGCAAACATGACATTTTCTGCGGTAGGTGGAGAGCCCTGAAGTGACCCAGACACCCTGTGGTGAGGTGGGTGGAGGCAGGTTAAGACAGCAAGCCCCTCCTGATGGTGACCTTGGGCCTTATCAGAGCCAGACCCTGGGCTGGAGGCATGGGGTTTCCCGTCACCACGTAACAGTGGAGACCCAGATGTTCACCGGGTACCCAGGCCAGAGAAGCCCGTACCCCATCAGTGCAGCCTCAGCCCCAGGTATCTCCCTACTCACAGACACCTCCCAGCTCCAGCCTCTGGAAAGAGGAGGAGAGGGGGCTAAGCTGAGCCAGGGCCCAGAGGAGCTGGACTCAGGCACCCTCCCAAGGCCTCAACAGGAGCTAAAGGTGAAGTCCTTAGGACAGAATGAGCTGGGGCTTTGACTGGGGACAGCAGATGCTGTTTCCAAAGGCTGACTTCTCACTGGGACTGTCAGGCTAGACCCATTTGCTCAGCTTTGCCATGTCCAGTGCCCATTTGGACCAATTAGCTTTCCTTCAGTCCCAGGCCCAGGCAAGCAGCCTAAACCAAGTGAGAGTGTGGAGGGACCCCACATGAGAGCGCCAAGCTTTCTCCCTGCCACTAAGCCAGGAGCAGCCTGAAAGAAGGGCAGGGCCTGGTGGGCGGATGGCACAGCGAAGAAGGATTCAGGAGGTCGCGTAAGACTCAGCTCAGGTCTCTAAATTCTGTCCTGGGGGCGGGGCAGAGCTGGCTCCATTTCCTCTGCAGCCATCCACTCAGCAGGGCAATGTGCCAGGTGCTGAGTGTCTGTCGCTGGGAGTCCATGCAAGGCAGGAGCAGCCACCTGCCAGGATCAGGGCTGAGAGGAGGAGGCAGGTGGGTGGAGACACAAGTTCTGGATTCTACCCAGGGCGTCACCTTCCACCTGTCTGTGACTTTGGACAAGTGATGTAATCCCTGGAAAGCCTCTGTTTCCTCATCTATAAAACGGAGAGGCTTATACCCACTTCCCCAGCTCAGTCCAGCTCCTGGAAAGAGCCCTCCAAAAGAGGCTGACTGGCTCGGCATTAAGAGTCCCTTCCAACCCTGGGTGTTGCTGACATAGCAGGTGTGGGCAGAGCCCTGACGGGAGACGAAGGCTCGCCTTCAAGAGGGGAAATGAGGCACCTGGCCTGAGCTGTGAGATACCGTCATGGGGACAAAAGGGAGCCAGAGCCACTGCAGGCGGAGGTGACAGAGGCAGCGGCAGTGGAGACAGGAAGAGCCTTCTGGGCCCCTACAGAGCTGATGCCAGCTGGCTCTAGGAAGGGCAAGTCAGGGTAGAAGTCTGACTCCCAGGCTGGGTATGGGCAGAAAACTGGGCTCTATCCACTCTGATGAGGACAGGCAGAGGGCCCTGAGCAGACCCCAGCTTTGGTCCCAGTGGCTTCCAGCTGGGCCCACGCCACTCTGGGGCACACATAGCCATCAGATTGAGTTGCTGTCATTTCAGAGCTGTCCTCTCTGCTTGATGGCCACAATCCGCCATCAGCAACGCATCACACATCAGTGCAGCAGTTGCCTAGAAATCCCCCTGGCTGGGGGCAGTGAGAGTTAGCGAACCGCGTGGTGTCCGTAAGGCCGGAGAGAGCTAAGGGCAGTCAGCGTGGGCTTGGGAGAGCAGGGACGGACAGCGAGGGCAAGCTTCCAGCTTCCCTGGTGTCCTGAGCCACAGTGCACCCCGCCCTTGTCTCTTGTCTCACCCACCCCTGAAACAACCTGGGAGCTTGGGCTCCCATCAGCATGGAGTTGGTCCAGGTCAAGAACGTGGACCCAGGAGCAGCCAAGAGCTGTCCCACGTGGGTCCTAAGCTTCTGTGGTCCCTGACTCACTTTGTCCCATCCAGCCGGCAGGACCACCTGCCAGCAGCTGACCTGCGAGTGTGACAAGAGGGCTGCCCTCTGCTTTCGCCGCAACCTGGGCACCTACAACTGCAAATATGCCCATTATCCCAACAAGCTGTGCACCGGACCCACCCCGCCCTGCTGAGGCTATGCTTGGCCTCCTCCTTGTGCCTGGAGGTCCCACCTCGGGCTGCTGTAGTCCCAAGCCTGGGGAACATTGGCACCAAAGGCCCCCCTTTGGAAAATTCCTTTCCTGCAAACTCATCCCTGCTTGAGAGCTCAGAGATATGTCCTGGACCATCACTAGCCTCCCAGGCTACCCCTTCTCTGTAGAAAGAACCCTTCCCCAAGAGCCATGGACCCTTCAGCACCCGGAAGACTGTCACCAGCTTCTGGGATCTCAGCTCCCTCTTCTGAATAAGTGAATAATGTTTTCCCATAATTCTAATGTTCTTTGAGTCTCAAATTCTGTCAACCATTCTAGAATTTAATTCACTAGAGTTTCATTCATACATTAATTTTCTGATCACCTACCTTGTGCTGACAGCATGCACTGGAATCAGTGGGAACAAGTCTGACATGGGTGGCCCTGCCTGCAATTCCAGCATTAAATTCTTTTAATTTTCCATGACAGTAAGTTTCTGTGACTTTTTTTTTTTTTTTTTTTTTTTTGAGACAGAGTCTCGCTCTGTCACCCAGGCTGGAGTGCAGTGATGCAATCTCTGCTCACTGCAAGCTCCGCCTCCTGGGTTCACACCACTTTCCTGCCTCAGCCTCCCGAGTAGCTGGGACTACAGGCGCCCACAAGCACGCCTGGCTGATTTTTTTGTATTTTTAGTAGAGACAGGGTTTCACCGTGTTAGCCAGGATGGTCTCGATCTACTGATCTCATGATCCACCCGCCTCTGCCTCCCAAAGTGCTGGGATTACAGGTGTGAGCCACCACGCCTGGCCCTGTGACTCTCTTTTTCTAACATTCTACAATCTTATCCAAGATAATGCAGTTTCTGGAAGGAATATTTCTGGCCATATGGCTTAATGTAAAAAGCATGAAAAATACCAACCTAAAAATATTGTCCCCACTGTGTATCAGGCCTCAAATCCCCAACACTGGCAAAGATTGGTTAAGAGTGAGAAGCAGCCCTAGATCGTTTTATCCACACCCATTCTTTGATAGACAGGCCCCTGGGGGCCAGAGAGGGGATGTTCTACCCGAGGGGGTGTCCCCACTCCCTGGCCCTTCATTTCTTCATGAAGTTGTCATCAGCCACCCACGTTCCGGTATGGCCATGTTAACCAGGCCTGCTGGTTGTCATCTTGGAAAGACCAGAGTGCCCAGGGCCGTTCAGCTGTGAGGACACAGGAAGAGGAGGAGGAAAGGGTTCAGCATCGAGGGCCGACTCCAACCTCCTGATTCTGAAGCCATGAAGAATGTAATGCACTCAAGGATTCCCACCAGGAGGAATGCAGCCTATTCTGGAAGCAATCTATTTCAGCAGATGTTACTTCTAAAGATAGAATTACCTATTATATGCTGATGAAATCTTACAGGACTGGGATTCGCCTGCTCAATGACAGAGCACTTGCCAATGCATTGCACAGGGCAAAGCTCACAGTGGACACTCAACAAATGACCGCTCCCTTCACCCTTCCCAGGGCCTGTGCACAGCATTCAGGACCTTGAGGGCAGGGAGGAGAGCAAAGAAAATCAAAGGGATAGCTGGTCGTGGTGGCTCACACCTGTAATCCCAACACTTTGGGAGGCCAAGGTGGGCGGATCACCTGACGTCGGGAGTTCGAGACCAGCCTGACCAACATGGAGAAACCCAGTCTTTACTAAAAATACAAAATTAGCCAGGCATGGTGGTGCATGCCTGTAATCTCACCTACTCAGGAGGCTGAGGCAGGAGAATCGCTGAACCTGGGAGATGGAGGTTGCAGTGAGCCAAGATCGTGCCATTGCTCTCAAAAAAAAAAAAAAAAAAAAAAAAGAAAATCAAAGGGATGTATCGCTGTGTGACCTTTAAAAGGTGAAGAAGCTCTGTGCTAGCGAAAGGAAGGAGGAGAAGAAAGGGAGGACTCAAATCCTCAGCCAAGTATCACCAGAAGACCATGTCTTAAAGCAAAAACGGCCTGTGTAGAGGGGAAGAGCGCAAACCTCCTTTGCAGGAAAAGTGGTCCTGAGGCGCCCTCTGGTGTCCATTTCATTCAGGCCACTAGGGAGAAACCTGTGCTTGGCTTAAACCTCGATTTCTCTTCCTCAGGTGGGCAAAGTGTGCTTCTGGGCTGGTGAAATTGGTCCCCTCACATTTTCATAAATAAATATACTGAGAAAATGCCAAAGGCGGCCATATAACCAATTGAGGATGATGGCCACTGCAGAAACAGGAAACACAGGGAGAAGGAGCTGATAGGGGCAGATTAGAAAGAGGCGACACCCTGGGCATGATGGATTTAAGGTACCAACGGGACACCTACCTGATGATCTTACAGTTGTATAACTGTCCAACGAAACAAACATTGAAACTTAGGAGCAAGATTCCAGCGCAGCCTGCTGTGACCCCTGCCCCAACCCACCCACCCAAACCAAGCTGTCTTTTGGCCACAAACCAGCTTTTACCCTTTGCTTTCCCAGGGCTCAATAAATGTTTTGTTTTTTGGGGTTTTTTTGTTTTTGTCTTTGATACGGAGTCTCGCTCTGTCGCCCAGGCTGGAGTGCAGTGGTACGATCTCGGCTCACTGCAAGCTCCGCCTCCTGGGTTCATACCATTCTCCTGCCTCAGCCTCCCCAGTAGCTGGCACTACAGGCGCCTGCCACCACGCCTGGCTAATTTTTTGTATTTTTAGTAGAGATGGGGGTTTCACCGTGTCAGCCAGGATGGTCTCGATCTCCTGACCTCGTGATCTGCCCGCCTCAGCCTCCCGAAGTGCTGGGATTACAAGCGTGAGCCACTGCGCCCGGCCAATAAATGTTTGATGACAGCATCAAGGGGCCTGCTTAAATCCTGTTTGCTTATATGTGCATTTCTAGAGAACAATCACTTGATACCCAGCAGCAGACTTGCAAAAGGGACTGAAAAAAGGAAGGGAGAACCCTGAACCTGAACTCGGAGGTTCCAGGTAGAGCGCTTTGTTCTGCCGCTTTAGCAGCGGTGGTTCTGCTTAGACCTTTGCTATTCAGCGTGGTCCATGGGCAGTGGCAGCCGCAGAAGCAGCAGCAGGGATCCTGTTCAAAATGCAGAATCTTGGACCTGACCCCAGACCTGCTGAATCAGAATCTGTAAGTTAACAAGCCCCCTTGATGATTCATGTGCACATTAAAATCTAAGTGCTGATAAATGGTCACAGCCTCAGTCTCTGCATTTGTCAAATGGAAGTATGACATTTCCCCAGCAGGCTGGTTGTGGCAAAGTTTGAGTAAGCATGCATGAAAATGCATAAATAATGGCTAGCACTGAAAAATCACTCGTGTTCTAGGAATGAATGAATGGATAGTCATAACAATAGCTAACACTTGCTGTGCACTTGGCATTTGCCAGGCACTGTTGTAAGTGCTTTATGTGCGCTAATTCATTGGATGAGTAAAGTAGGCAACGAGACTGTGTCAAAGCTGGGGAGGGGACATTCTTACCTAAATGTTTCATAGTTTGCCTCTCTAATTTTGATGACAGGATTTGGATTGGTTTTGCTTTTGTTCCTATTTAGCACCTAACCAAAGCTATGCATGAAGTGCAAAGGTAAATACCTTGCTCAATAAGTGGCCAGAAATCACAGTGGAATTCCCAAGTTCAATGAAGAGTCTGATTAGGATTTCATGGACATGCGTCTGCTTCACCGGGGTTCTTTGCAATGTCACCACCAGAGAACTGAATACTTTACTAAGGTTAATTCTTTCCTTCAATAAGTTTTGTACAAATTATGCTTCTGGTCTTTTCCTGGATGCTGGAGATACACACGAATCAGACAGTCAACCAGCGGACAGAAAACAGCAATAATTCTACACTAGCAAGTAATGTAACACCCCTAACAAGAGAGTATCAGGACTAATGGTTCTTAAACCCTCCATCCTTCATCACATCTCCATCCTGTCCACTAATGCCAGCTTCATTTTCCCAGAGCCTGATTTTTATCATGTCACTCCTCTGCTCCTGAACCGTCAGTGGCTCCCCATTGTCCACCAGCCCCTGGTATTCTGGGCTTGGTATCATCTGCTTTTCCAGCCTCTTTTATGCAGCCATATCTATTTACTAAGCTCCTCTGCTGTCCTGCCTTCATACCCTTGTGCAATAGCTTCTCTCAACCTAAAAGCCTCCCTTGCTCACAGGCACATGACCACGCTAAAATCCACGGGCTTAAAGTGAATCCCAAATGTCATCTCTTCCTTTATATTTAGAGACAGGGTCTCACTCTTGCTCAGGTTGGACTGCAGTGGCACGATCACAGTTCACTGCAGCCTTAACCTCCTCGGCTCAAGCAAGCCTCCCACCTTAGCCTCCCATGTAGCTGGGACAACAGGTGTGTGCCACCAATTCTGGCTTACTTATTTTTGGTAGAGACCAGGTCTTACTATGTTGCCAGGCTGGTCTCAAAACTCCTGGCCTCAAGCAATCCTCCTGCCTCAGCCTCCCAAACTGTTGGGATTACAGGAATAAGCCACCCTGCCCAGTCCCAAATATCACCTTTTCCATGATGCAGTTTCAATTGGAGCAGATTTCACCCTCCTTGAACTGCCAAGCTGTGTTTATACCTTTCCTAGAACTGCTTATCCCGTTACTTGGGTCCCTGCATGGTGGCAGCAGACTGCTCTGGGTTCAAATCCTGTCTCTGCTACTAAGCTGTGATCTTGGGCCAATTATTTATTCCTGAATAGAACCATCAGCCTCACAGGGTGGTTTTCAAGTTCAAATGAGACGATGTATCCAAAGTGCCCGGGGCATGCTAGCTGCTCCATCTATGCTTGGCCACCTTCTGTATTTTTGCTCTCCAATTGCAACTGTCACACAGTAGATGCTCAACAGGTACCTGTTCAATTGAATCTGTGCTAATGTCCCCCAAAGGCAGAGGTAGATGGTGCAGAATTTTTCCAGGCAGGCGCTACCTGTAACATTCCCAAGTTAGAATGCACACACAGGCCAACTCCAGACACTAAAAAGCAGTCAGGCAGATCTTTGTTTTGGGGTTTTGAGACAGGGTCTCACTCTGTCACCCAGGGTAGAGTGTGGTGGTGTGATATAGCTCACTGCAGCCTGAAACTCCTGAGCTCAAGTGATCCTCCTGCCTCAGCCTCCCGAGTAGGTGGGACTACAGACAGGCACCCGGCACCAAACCCCAGTAGTTTTGTGTGTGCATGCATAGAGACGGGATCTCTCTAGGTTGACCAAGCTGGTCTTGAACTCCTGGGTGTGAGCAAGCCTCCTGCCCCAGCCTCCCACAGTGCAGGGATAACAGATGTGAGCCACTGCACCCAGGCCTGATCTTGAGAATCCATTCAGCAAGCACAGCATTACTCTTCCAGTAGTGAAAGGCACATGAGAGGTGTTTGAAGAAGTTCCCAGTCTTTCTCCAAACTAATTATACATCCATAATGAGCTCTGTTCTAAACACTGCAGCATCCCACTCCTAGGTTTTGCTTGCGCTGGCCATTCAGTTCAACATGCCTTCGCTCCCTATTTCTGTATCCTGTCTCCCCTTTCATGCCTCATCGAAATCTCACTTCCTCCACCAAGCCTTCCCGAATTCTCTGAACTCACAGCCCTCTCATCAGTACCTCCTTTATGGCATGTGCTCTCCTGGGTCAGTGACATGTCCACTTTCATTCCTGGACTGGAGGCTTTTTGAAGGCAGGATCCATGACTGCTTCAATTCCCAGAAATAAGGACCCATACAGAGTAGAGGTTCACTAGATGTCAGATGGATTCTTGGGATGTTTGGATGGATGAATAAATTGAATAGAAACAATCCTCTGGGGACACCCAAGTCCTTCTACCATAGGGAGGTTCAGACAAGTTTCTCCAAGAAGGTAGGAAATGTTTCCTTCTGCCAAGCCAGAATCTGTGAAGTGACAGGACCGGCCTCAAGCCTTTGCAACCAAGTTCTAAATCTCTGCATCTAAATGGTCTGAGAGTGCCCATTCCGTCAGCAAAAACCATTCTGTCCAGCCAAAACCGTATTGGAGCAGGGCTTTTTATGAACTGTATCTCAAGACACACACAGTTTCTGTGCATTGGAGGAAGGCAAAGACCAGGAGCCTGGGGTGGTGTCTCGCTGACGCAACTCTAAACACCCAGGTTTTCAGCCAGGCTTTCTCCAAGGTGACCGTGAGCAGTTACCAAGAAGGGACAAAGGCACAGCCACTTGTCCCTACCTGGCTCAAGAACACTTCTCTGTCCTTAAAGACTCATCCTATCTCCCACACAGGATCTTACAGGTCACCTGGTCCAACGCTGCCCAAACAGAAAGCCCCTCTAATCCCTAGCAGTGGCCACCTCACCCCAGCTGAATCCCTGGAATGGGATTAAGGAGGCCATGGAAGTTTTCCAGTGTGCGGGCAGCATCTGGATTGGGACATCACTTTGGACCATAGCAGGTTTTCTGGAAGAATCTCAGTTAGGTTAAACAGGGTCTGGAATCTGGGCCTCACAGGCTCAGGAACTGGACAGTGTTTGTCTATCCAGAGATGATGGGTCTCTCAGTTGCGGACTGAAGAAGAATCACACAGAGAAGATCGCTTGAGAGATTGTGGGAGAATCTTCTTGCAGGAGCTAGAATATTCTTGACTTTCATCCAGGAAACCATCTAGTCCTTTTTGATATCAAGGCATCAGGGAGCCAATTCAGAAGGCTGTTTGTTGAATACAAAATGAAGAATGGGAGAATGGGAGTCTCAAGGTCAAAATCATGATATGGTGAGGTCTGCTGAGCCAGATCCCATGTGTGGACGGGGCCCCTGCTGGACGCAATGAAGGACTCCCCTCACTCTGGTTTCCTGTGGACCCTTCTAGGTGAGTCGTGCCCCAGATGGTGCTGTCTGTGCCTTGGCAGGGAGCCTCCTCCTGGAATGGGGTCAAACAATCCTGAGAGTTCTAGGAGCCCAAAGTGGCCGCTGACAGACAACTGCTACACATTTAAACAGTTTCAAACTATCAAGAGATGCTCTCAGATATCAGGCAGAAATCTTAAGTGTATAGTCCTTAAGAATGGCCCTGCCATTGTGTGTGGTCGCTGCACTTAGCTGCACTAAAGCAAAAATCAGCTGTTCTAAGCTTAGTCAGATCCCAAAGGACTACACACCTAGAATACTCAATCCAGCACGCGCACACACGCAAAGCTTCCACACAAAGGTCTCTAAAAAGGACATTTCCCAGCACACTCAGCCTTCTTGCATTCACTCAAACGGTGGTCAGATACTGATAAAAACAACTGAAAACTTTGTTTTTAAACTAGAATTTATTGGTATACAAAACTCCATTTCATAGATAAAGTGGCACATCTTTGCAGCTTCTATTGCACCAAGTATCGAAGATTAAAAACACAAAAAAAGAAACATTTGGTTTTGAAAACACTGCAAATAGCCAAGTACAGTACTTTGGTAAATAAAAAGTAAAATGGTTCAGATGAACACAATCCGTGGAAAGAAACGATCTGGGGGAAGGAACTATGGCCATCAGACAATGGTCACAATTCCCACCATCGAGCTCCATAGATAAGGCAAGACTTGCTAAGTCTATGGACCACAACCCCATGGAGGTCTCAAGTATCTCCAGACTGAAGCTAGAACAAGTATAGTGCAATTAGAAAAAGAGAGAGAAGGCCCCTTCTCCACAGACACATCCACCCCTCTGTAAAGGAGACTGATGCATGCCAACACTTCTACATGGAAAAGGGGAGCCCCCGGGTGTGACGTCTGACTCTTGGCCCTTTTCTTCTTTCCTCTGAGCTTAGTGCTGGTGGAGGCTCTGGAAGAGTCACTGGGGAGGCCAAGGGCCCTTCCTACTATGAAAAATGAACCGTAAGAGTGGGAAAATGTGGGAAGCCTCTTACCAGTACTGCTCGAGGGACCTGCCAGGGATCAAACCGCCAGCTGAGGTCTGTGGCTGAGCTCACGATTGTCATGGACGGCTGGCAGCCTGCTGCAGGCTGACACGCCAAGGATGAGAGCCAGCCACAGAGGGTCTGTCCGGCAATTGCCGCCGGCCGCAAGGACTGGCAGTGAGCAGCAGCAGCTCTGGATCACGGCTATGTCCTGCTTAGAATAAATTCCCTATGCAGAAGTTCATAGTTTTACAGAAATAGATTCTTTACACTGGTACCAGCCCCTTCTCAAGTAATTCTGCAAGGATGCTAAACATTTTCATGGAACCACAAAACAGTCCTAACGAGGACAGTAAGGAGAGGGACTCTATAAAGCAGCTGCTTCAATGACATAGGTCAGAGCCTGAGGTTTTAAAGGAATTTCACCTCGGGAGAGAACGTCCAGGCCAACCACAAGGCACAGCTCTTTCCGGAGGCCCCCATCAGCGGTGCGCGGTAAGCTCTGCATCCTCCGTGCACTTCGTTACTGGTGCGTGTTCTCTCCACATTCCAAAAATGACTGTCCCCTTTCTAATATGCAATGGTGGACATCGTAATTTATGCCATCTAGATCTTCAATTCAATGATGGCATTTAAAAAAATACAATTTACTGGCCGGGTGGGGTTGCTCACGCCTGTAATCCCAGCACTTTGGGAGGCTGAGGCGGGCAGATCACAAGGTCAGGAGTTTGACACCAGCCTGGCTAACATGGTGAAACCCCGTCTCTACTAAAAATGCAAAAATTAGCCAAGCATGGTGGCACGCATCTGTAATCCCAGCTACTCAGGACGCTGAGGCAGGAGAATCGCTTGAACCCGGGAGGTGGACGGTGCAGTGAGCTGAGATTGCCACACCACACTCCAGCCTGGGCAACAAAGCAAGACTCTGTCTCAAAAAAAAAAAAAAAAAAAAAAAAAATTTACTTTAGAGCCAGGAAAACACAACTTATAAAAAGTCCATTACTGAATCACCTCAGAACAACCATCAAAGGCCCCAGAGTTTTAGCAACACTTGTTCTGAAAGCTGTGATGAACGAAGCTGTGAATAATGAGAATGGCAAAACAGAAAAACTGCATCAGACTGAGTCTAAAGATTTAACATGGCTAGACAGAGCCTTGAGGTAAGAAAGTGAAAAGCTACGCATCTACCCAAAACGGGAGTCGGAGAGGGCCACTGACGCGACACACTAAAATCAGGACGCTCCATTCTCTTCCCCCCGCAAAGATCCTTTTGGTCAGGGTAATTTTTAGTCACCTCTGACTAGGAATCCACGTTTCCTTCAACTGACAGAATATTTCACAGAGGTAAACTGATAGCATTCTATGCTGACCCAGTAAAACCCAGGCAGAGTCTACAGAGTTTCTCAGAATTAGAGAAACTGCATATTGACTACAGGGACTCACTACAAGTACAGTTCAGCGCCGAAGTCCCTCTGATGCTACCTGTGTAATATGCGAGCAACTCTCTCCCCGACTGAAGGTGGCCCTCCTCCCACCCCAGCCCCGACAATCACATCATTTCACACTGAAGAAGCTCCCTGGGGGCAGCAGGGCAGGCATAATAAATTACCCATGGAAAGGCTCCCTCCCAGCCAGCTCCAGCTGCTCCACAAGGGAGATCCCACTTCCCAAGCCCTCAGAATCAAATTGGCATTGGAAGTGTTTTCAGAGCTTAATAAAGAAACTACAGACAACTTCGACTAACATTTAAAATTCTTTCTGCCACAATTTCTCAACCATACTTTGCTCCTGAAAGTGTATGTTCATTATTATTGAAAAACTAAATACACACATTCTTTCTAATATCTCCTAGTGGCAACTACATTATCTAGAAGTTATGGTTCTATGTTGCTTTAATACATCTACCTCTCTAGTTCAAAGCTGTTGCCACTAAAATTGTATTTATTTTGACCTCTAAAAAAATATTTTCAAAATCCGTAAAACCTTTATATACAGTTTATAAGAGCAGTAAGCAGCTATGCACCACTGCTCCATCCCCTTTCTCCTGACCACACTACAAGCTACCAAGACAATCTCATGTAACATAAATCACTACCAGCCAAGATGTAACACAGAGGTTAAGACACATTCAGTTCCTAATAAAGAGTTCACAGGAGTACCTGTACTAGAGTAACAGCTGCTGACAACAGTCATCCCAGGACTAAACATACTGGCCTCCACTCGGGCTGCCAGTGAAGTAATTTTCAAGTGCCCACTGAGGCAACTAAGCATATTGATTCCAACCTTCTTATGTACCCAGTGAGACTGAGGCAGTGAAGTCTAAATTGAAACCATTAGCTAGAAGGTATCACTGAAGTTGGATGCATGTACCCTATTCCTAATAATTAACACATTAAACATAGACCAACTGTAACTGAAAAGCTGTGAAACAGTAATAAAAGAAAATTACTAAAGCCGTTTCATTAGTTTTTTAAACCACCATTATTATACTCCAGAAATGCTGAAGCCTATTATCAGAATTAGGTAATTTAAAAAATAAATGTTCCCAATATTCTTTAATAACTTTTTAGCAGCTTCTAAAACTTCTAAAACCCAACAGGGCCCACGGCCACCTTCATTAACCAAGTAAATAAAGCAATTCTACTACTTTTGACAATAAGTCTCTCTTAAGCTGACTGCTAATCTGAATTTCTGGCATACAATCTTATCTTTCTGAAAGGATCTGGCCTCTGCACTCAAGCAGTACAAAACAGACAGGAAAACATCTTCATTCAGAAACACTCAGCCAGTCAGGAATCTGCCCAGAGTTGAAAACCAAGACAACCATAGAACCTAACACACTCGATTCCACTTCCTTAGAGTAAGGTAACAGAGATCTTTCATTTGTTTGGAATGAGTAGAGTAACACAGCCTCAAGCTCAGGACTCTGCGATGTGCACAGAAAAAAAATGCTGTGTACTTTTTTTAATCTGCTAAATTTTACAATGTACTGTACCCAGGAAGAAACCTAAACCACAATGACCTAGGAGCAATTCCAAGAGACTACTGATACTCCAACTACAAAAAGCCACCACAGTCAAAAACAAAATCAAAAGATACCAGTGAAACTGAAGAAAGCAAACGGCCGGATGATAAAGACAATCTGACGACTCCAGGGCCTACCAAACTTTTTAGTTTTCACTTTACCTCCGAATTTTTCTAATTCTGAAATGTGAGGGGTTGGGAAGATAACTAATAATTTACCTTTCAACTCAGCATCAATTATTTGCCCAAGTACTAGGTCCCAAAAGACAAAGATGATCCAAGATGGGCCGCCTCATACGTTATGGTTCTTAAGTTCACATCCACCTAACTCAGTTTTAGGAATGACATCTCTCCACTGCTCAAGTCTGTCTATTTCAGAACTAAAGAGTGATTCGAAGGCCTTAACCAAAGTATGTTCTCTTCTCTGCTGGTCCAACCTAAGTCAACCAACCATGCTGGTCCAACAACTTCCAGCAGATGCTGGAGTTTTCCCAACTTTGAAATGCCAAACAGGGCTTAAATAAAAAGAAATAAATGTGGCATTTTATAAGATTTAATTTCCACAATACTAAGTTTAGCGACCTATAAGGTCAAGTTACCATGTATCTCTCTGAAGGCATCTAAGTCTAGAACAGAAGGGAAGAAAATCGTTATTTAAAATGTGAACATGAAAAACCTTATTCTTCCAGGCTTCTCCTATAAAAACGTAATTTTTTAGACTCCTCTTAGGCAAAACCCCAGGAGTTCCTCTCCTGTTACAACTACAGATCCTGCTCTACACACTATCAGAATTCCAGAACTGTATCACAAGCAGTAACATGCCATCTCTCCACTGTCAGGAAACGAATACCAAAAACCCAACACCACTGTCAACTTCCCAACAAGGCCAGGCCTAATTAACAGTCAGCTGCATTTATCATATGGCTTGAGTGCAAATGAACTAACAGCACCTGCATCCCATCTGAAATAACATCAGAATCAGGAAGGAGAGAAATGCGGTTAATTTCCATCCTGACTGCAGGCCACAACCCTCATGTAACTTTGGGAAAACAATTCCTCAATTATTTTCTGAGTAACTTGGATTAGAAGAAAGTAAATCAAAGCATATTCCTGAGTTGGAGATCATTTATAAGCTACCCTATATATCTGTTTGAGAATGAAAGAAAAACTAAGGAAACCTGTCATTCTGAATTTCTAACAATTATTCTAAACTATTCATGAACAATTACAGCAAAACTCACCCCAAATGTTAAGGAAAGATCCTAGGGTCACTGAAGTCTGATTTTCAGGGCAAATAAAGCCACCACTTAAAAGGTTTTTCCTGACCTAACTATCTGCCCCTAAAACTCAGTATTTTACTTTTGTATTACAGAATATGAATGGCCTCACTGCATTTTCATAAAACAAAACATATCACTAATAAAACTTCGAACAAAAAAAGAGGCAGCTCGAAGGAAACTAACTCAGTGTGTGAGTTCATGTGTGCGCTTTGTTGGTTGTGTTGCGTTTTATAAAAGGACGGCCTCACCGGAAAGTCTGGCACACAGCAATCCTTTTCCAGCCGCTTCTTACAACTCCCAAGAGGCCAGAGAGTCAGATGTTGAGAGCAGCGAAGGTCTTCACCAAGGTGACCTGCGTGTTCGCCTCTGCTTCGCTTCTGTTATTGTCCCTGTGGCCACCTCTGCTCTCCAGGGCTTTGTGGCGGTGCCTCTCCTCCTGCCGCTTCTTCTTCTCCAGCCACTGCTGTTCTCGCCTCTGTTTGTTTGTGACCTGAGACAGAAGGCCATGGTGGTGAGTAGGAAGCACGCAGGACTCAAGCTGCCACCTGCTAGAAGGGAGATGGTGGCAAAGGGCACAGATTGCTTTTCAGCAGGAACAGGGAAAACCAATCTAAGACGCCAAAGATGATTTACTGTCCACTGCTGCTCAAATTTACGTTTAAATTTATATTTCCTTGCTGAACTGGCAAACAAAATCAATTCCATTCTTCTCTTAAAAGAAACCAGCCCTCATCCAGCAAGAGTTGTTAACAAACACACGTGTCAGAGGACACTTTTCCCCACATAATTTAATGCCCCAGGTAATTCTGACAAAATCCTCAGAAGCTTATTGCATCTCTGCCTCTGCTGCGGCTTTTTACACTGTGGCATTTTGAGCTCAGAACTTCTTGGTGAAAATCTTTAAAATGATTCCAAATTCAGTAAAATGGAAGATGTCACATACTACTTGTGGGGGTGAAGGGCGGGGAGGGAGATGTACCTTTCTGGGAAGCACTTGACAATTTACCAAAAGCCTTTAAAAGATTCATGTATCCATGACCTTTAACCTGTTCATTCCTCTTCTGGGACTTTATCCAAGAAAATAATGCAAAAACCAAAGATTTATAAACAAAGGTGTTCATTGCAGATCATGGCATTTATAAAAAACATGGATAAACATGGGAAGAGCCCACACATAAAGTAATGTTAGGTGGGAAAAGGAGGCTTTTCATTTGTACACTGAGGACAATTTCAGGGTATATTTCCTTCCAATTGTCACGGCATACACCAAACAGGATTAAGTGGGGTCATTCTGCTTCTTGATGTATCTTTATGCATTCCCCAGATTTTCCACACTACTTTTATACATCAGAAGGAAAATACAAATAAAATTAATCTCAAGCTCCCACCACTGCCACAGAATTACACCTGCCCACCACCTGCCCATTCAACCCCATCTTACATACCTTTGCGAGCTGGTTTTTATTTGCTTTGTTTTCTTCACTAGGGCTGGCCTGTGCCTTATTGTTTTCGGTCCTGCCTTCATTTAAGCCCTGATTTCCAAAGATTCTGGCACCACTGCCACCCTCCTCCCACAAAGGGCCACACTGCTTCAGCACTCGACCACTGGGCTCAAGATTCTCTTCTGCATCTTCCAAAGAAAGACATTTCATTAAAACTGAGAACCTGAGAGAGTTACACAGGGTGATTACTGTATTAATGATTCCAAAATTACCTGGGTCCCTACTTCGGTCATAGGGGAAGTAAGTTTCCTTGAGACAAATTCGAATGTCAAGACAGTGGGAAACATAGGAAGAAAAAGTTGGTAAAAGTTGTAAGATAAATTCTAAAATAACCCACTGACCAGCCTTTTGATTAGCTTCCAACCAGCAGAGTGCTTTTTAGATAAATTATGTTTTAACATGAATTTTTATGGGAAAATCTTCCATTTGCACCCAAAACCCAGAAAAGAAACAGATTCTAAAGCTGTGCTGTCCAATGTATTAGCCACCAGCTATATGTGGCCATTTACATTTAAATTAAAATTAAACAACATTTAAAATGTAGCTCTCCAGTCTCACTGCTCACGTGGCAGGTACACACTATACTGAACAGCACAGATCACTGGAGGGTGCTGTTTAAAGTCACAAAGACCAAGTTACTTACAGATTTCTAAAAGTACAGCCAATACATAGTGGATAATAAAATGGAGAACTATGATGCCAGAAACAGTATCTGACATGTAACATCTGGCAATCAGTATTTATTGGTATCATTTTAAATAAATGACTTAAGAAATTAATAAGATGTTACATCCTTTTCTCTTTTTTTTGAGATGGAGTCTCGCTCTGTTGCCCAGGCTGGAGTGCAATGGTGCGATCTTAGCTCACTGCAACCACTGCCTCCCAGGTTCAAGCAATTCTCCTGCCTCAGCCTCCGGAGTAGCTGGGATTACAGGCACCCGCCACCACACCCAGCTAATTTTTGTATTTTTAGTACAGATGGGGTTTCACCATGCTCGTCAGGCTGGTCTCGAACTCCTGACCTCGTGATCCACCTGCCTCAGCCTCCCAAAGTGCTGGGATTACAGGTGTGAGCCACCACACCCAGCCGTTACATCTCTTTTCTTTCCACTGAGTCACAAAATTATACTTGGTTCAAGTTAAAAAAAAAAAATCAAAATTATCACAAGCTAATACAAATCTAAATATTCCCACCAGAAAAACAAGGTATTTCTCTCTCCATTTTATTTTGGTTATCATTTTGGTCTTCTAAGGGCATCTTATTTCTAAACAGGCTAATTCTTCCCTGAGGCATCCCCCAGCACCCTGTACTCCCACCCCATTATGTACTATAGCACCAGTTTACCTGTCTCCACCATCCACCCTCTACCCCTGAACTATACTCCCCCTGAAGCAGAGACAGGACCTCGTAAAAAATGTCTACATACAGAACGTGCTCAATAAACAACTCCTAAATGAATGACATAAGTTACCACCTGTGACTTGGTTAAAAAATAAATATTTGGAAAATTACCAACACAACCATTTTGAAGACCTATAAATATTAGTCATGGACTTACTATTTCTCTTCCCTTGGTTCATCCGAAGCATGGCAATTATTGCAGATTCAATATTATAATTTTCAGCTTCCAGGTTCTGGACTATTAAATTAAAATCCTATCCAAGAAACAAACAAACAAAAAAACCACTTCAAAACTCTGGGTATATTTTTCTGCCTAGCTCTACTTCAATAATCATAAACATAAAGATGTAATAGTGAGAATTAACACAAGGTTTCAGGACCTTTTCCTTTTAGAAAAATGTCAATTTTCAATAACGTTGGTCCCTGGAAATAACCATCTAATGTACATTTATAAATGAATTCCCTCTATAAAACTGCATTTGTACTACTGTAAACACTAGTCAGGAAAAATTAAATCCACATACTTCCTAAGACCTTTGGGCAGTACTGGGTGAAGTCTAGCAAACAACAGGGAAATTAATAAACAGCTCTCATTAAGCCACATATGCTAATCAAACTACAAATCTCATGGGCCTATTTTGGCCCACAAGGTGCTGATATGCTAGAGAGGTGCTACGAAACTAAGACGTAAGCTAGGCACAGCAATGCTTGCTTCTAAATCATTCCTGCAAGACAGAAATACTAACTGAACATCCAGTTGCATTACAAACTTTCTGGACAGCATCCTCTACTTCGTCTCTTAGGTCGTCTTCAGAGTCCATTCCCTTTGTCTTGATCTTTTCTCTTTTATTTGATTCATCTTGATGAAGCATCTGAAACTAAAGGAAACAAATAATAATCAGGGAACTATGTTGAGAATCAAACTATGTTCAGAATCTTCAACATAAGACACTCTAATCTGGAAAAATTCATATACATAGGGGAAAACATTCTAGAAACAACCTTAAGAGAACAGCAATGACTAGGCTCCATTTTATCCACTCATTGTACTTCGAGTCACAACAGAGGAATTGAAAAGAAAGGCCCAAAAGACAGAATAACTGCTCAGTAGGAAAGGCATTTGCACTCCCATGTCTAAATACCAACACTGGCAAATGACTGCTGCCTCTGACAGCACACAGTCACCTCAGCTGATTTTCAGAGCTGTGGGCTTAACAGAAAACGATCCTCTATACTCGCACCTGGTGAACTTTTGCACAAAAATGGTGCTGGTCTTGAAGAAACCTACATACGACTTCCCTCTGGTTCCCAAGCCTTATTTGTTATCATCAGCACGCTTAGAGGTACTGAAGCTCCTGACCCAGCTAGACAGCCACAGATAAGCATGACTCATCTAACCTCAGGTACATACCCCCACACCCAGGGAAACTTGTCAATCCAAATTCTAAAGCCACAAAGAACAGTTCACTTGGGATCCATGAGACCTTTACAACCTGGGCCTTAAATCAGAAAAGCTAAAATCATCCCTCTGTAGATGCTTAACCACCTTCTTCTTCTGCTTCCCATTAATGCAGGGAGATAGGTAAATGGGCAAAGACAGTTCTATTTTTTGAATGTAAAAGTATAGTGGACTCCAGCAATGTGCAGTATATTCCTCAGAACGTTAATACAACGCATTCTATTATAAAATTAAACCCTAAGAATTTGACAAAGAGTTACAGGAGTCTATGACCCAGTAGTTTCACAGTTTTGAAATTTAGCCAAAGGAAATAATATCAAATAAAGATTTATGGGCCTGGTGCAGTGGCTCACACCTGTAATCCCAGCACTTTGGGAGGCTGATGGGGGTGGGTCACTTGACCTCAGGAGTTCAAAACCAGCCTGGGCAACAAAGTGACATCCCATCTCTACAAAAAATACAAAGAATTATTTGGGCATGGTGGCATGCACCTGTAGTCCCAGCTGAGACTGAGGCTGAGGTGGAAGGATGGCTGAGGTGGAAGAGGCTGAGGTGGAAGGATGGCTTGAGCCCAGGAGGTAGAGGTTGCAGTGAGCCGAGATCACACCACTGCATTCCAGCCTGGGCAACAGAGCTAGACCTTGTCTCAAAAAAAAAAAAAAAAAAAAAAAAAGAGAAAAGATTTAGGTAAAAGTGCTAACAGTGTTACTTATAGTGGTGAATAACTGGAAACCACCCAAAGGCTTTATAGTATGGATATGGTTAAATAACCACTGTAAATCCACAGAATGATGTCTTCATTCCCACTAAAGGAAGAAACACAATAATCACTCCCACCATTATTACTTAACAATATTTTGGAGGTAACAGCCAAAGTATTTAGCCAAAATAAATTTTAAGTATAAAATTAAAAAGAAAAAAGTAATCTGTCTTTGTAGATGATATAATTCTGTAACTGAAACAAGAGAATCAACAAAAAAACTACTGCAAACCAAAAAAATTACAGCAAATCATATACCTGATAAGAATCTAGCATCTAGAATATATTAAAAAACTCTTACAACTCAAAAACAAAAAGGCAGAACCCAATTAAAAAATAGGCAAAAGACTTGAATAGACATTTCTCCAAAGATATACAGATGGCCAAAAAAAACATGAAAAGATGTTCAATGTCATTAGCTATTAAGAAAATGCAACTCAAAACTTTAAGATACTGGCCGAGCATGGTGGCTCATGCCTGTAATCCCAGCACTTTGGGAGGCCGAGGTGCGTGGATCACGAGGTCAGGAGATCGAGACCATCCTGGCTAACACGATGAAACCCCATCTCCACTAAAAATACAAAAACTTAGCTGGGCGTGGCGGTGGGTGCCTGTAGTCCCAGCTACTCGGAAGGCTGAGGCAGGAGAATGGTGTGAACCCAGGAGGTGGAGCTTGCAGTGAGCCACGATCATGCCACTGCACTCCAGCCTGGGAGACAGAGCAAGACTCCATCTCAAAAAAAAAGAAAAAAAACTTTAAGATACTAACTAGGATGACCATTTAAGAAAAAAACTACAAATGTTAGAGAGGATGAAGAGAAAGCAGAGCCTTATTACCGGTGGCAAGTAAAACAGTACAGCTGCTGTGGAAAACAGTTTGGCAGTTCCTCAAAATGTTAAATTTAGGTTTATCATATGACTCAGCAATTCCACTCCAAGGTATATCCAAAAAGACTGAAAATAGGTGTTTGTAAAAATACTGTACACATATACTCACAGCAGCACTATTCTCAATAGCCAAAAGGTGGGAACAACCTAAACGCTCATTAACAGATGAATGGGTGCACAAAAAAATCATCTCTCCAAACAATGGAATATTATTCAGCCATAAAAAAGAATGAAGTACTGATACATGCTACACCATGAATGACTCTCAAAAACATTATACTGAGGGAAAGAAGCCACAAAGAAAAAGTCACATATAATTCCATTTACATAAAATGTCCAGAATAGGCAAATTCATAGAGAAGAAAGGCAGATTGGTGATTGCTAGGGGAGAGGGGGAATTGGGAGTCACTGCTTAATGGGTATGAGGTTTTCTTTTGGGATGATGAAAATATTTTGGGACTAGACAGAAGAAGTGGTTGTACAACAAACACTGCAGATGTACTGAGTACCACTGGACTATATATTTTTAAATGATTAATTTTATGTTATGTGAATTTTGCCTTAACTTTTAAAAAAAGAGGGGTTCTGTGGGATACCTAAGTATGTAATTAACATTTTGTTATTAACAGCTCTCATAGACAAATGATAACCAACTAGAAAACATAAAAGATCTCTTTACAATAGACACAAAAAACACAAAACACCTCCTAAGAATAAACTCAACAAAAAGTGGGCAAGATCTATATGAATAAAATGTTCATATGGATCACGAAGTCAATTAAATAATAGAAGGCTCAACATCAAAAAGATGTCAGCTTTTCCTTAAATTACTCCATTAATTTAATGAGATTCCAATTTTTAAAAACTCAATGGGGCCAGGCACGGTGGCTCACGCCTGCAACCCCAGCACTTTGGGAGACCAAGGTAAGCAGATCACTTGAGGTCAGGAGTTCAAGACCAGCCTGGCCAACATGGTGAAACCCCGTCTCTACTAAAAATACAAACATTAGCCGAGGGTAGTGGCGAGCGCCTGTAATCCCAGCTACTCAGGAGGCTGAGGCAGGAGAATCGCTTGAACCCAGGAGGCAGAGGTTGTACCACTGCACTCCAACCTGGGCAACAGAGCAAGACTCTATCTCAAAAAAAAAAAAAAAAACCTCAATAGGATTTCCTTTGAACTAGACACATTGATTCTAACATTCATTTTGTTTTTTTAAGAAAAGACAAGAACATATAAGGAAACTTATAAAAAGAAAATTAATTATGAGTGAAAAATCCTACCAGATTTTAAAATATACCAACTGAAACAATGAGGCATCAACATGTGAACAGGGAGATCAGTGGACCAGAACCAAATGTCTAGGAATAGACACAAATACATATGGGAATTTAGTATATGGAAAGAAAGTGGCATTTTAAATCAGTGGAGGAAAGATGTATAATTAATCAATGATTTGGGTACAACTAGGTAATCACAAGGGAAATATAAAGTTGGATCCATAGCCTCATACCCTTATATGAATAAATTTCAAATGAAGCCAAGATTTAATTTTTTTTTAAGTCAAACTATGAGCTGGGTCAGTAGCTCACATCTGTAATCTCAACACTTTGGGTGGTCAAGGCAGGAGGGTTGCTTGAGTCCAGGAGTTCAAGACCAGCCTGGGCAACAAAGTGAGACCCTATCTCTACAAAAAATAAAAAACTGGCCAGGCATAGTGGTACACAGCTGTGGTCCCAGCTACTCAGGAGGATCGCTTGAGCCTGGGAGGTTGAGGCTGCAGTGAAACATGATCATAGCACTGCACTCCAGCCTGGGCGACAGAGTGAGACCCAGTCTCAAAAAATAAATAAATAAATAAAGTGAAACTATGAAAGTACTATTCTAAACTATGGGAGAATTCTTTTTAACCTCAGAGTGGGAAAAACTTTCCTAGTTATGACCCAAAATCCAAAAGGCATATAAGAAAATCGCAACAAATTTAACCATGTAAAAATCTAAAATTCTTTCATAGCAAAGACCACAGGAGAAAGAACAAAAAATCAAATGACAGAGTGCGAAAAACTATTTGCAACTCATATCACAGACAGAGGCTAATTTCCCTAATACATAAAAAGCTCCCCAAAATCATTAAGGCAACTTAATAGGGGAAAAAAATGGGGAAAGAAAATGAATACCATTTACAAAAAATAGAAATATGTCTTAAACACAGGAAAAGATGCATAAATAAGAGAAATGCAAATTAAAACTAGGTTAAGTAAACAATTTTTCCCCTAACAATGAAAAGGATTTAAAAATTTGGTAACACTATGTTGACGAAGTGCACCGTGCAGGAAAAGAGCCACATATTGCAGGTGGGAGTTTAAACTGGTGAAATCTTGTTAGAACGTAATTTGACAATACACTTATCGACATCCTCTGATGTGGCAAGGACCTTCTAGGAATGTGTCCCACAGACACATGAGTGAAATGAGGTACATAAAAGGTACTGCATGTTGCTTGTAATAGCAAAGGGTTAGAAACCACCTAAAAGTCCATCAGTAAGTGACTGGTCAAAAATATAATGCATCTACAGAACAGAACACTACGCAGCCTTTAAAAAGGATACAGGAAGTTCCTTATGTACTACCATGAATTAAATCCCAAGACACGTTAAATTTAAAAAGCACAGTGCAGGATGTACGTGTGGGATGTGTAGTATGTGTAGGATGCTACAACTAGTGGTGGCAAGAGTGTAAAAATGGCAAAAGTGGAATATGTGCACATATACATATATTTGCTTGATATGTAAACCATAGGAGATTTTATGATATACTAATACCACTGATTGCATCCAGGGAAAACCGTGCAGCTGAAGTACAAGGGTAGGAGAGTGACTTTGACTATATATCCCATTACGTATTTTGAATTCTAATCCATGGAGAAATATGAGCTATTCAAGAATTAAAATTGCCAGGCACCATGGCTCACACCTGTAATCCCAACATGTTGGAAGGCCAAGGCAGGAGGATCACTTGAGCCCAGGAGCCGGAGGGCAGCCTGGGCAACATAGTGAAACTTCATCTCTACAAAAAATTAAAAAATTAATGAAGCATGGTGGTGCACACCTGTAGTCCTAGCTACTCATGAGGCCGAGGTGGGAGGATCGCTGAAGTCCACGTAGACAAGCCTGCTGTGAGCCGTGATGGTGCCACTGCACTCCAGCCTGAGCAACAGAGCGAGACCTTATCTCAAAAAATAAATAGAACTGTTTAAAAAACAATGGTTTTGGATAATGTGTAAAACAGGAAAAAAGGTTTATGAAATGATTTTTTTTTTTTTTTTTTGAGATGGGAGTTTCGTTCTCCAGGCTGGAATGCAATGGTGCGATCTCAACTCACCGCAACCTCCACCTCCCGGGTACAAGTGATTCTCCTGCCTCAGCCTCCCGAGTAGCTGGGATTACAGGCGTGTGCCACCACACCCGGCTAATTTTGTATTTTTAGTAGAGACGGAGTTTCTCCGTGTTGGTCGGGCTGGTCTTGAACTCCCGACCTCAGGTGATCCGCCCGCCTTGGCCTCCCAAAGTGCTGGGATTACAGGCGTGAGCCACCATACCGGCCAATGATGTTAATTTTTAAAAACAGGAAACAAAGCTATATAAATAAAATCTCAGCCATGTTTTAATGCATTAAATGAAAGGAAATCTACCAAAACAGTAACAAAATTTACATTCAGGTAGCTGAGTTGACTTTACATACTTTTTATTTTCTTCTTTACCTTTACTATAGTTTTCAGATTTCAGATAAGAAGCATGGGTTAGGCCGGGCGCGGTGGCTCACCCCTGTAATCCCAGCAGTTTGGGAGGCCAAGGTGGGCAGATCACCTGAGGTCAGGAGCTTGAGACCAGCCTGACCAACATGGAGAAACCTCGTCTCTACTAAAAATACAAAATTAGCTGGGCATGGTGGCACATGCCTGTAATCCCAGCTACTCGGGAGGCTGAGGCAGGAGAATCGCTTGAACCCGGGAGGCGGAGGTTAGGTGAGCCGAGATCGCGCCACTGCACTCCAGCCTCGGCAACAAGAGCGAAACTCCATCTCCAATTAAAAAAAAAAAAAAAGGTGTGGGTTGATTTTAAAACATAAAAATAATTTTAAAATTCCATGTATCTTACACACACACAATCCTATCAACTATCAGAAAAAGCAAAATAGTAATAAGCAATTTTATCTATCACTCTCACCTAAACTAAGAAATAAAAAATATTTTTAAAATCAGGCCCACAGATTCTTAATGCCAACTTTCCACAAAAACATCACTGGTTTTTAGCGCCAGATATACAGCTCTCGACCTGTTTCCTGTAGGGCTGGGAATACGGGAGAAAACCGAGGCCTCACTCACATCCGTCTGGAGATGTGCAGGTGCCTCTGAGTTATCATTGATCCTCCGAACACTGTCGTAGTGCTCTCCATACCGATATGCGATGTGTAACTCCCTCACGCTGCTTTTATCTGTACCACGAATCTGTAGACAAAAGAAGGGGCCGTGCCAGTGAGGACCTGAACACTGTCAGCTTCTGGAGAGAAACACCCACCTGGACTGCTGAGGAAGCCCAGTCAGCAGGTCTATGCAGACACTAATTGGGAACACACCTGGGATATGTCACAAGCAATTTCCAAACTACCTCCTTCCTACGCGTGTATGCTCCTTTATGCTTATTTAATATGTAACTCCATGGAAATAAATCCATGTAAGAAATTCAAAAACCAGGGGCAGACTTGTGATGAAGTTAAATAAGCTTAAGCTTCAGAGGCTGTATTACCTCTGAGCCCCTCTAATGCACAAGCCCCTTTCAAGGGAAAGGCCCAGGGGCAGATCCAGATTTGTTGAGCTTGAAGCCCTATTTGAATGCTCTCTTTGAGGAAAAAAAAATGCAAAATTATAAATATAAAACTGGTAGAACCTCTCCCAAGACCTAGAAAGGGTGTCCTACAAATGAGTGGCCTGATGTTTCATTAGCTTCAAGGTAAATCCACCCCTTTCGTTAAAACGAAAATAGCATTTTCTGTTAACCACCTAAATGAGAAACATTATCAACAACAAACCCAAATCTCCTACCTACGTCAACTTCAAAACAAAATTACATAAAGTAGTACGGCCTGCACCGCTCAACCCTGTAGGCACCACCCACAAGGTATTCTATGTGAACTACACCCCTGACACACAGCACAAGAATGGGGCTCCCTAGAGTTGTGCAGTACAGAAGCCCTAAGGTCTGGGCATACCCCAAATAAAACTTGCCACCTCCACAGAAACTCTCATTCTAACTTTGTCCCTTAGAAAGCCCAGTAATGGTTCCTTTGTTTAAATTCCAAAACATCAGCACATTCTTTTTACTGAAAGTCACACGTAATAAGATACTACCCTTACTTTAAACAGTATCCACGGTCTAAAAACAAAGCAAAAACCATGGAACAAACAGGAACCAGACAAGTCTAGATGTCAGTAGCTTGGAACCTTTTCCAGTAGAATACGCAGATCTCAAGTGCAGAGAGTCTGGTTTAGACACATACAAAATAGAGAGCACCATTTGTCTCCCAGGAAGAGCAATGGGAAAGTAAACAGTTTATCAGAATCTTTGACATAATCCCTAAAGCACGTACCTACCTAATAATAATAATATATATACATTATGAATAGAAAACCTAACTGGAAGAATATTCACCAAATTGTTAACCGTGACTTTCACGGGCAGATTACAGAGGACTTTCACATTCTATGTTACACACATCTAGATTGTTCACAGGAGCACATATTCCAATTATAACCAGAAAAAAAATGTAGGTTTCAGTATCTCCATGGTGTGAGTATAAGCCTACTCTTTATTAATGAAAGAGCTCATAACCATGACAGTAGCAACCAATGCAGTTTCAGTTCTTAAATTTTATAAGATGCTTCATTGGGGTAGGAAGACATGGGGGATCCAATGGAAATATTAGTAAATTTATTTTAAAAAGATGTACTTTCAATGCTCAGGAATTTATGAAAGAGAACACTACAGAAATAAATCCAAAAAAAAATTTACCTATGCAGAAATGTCTTCCACAACTACCTAGGTAACTAAGAAACTTTGGGAAAAAAGTCATCAATGGAGGAAAAGGAAAGCTGATTACTGAGTTGGTACTGAGTATTCTCCTTCAAGGTGAGGGTCATTATGCTGCGTATTCAAATGATTTTGTTAACTTCTGCAAAACAGTGTAAGTTTAACGACAAAAAAACAGAACAAAGGGGTAACCAGTATTCTTGCTAAACATCACCCTTGGAAAACAGAGCCCCATGGAAAATATGATAGCTCTATCTGGTACCCTGCTGTTGGGACATCCGCAACACTGCCCCAAAGAACACAAGCAGATACTGTTTCACTCCTGCTCCTTCTATCCCCATAAGGTAAAATTTCTCACCATCCCTGGACTAGCTTATTTTGTTGTAGCATAATTTTGTTAAAAGGACACTGTGCCAGGGACAAAAGGCTGCATTCTTTAATATGACATTCTGGAAAGGCAAAACTATAAGGACAAATCAGAGAATGTGCTACAAGAGGCTGGGTATTGGGGGAGGGGGCCAGTGATTACAAAGTACAAAGAGCCTGGAAGTAACTTTTCCCAGAGTAGACTAGTCTATGTGTTGATAGTAGTGGTGGTTACATGACTGTGTTTGTCAAAACACATAGAACTGTACACTTGGAAAAGGATGAAGTTTGCTACATGTAAATTATATCCCTATAAACCTATTTTTAATCAGCAAAGGCTATGACTGAGCAATTTACAAAGGAATATATGCAGGTGTCATATGAAAAAAAGGGCACTGTTACCTTTATGCTAATACCACAGAAGTGTCCGTATATATGTGGATATGGATACATGTGTGTATGTGTTTTAAAAGTGTGTAAAAACATTGTGCTATGTTCCTTTCCAGTTATGTATCAATGTTTTTATAGCCAAGTGTGTGTGAATGACAGGAATACTCACTAAAACATTAACCGCAATAACCTCTCTCTGGGTGATTCAATAAAATTTTAAATGTAATTTTTAATAAAATTCTTTTCCTTTTAGGAGCTTTTTCAATTTTCTAACTTTTCTACAAGTACTGTATTTTAACTTTTTAATTAGAAAAAGTGAGAAATGGGGGAGTGGTGGAGCAGGGCAGGGTGGGTGGGGAATTAACAGAAACCACATGCTCAGTCTTTAGGAGCTGAGGTACAAGGCAACAGGCAGCACTCTGACTTTAGGGGGGTGACAGCCTGTGTGTTTCCACACTAGGTTCTCTGTCCCCAACCTGCCCAATTAGCTGACTGTTGAATATTTACAGCATTTTAAAAGATTTCTAAATTATACTCTGGACTCCATTTGTACATAGCACAGGGATTACTTCTGGGCCACCACAAGATTTTTGTCTCTGGTTAGGCTCGCAGTCCAAGTTACTCTGCATAATTCAATGTTCACAGGTCAAGCCCCATCATCTTCGGATATTCCCAAAGCTGATTTAGAAATAAGAGCTTAAGATAAATGTTTAAATAGGTGACCTACCTGCCACAAAGGGGCATTAAGTTGATGAATCACTACATTCAACTGATGATTTCTTGCAAAGGCTACAATTGCATCATTGCCAGCAAAAGTACCAGGCTTTGCCAAACTGGCCACTGCATGGAAATAGGAAAGAAAAATGACGTCTTTATAGTGGAAAAATCCAAATGCAAACATGCTTTGGTATTTACTGAGTTCCAAATAATGAGAAACAACGATATATATCTGAAAAGTCCATTAACTTTGTAGAGTCTAGGAATTTAGCTAGTTGAACAATACAAGACTGCTACTCAGAAGAACACTAGTCATTCATAAAGCAAAGATCCATTTATTTCTTCTGCAATAAATGTTTACTGATTACTTCCAATATGCTAACTCAATAAAAGGCACTGGAAACATAACAATAAACACAGTAATCTTAGCAGCTTGCATTAGTGAATGGTTATTATGTGTCAAGCACTGATCTAATCACATCTCATAGACAAGTACTATTATACAAACCATTTTATACATGAGGAAACTCAGATGCAGAATAGCTGAAAACTGTGCCAAGGTCAAAGAGCTGGTACACAGTGGAGCTGAGGTTTCACCTAGGCAGCCCAATGCCAAGGTCCTGGCTCTCAGCCACTCCATCAATTTGCCCTCGTGGAGTTCGCAACCAGTGAGGGGCAAACAAGATAGGCACTAATGATGCACAAGTGCTTCAGGAAGGGCATGTGCAGTAAGAATTTGGCCTTGCCCAAAGAAAGGTCTGGCCTTTATCCTGGGCTCCTGGGAGGTCACTTCTAAACCTCTGGAATTCCCAAAGGTTGGGTATCTGTTATTCATGATGGGCCTCTCCACCACATCTGGCATCAGACCTTTGTGGTGGTGATAGGGTGAGAGGGGAGACTGAGTTCAACCACTTAGACATGCAATAAATCAATAAGCAAAACAAAACAAAACAAAACAAAAACCTCTGGACACCAAAGTTAGGGTAAGCTTCCCCAGGTGACAATATTCTATGTGTACTGTCACACACAGATGCCATGAGGAGAATATGCCCTGAGGACAACAGAAGCTTCGTGTCTGGAACCTTTCCAGACTGCCCTATGCATCTCTTCCTTTGGCTAGTAGTATTGATCTGTATCCTTTCCCTGTAACAAACCGTAACTGTTAGCATGATAGCTTTCAGTGAGTTCTGTGAGTCCTACTACCATATTATGGAACCTAAGGGAGGTTCTGGGAGACCCTAACTTGTAGATGGTACCAAAAGTTGAGGGAAGTCATGCAAGGACTGTGTTCTCGAACCCTGCAGTTTGGCTAACTCCAAGTGGTAAACATAAGCCAACGTGGAATTGAGGAGCAGGAGGTAAGGTGTATCAGAGGAGCTTCTCAACTGAGACAACTAAGCTAATACCCAAAGGACAAGGAGGAGTTAAGACAGGAGAAATGGATGGTGTTCTAAGAAGAGGAGAGACAGACCAGAGAGAGAGAGAACTCTAGTATGGCAGGAACTGAGGATGCTGAGATGGAGAGGTGGAAAATGTTGGGGGGAATGGCAAGAGATGAGGACAGAGAAATAAGAAAATCCCAGATCATGAAGAACTGGGCTCTATACTGAGGTCAACAGATGAGTCACCAACAGCTTTCAGACAGAGGAAAAACATATTTAGATCCCACTCTGGCTGTTATATAGAAAACAGACTGAGGGAATCAAGAGACAATGATACCAAACAGTATGGAAGAAATCCAAGCAAATGGCCACAGAGGTCTGATTTTACGGGGTAATAGCAGTGAAAGAAACTGCTGAGGTAGAGTGGTAACATGTAATGAACGGGTATGAGAAGGGAGGAAGATAAGCATTAAGAACACTCAGGTTCTGATCTGGATACTTGTACAGTTGGGGGAAAGATGTTGCTGATTCTCTGAAGCCACAGTCTAAAAGAAAAGAATAATCCTAAAGATACAGCCAGATGCAAGGGTGACCAGGTCCTTAATAGTATAGTGAACCATTCATTTATTCACTCAACAAATACTTTATGAATGTCTACCAGATGCCAGGCACTGCCATACCGCAAAACAAAGACACACAGTCCCTGCCCTTGAGAAGCTCACAGTACAACAAGGTGGGCAGCACACTGACATTAAAAACAGGTAACTATGACTCAAGACTCATCAATGTAACAAGCCAAGCCTTCAACTGACACACAAAGAGAATGTGCAGACTTCCAGGTTTCTTTTCATTTCTGCTCTGACCGTCAAAGTGACTTCTTACTTCTGTGATGCTCAAATTCTTAAGCAGCTCCAAGCAACAGGCATGCATAGTGACATTTCAAGAAAACACCTTTCCACTGTTCATCTAAAGTGACTATCACATTGGCAACCAAAGATTTGAGTTCCCTATCCTGTAACAGCCCCAAATCCACCATGTGATCTTCACTGACAATGTTCAAAGTGGAGTTTCACATCACAAACTAAAAACCCGTTTCATCCAAAATGATGTTTTCATTGGATGACACAATTCATTTCGTACAGCATTAAACTGCAAAATTTGTCCCATATACATACATTTAATTTGTCAACTGATGACTATCCAGTAAACTATGCCTATCTGCTAGCCAAAAAGTAATCCCAGGAAGAGGGACCATCTGAACTCAGTGATTGGTACAAATCACCCATGGGAAGTTTTGTTGCTCTGTGTCTGGTGCCTACTGAGTAAGTTCTTTCCTAGTAAGGAATGGGAAACACTTTGGGATCACTGATACCTTTTCTCCCAAATGTCCCCCTCCTGCTGCCCTCTCTCTTGCTAATGGTACAGCCAACTACCCATTCCCTAAGCAGAAACTTCAGAATCACTCTTGTCTCCTCCCTCTGCCCTCCTCACCTCCAATGTGTCCTGTCAATTACACTGTCAAAGTGTGGCTTGGTTTGGGCCTTACTCATTATCCTCAGTAGCTACCTTGATGGAGACCTCCTCTACTCTCATCTGGCCAGTGTGGAGACCTTCTAACCAGTCTCCTTTATCAGTCTCTCTCCCCATCCGTTCTCGGCATGGCCTCCAGAGTTAGCTCTCTAAAACAAAGGATCAATTCTCTTTCCTGATAATAGACAGAAAAGACTATAAGCCCTGTGATGAAAATGCCATTTGTAAGACATATAAGCAGTGAGCACAGTAGATCCTCAGTAAATATTTGTTGAAATTAAAGTTTACAAGTTCATATGCATTTTCTATAAGATCTATGCCTATTAAATAGGAACCAATTAAAATCACTAACTGACTTGCCTCAAAGAAAACAGATTGTGTTTGGGGTTTGGGTGAGAAATTAACATGATTTTATTGGTTTTTCTAATTTTAAAAGTAATACATGATCATCTAAAAGTCAGAAAAAGTCTACAGAAGATAATTTAAAATACCATAGTCCCACCATCCCCAGATGGCTAACGCTTACTAAGGGCTTATTTTAATTTTGTTATTTAATTTAATCTTCACCAAAAACCCTATGAGATAGATGCTATTATTATCTCCCTTCTATAGAAGTTTAAAGAGAATGAGTAATTTCCAAAAAATAAGTGAAGCTAAGAATTAACAAACAAAATGTTAGTATCTTTCCAGACTTTTCCTACTGTGTCTGTATACCTTTTAAAAATAGGATCAACCTATACAAGCTATGTTATAGCCTGCTTTTCCCACCCCACAGAGTAAGAAGTCATTAATCGCTTTTCAGGTCAATTAACATCATCATGTTTATTAAGGGCATATACAGCTAAACCCTACTGATCCTACTGATCCCCAACTACCTGGCATGCTGCCGATAACCAAGTATGCAAACAAATATTTGTTGAATAAATGAATGTCGTGATTTATATAACCAAACCCTTGGCTGGGAGGGGGGAGGATGCCAGTGGACTTAATTACCCAATGCATTACTCCTGAAGGACCCAATGTCCCACAGTGAACCTACCATGCTTCTCAAAAGGAATGTCGTCTTCTACAAAGGGTTCAAAATCTTCCCGCTGCTTTATCATGTAGTCCACTGTCTCCTGTCTGTGCTTGAGATGATTTCGTGAGTGTCCCTCCAATTGATCACCAAGAGCTCTGAACAAGCAATTACTGTAAAAACAACAACATGAGTCAAGACCTTTCAAAAATGAACTTAGTTCGTCTAAAACAATGATGCTTCATGCCAGATCATCCATGGAAATATTTTGTGCACACAGAGGTAAAGACTCAACTCTAATAGTCCAGGATTCTTCCAAGACCACGGGGGACAGCACGAGGGCATATTCAACCATATTACCTTCTTGAGAGGCAGCAAACAAGGATTCTATTCCCCATGTACCAGCTGGCTGACTCAGGAGTCACTAAACTTCCCTGGGCCTCATCTGCTTCAACAAGTGGAGCTGGTGATACACTAACCACCTGACTACAAGGTCCAGACCTTACAGGCCATTCCATGCCTAAGGGCTATGATTTGCAGATCCTCTTCCAAAATCATGTCCTATCTATAGCCTGTTTTCTAAAACAAGTTCCACTACAGCTGCCCAGCTAAGTAATCATCCATTTAACAAATAGTACCCAAAAAATAGCAATTTGTCAAGCTGCCGATACTAACAACTGAACAATACTCTGTTTGAGTCCCAAGAACACAGTGGAGAAATTCATGAGAAGGAAAGCACTTGGACAACAAACAGCTGCATTGTGGAAAGACACTTCCTCCTTGCCTCCTCACTTAGCACCCAGGGAGCAACGATGCCATTGTTATTCCTGCCAAATGAAAACTTTAAACACCATATTTTGTTTCTCTAAAATTAAAATACTGGTAATAAACTGTAAGAGTTATCTTTACTTTCAAACCCCTCAAAGGCTTCTAAATTCCAAACTATCACAAACACAGAGGCTTAGACACACAGAGACTCAAACAAGACAAACACAATCTGGTATCCTTAAAACTACAGAAATAAACAATTCTGAAGCCAAACAGTTGCCCAGTTTTACACCCAACTGTTTACTCTTCCAAATGAAAAACTATGATACTGTAATTCCAAAGTATAAACTCATCACTTTCAGAAAGATTTCATGTCTAAATGTGTAGGAAAAAAGGGGGTTTTGTTTTTCAACTCAGAAAAGTGAATTTTCAACAGAAAGCTATAGAAAGGCTGGAATCTCTTCTAATGTATAAGAATATACACTTTTTTTTTTTTGCAGGGGAGGGGAGAATTAAGACAGATTCTATAAATTAAAAACCAAGAAGCTTTCCAACAATCTAAGACAAGATTCTAGAAGGAATGGAATATAGAGTTCTATAGGCTAGACTGAGGTGTTTTGCTAAAATCTGACAATGGCAGTCTTTTTTCAACCATGAAGAAAAGTAAGTTAATCGATAAAACAATTTAAATGTCAAGCTTTTCCTTCAAACTTTTCTTAATCAGCATCTGCCACCATTAGCCTATTCTCGAATTTAGTTTAAGAGATGTGATGTATCACAAATTTATGTAGTTATTTTACATTTAATGTACCAAAATTCAGGGTATTCTACAGTTACATGTTTGCTAAGAACTTTTAATAACATGAGCAAATGTTCTCCAAAAAAGTAGGTGTAAAACTGTATATGCCACATGAACTCAATCAAGTTCATCTGTATGCTATACACATACACAGACATAGAAACACACACAAACATATGCCAAGAAAACACACAGAAACAACCATTTAAATAGTTCGTACAATGTGCCAGGGACTGTTCTAAACACTTTATATGTATTAAACATGTTGTGTCTCACAACTCTGAGATAGGTCCTATTACCATCCCTCAGGGGAAACCCGCCCGAGGTCACAGAACTAGTAAGTGGTCAGCCCAGGATCCAAGTCCAAATAACGTGGCTCTCACTCGAATGTCAACACCAAAATGATAGCCATAGTTACCCCTAGGTAGTAGAATGAAAAGTAATATTTAAGAGTAATTGTTACATTTTTTAATATGCTTTTCTATACTTACCAAACTTTGAGCTCATCAAAAACAAGTCAAAATAGACAAATCATTTCCTTTTCTGACAGGATTACAAGGTAATGAACAAACACTCCAGTGACCTGGGTTTCCTTAGGTGAGCCCAATAAGAGCACTCAAGAAACTCATGAGAACAAAGCACCGCTGCCCAAAGGGCCTCTAGGAGATCGGGGCCACTTCCTGAGTTCACATTCTCACCATTACCTATACCAGGACTTCTCAATCTCCACACTATTGACATTCCAGGATCATTTTTTTGTTGTGGGAGGCTGTCCTGTGCACTGTAGGAAGTTTAGGAGAATACTTGGCCTCTGCCATTAGCTGCCAGTAGCACATCACTACCTCCCTCCCCATCAGTTGTGACAAACAAAGATGTCTCTAGACATTGCCAAAAGTCCCCTGGAGGGCAAAATCATCCCTGCTTGAGAAGCACTGTGTTATAGGGATATATGGCAGGTCTTGCATTTGAGTTCACAAAAACAACCAATCACATCAAGAGCACACAAATGTTTTGAGTGCACAATAATTTACTATTAGACAATATTGCAACACACGCACCAAAAAACCTAACGTGCTCTCTAGGCTGCAGTAATAACAGTAAATGCGCAGAAAAAGGAGAAGGTTTTATTATTTGAGGTCAGACCACAGATAGGGTACTGGGTACCATTCTAGCTACTGTATTTTAAGAGAGACGTATTCAGATAAATGATGTGGCTTTAATACAATATGAAGAACTACTAGTGATGTTTGGCCTAAAGAAGGCTCAGGGGACATGATCAATACCTCCAACTGTCATGTGAAATTAAAATTATACCTGTATAATAAAATGAAAACCTGGAAGCCACATAGATTTTGGCAAATAAAAGGTAATTTCACCTTAGCTCTATGGAGGTAGACGACATAGACTCAGGATTCTGCCAATTTCTATACCTAGCAATTCGCAGCAATTGTCTAGATGTGTGTTGTTTAATAGTGGTTGCTAACCGCATGTGACTACTGAGCACCTGATGTGGCTAATCCACAGTGAGGTGTGCTATCAGTGTAAAATACTAGATTCTGAAGAGGTCATAAGAAAATATGAGAGATCATCAGCCGGGTGCAGTGGCTCACGCCTGTAATCCCAGCACTTTGGGAGGCCAGGGCAGGCGGATCACCTGAGGTCAGCAGTTTGAGACCAGCCTGACCAACATGGAGAAACCCTGTCTCTACTAAAAATACAAAATTAGCCAGGTATGGTGGCGCACGCCTGTAATCCTGTAATCCCAAGCTACGCAGGAGGCTGAGGCAGGAGAATTGCTTGAACCTGGGAGGCGGAGGCTGCGGTGAGCCAAGATCGTGCCACTGCACTCCAGCCTGGGCAACAACAGCGAACTCTGTCTCCAAAAAAAAAAAATAAAAAAAATAAAAAAATTAGATCATCAATAATTTTTATATTGAATTGTATGTCAAAATAGTAATATTTTAGATATAATAGCTTAAATAAAATATACTAAAATTAGTTTCACCTGTTTCTTTTTAATGTGGTTACCAGAAAAATTTTAAATCACATATGTGGTTCACATTCTATTTCCCCTGGACAGCACTGATCTAGATCACTGATTCTCAAAGTGTGTTCCCGGACTAGGAGCATCAGCATCCCCTGGGCACTTGTTAGAAATGAAAATGCTGGGGCCCACCCAGGCCTACTCAATCAGGCATTCTGGGGTTGGGGCCCAGCAATGTAGCCCTTCCAGGTGTTTTCACTAGCAGTCCAGGTGGTTATGTTGCAGGCTGAAGTTTGAGAAACACTAGTTGAGACTCTAGACTCTAAATCAGTCACTCTCAATTATGGATGCATATAAGAATCATCTGTAAAATTTTTTTTTAACAAACATCAATAACCAGGCCCCACTCTAGGATTCTGATATAGTTGATCTAGGGGAGAGCCCAGGCCCTGAATTGTTTCAAAAGTTCCTCCCCAGATATTCTAGTATGGCACCCAGTTGAAAACCACGGAGTGAGGCACAAAAGATGGCACTGCTGTTCAGGTGACACAGGCAATAGACAAGATGATGTGTGAATGCCCTTCTACTACTATGATCCTGCAATATTAAAAACAAAACTAAAACTAAAAAATAAACTACTTGTTAGCAATAAGATAAATAGCTAAAATTAGTGATTCTTCAATGTTTCAATTTTAGAACACTGCTAATGAGTAATGTAACTCAGAACTACATTTAGTAAGACACAACTAGACATAGTTCAGAGGTATGTTAATATTGTACTGCCTAATACATAGAGTTATACATTCTTTTCACACTATAGCCAATCATGTTTTTAAGGAAAACATCAAGGTTAAACTATTTCTTGCTTGCTTTGAAAAATGAATCCAATTTATGTGCGTCCACCTTCCAGAGAACACACGAAATATGAAGCTGGTCCAGGAAGCATTATAAAACCCTCTAAGTAGCTCCGTGATTAATCTATACTAAGCTGACTCAACCCATGTAAAGGCTGTATTACAGGATATTGGCTAATTCATCCCTAAACCCCCTCAGGTTCCAGAATGCTACAGGTACCATATTGCCAACAATGAACATGCTCATAGATACTATATCAGGCTACTCCAGATTGTAATCAAATCTGAATGAAAACAGGGAACGCTAGAGATGTCAACTATTTTTTAATAGTCTTTAACTTCACTGTATTTCACCCTGAGTCCTTAATAAACATTAATAAAAGAATCTGTTGGCCAGGCGCGGTGGCTCACACCTGTAATTCCAGCACTTTGGGAGGCCAAGGCGGGTGGATCATGAGGTCAGGAGTTCGAGACCAGCCTGGCCAACATGGTGAAACACCATCTCTACTAAAAACACAAACAAATTAGCTGGCTGTGGTAGCAGGTGCCTGTAATCCCAGCTACTCAGAAGGCTGAGGCAGGAGAATTGTTTGAACCCAGGAGACAGAGATTGCAGTGAGCCGAGACTGTGCCACTGCACTCCAGTCTGGGTGGCCGAGTAAGACTCTGTCTTGGGGGGGAGGGGAGAAGAATCTGTTGACACCTGCCAACCCATCACATACACAGGAAACACCATCCCCTGCAGTGATAAAGTCTGTCATCACCACATTCGAAAGGACTAGGATACTGACGAGGGCTGAACCACAGTCCAGCTAATGGAACTCATGTAAAGAACTTGTGAACAGAAGGTGGTTAGCTCCATGAAGCCCACACAAGAGGAAATATGATCATTTTATCTAACACTGTCCGAAGAACAGGAACCTTGGAAGAGAGATATGAGCACTCCAGTCAAGCTGGTTTCTGGAGCCTAGCTTCACTGCCCGTTACTTCTACCCTTGTGCCCTACACTACCTGTCACCCTGAACAACCTGTAGATCTCCCAAAAACATCGTGTCCTTGTGCCTCTGTATAAACTCCTCCTCAGATGGGAACATTCTCTTGGTGTACCCCTATTGGTCCTTCATGACCCAATCAGAGCATGACACCCTCTGAGAGGCATCTAGCAGTGTATCCAATGACTATTTACCGAATGAACAAGAAGGACTTCCTGGCCAATTCATAGAGTAGTAGCCTTTTCCTTCTCAATAGTACCATTATAATCAGTCACTGTTACTAAAAATATATCAAACTATATTTTAATAATTTGTATCATCTGTTCTCAAAGTGTGACTCAAGGGACCGGAGATGTGGGAAGGTCTCTGATATGCTTTCAGGGTATCCATGAGTTCAAAACTAAGATGTAATGTACCTTTTTCATTCTCATTCTCTCACAAGTGCACAGTGGAGTTTTCCAGAGGCTACCTGATGCATGACGTCATCACTCTGACAGCTAATGGAATGTGTGTGTATTCTTGTGTTTTAAAACTTTGTTTTACTTTCTAATATAGTAAATACTCATAGCTATAACCCATATAAAGTTCTTTGTGTTTCTCAGTAATTTTTAAGAATGCCAAGAGATCTTAAGACCAAAAAAGCTGAGACCCACTGTTACGTGTTTCTACCTTAGGCTACGAAGTCCCTAAGTATCTTAGTCATCAACATATTCCCAGCACTCTACTTAAGGTGTGCTGAATTAACTTGAAAAGTATGCTGTGTGTGTATGGGGGTGTGGGGATAGGGAGCAGAAGTCGTACCCCCAAAGTTTCCCATAACCTTATGAAAGCCCCCTCAAGAGTTTACAACTCCCTGTGCTGATTCCTCCTCCTAAGTAACCTTCTATTGAGTACTTCAGTTTCCTGGGCACCCTGACATTGAGAATACCACACCCAGTATACCAGACACAAGCAATCCAATCATTTGCAAGGAAAAGCCCCCATGTCCCATGCCAATTCCACTGTATTCAGTTGGTATTTTTGTTTCTATAACAGTGTCTTGTGCTTAGGCTTAGGCTAGCTGACCTCCCTCTATTATTTTTATATTTCATTCAGCAAAAATGCACTGACTGCCTTCCATGTACCAAGCACTTTGCCAGATGATGGTGAATAAATGTAATCAAGTTCCAACTGCATCTTAAGCAAAAACAGCAACGCAGCAAAGTGTGGTGAACTCTTTGTGAGCAAAAAGAAATCCAATTTGCCTGAAGCAATGAGCATATACAGGAACGGTGGGAAAGGGAAATTAGGACCAGTTCACAGTCTTAATCAATAAGCTGCAATGTAATGTGAAATTTTTTAAAACACCTTCTTCTGCAGTTAATATCTAAGGCAATTCCTGGCCGGGGGTGGTAGCTCATGCCTGTAATCTTGGCACTTTGGGAGGCCGAGGCAGGAGGATCGCTTGAAGCCAGGAGTTCGAGACCAGCCTGGGCGACATAGCAAAATCACCGTCTCTACAAAATAACAATAATAATCAACTAAGGCAATTCCTTATGGTCTTTAATCTCACTTTGGTCTTCCCTCTGCAGGATTTGAGCACTCAAATACGGGGAGGAAAAAACAAAAGCCAGGCTGTTACTAACACTCTCTCTTCCAAAGTGACACAGCTGACAACCAGATCCCCTTTTACCTGCCCCTGCAATGGGATCCTAACTGTTCTCCCCTCTTCCTGACCCTTTTTCCTTCTTCCATCCATGTTCCTGGAGCCATATCCCCTTTCTTGAAGCTAATTTTCTTCCTCCTCCCCTCTCTCCCCCTCCGCGTTCCCTAAAGCAAGCTGGACCTGGATTCAGTCTAAGTCCCAAGAAAGCTTGGGTAAGCACCTTTGCTTACAGAGAAACTGAGGCCCATGGAAGCAGGAATTAGAGAAGCTGCCTTCAGCTCAGTAAACAGGCGACCTAATTTCACAAATGTAAATGGGGGCACCACCCAACAACCAAGGACTCAAAGGAAGCAAAGCGTTCTACCAAGTTGGGCTTACTCAGACTCCTTCGATTGGTCTTATCGTCATGATGACTGTTTTTCCAATGCCTGGCTCCATCTCATTCCTTCAGAACTCAGCTTAAATATCACCTTTCAGACAGCCCTTCCTGGCCACAATCCAGTGGCCCTGCTCCCATATACGGTCTCAGGACCCACTTTCTATTTCGCTCGCGGCGTCTGCCATGATTAGGACCCTTTGGGATCCCCGCGAGCGTCTCGGGGCGAGGGGCTTGTCCGCCTAGCTCGCAGCTGGACGCCCTGCACTCGGAGCGTGGCTGGCTCGCGGGAGGCGCCCGGGACGCCCGAATGAATGGATGGACGCGAGCGGGCAACGGTCGCCAGGCCGAGCCAGGCGCGTCCCCCGGCGCCGCCTCCCTCGCTGCCGGCCCGCCTCACCCGTCCCCCGGCACCTCCCGCAGCTTCAGCCCCAGGGCCTGCAGCTGGTTGGCGAAGCTGACGAACTCCTCCTCGCAGCCGCCGCCGCCGCCGGACTCCGGCCGGTTCCGCCGCTCCTTGGCCAGGGCCCGGCGCGCCGCCCGCTCGTCCCGCTTGCGCTCGGCCTCGGCTTTCCGGCTGCCGCTGCCCGGCCGGCTCTTCGCCGCCTGCTTTCGGGACATGGCCTTAGCCTGCAGTCCCCAGCGGCAGGAGGGAAAGCCGCAGGACCCCCCAGCGTCCGCCTCAAGCGTCGAGAAAGTAAAACAGCGCGAGCCACGGCGCCCGGCGACGACGGCGCAGCAACCGCGCCTGCGCCGGCGCCCGGCACCCCGGTCACATGATGGAATCCCCGCCTCCTTTGAGGGGCTCGGCGAGCAGACGCCGTAGAGAGCTAGAGGGGCACCCATCTTAGTTTGTTCTATTCTGCCCTCTAGTGGTGGATGGTACTCAACGTGAGTGGCAGGAGCGACCGGAGAGGGACCAGAGAGAACAAAGCAGGAACAAATCAAGCAGAGAAACTAAAGATGATAGATGAGTGGAACACAGAACAGCGGCAAAAGTTAGGACCGGAGATGAATAAAAACGATTTAAACTCTTGCTGCGAGCCTACTACAGTTGGATAGGCACTTTCACACGGCTCATTCTTGTTTAATTATCCCCAGGTTACAGGAAACTCAATCTGAGTGATTAAATAATTTCAAGATCACACAGCTAAGAGGCAGAGCTTTGCCCTGGCTCCAAAGCCCGCACACTTGTTTATTTAATCCTGCCCTTCATCTCTCCGCCTTCCTTCGTAACTCAAGGGAGAGGTCGCCCTTCTGTCCGAGACCACTGGAAATCCTAATTCCATCCTAGAGCGACCCACCTAGGTTTGCCCGGACTAGAGGTTTTCTTGGGATGCAGGACTTTCCGTTTTAACACTGAGACAGACCAGGCCGGGCGCTATGGCTCACGCCTGTAATCCCAGCACTTTGGGAGGCCGAGGTGGGCTGACCACGAGGTTAGGAGATCGAGACCATCCTGGCTAACACGGTGAAACCCCGTCTCTACTAAAAATACAAAAATAGCCGGGCGTGGTGGCGGGCGCCTGTAATCCCAGTTACTCGGGAGGCTGAGGCAGGAGAATGGCATGAACCCGGGAGGCGGAGCTTGCAGTGAGCCGAAATTGCACCACTGCACTCCAGCCTAGGGGACAGAGCGAGACTCCGTCTCAAAAAACAAAAAACAAAAACAAAAACTGAGGCCAGGCGCGGTGGCCCACGCCTGTAATCCCAACACTTTGGGAGGCCGAGGCCAGGAGATCGCCTGAGGTCAGGAGTTCGAGACCAGCCTGGCCAGCTGGCCAAGATGGTGAAACCCCATCTATAGTGTGTGAGGCTGAGGCTTGGAGTACAAATGAATCTGTCACCCAGGTAGTGAGCAAAGTACACAATACACAATAGGTAGTTTTTCAACCCTTTCCCCCAACTGCCTCCCGACTCTTGTATTCCCCAGAGTCTATTGTTCCCCAGAGTCTATTGTTCCCATCTTTGTGTCCATGTGTATCCAATGTTTAGCTCCCACTTATAAGAACATGCAGTATTTGGTTTTCTGTTTCTGCCTTAGTTCACTTAGGATAATGGTTTCCAGCTGTATCCATGTTGCTGCAAAGGACATGATTTTGTTCTTTTTTATGGCTGCATAGTATTCCATGGTGTATATATACCACATTTTCTTTATCCAATCCACTGTTGATGGGTACCTGGGTTGATTCTACTCTTTGCTATTGTGAATAGTGCTGCAGTGAACATACAGGTGCATCTGTCTTTTTGGATATATATTCCTTTGGGTATAGACCCAGTAATGAGATTGCTGGGTCGAGTGGTAGTTCAATTTTTAGTTCTTTGAGAAATCTCCAAACTGCTCTCCACAGTGGCTGAACTAATTTACATTCCCACCAACAGTGTAAAAATGTTCCCCTTTTCCCCACAGCCTCAGCAACATCTGCTATTTTTTCTTTTTAACAAAAGCCATTCTAACTGGCATGAGATGGTATTTCATTGTGGTTTTGATTTGCATTTTTCTGATGACAATAAGAATGCAAAAGAGAGTTGTAAAGGTTAAATAAAAACGTAAAGCCCCAGGCATGAAGTAAGTACCTATTTAATGAAGTTGTTTGAATCAGTTCTCTGGAAATCTCATGAGCTCAGGGGCAGACTTCCAAACTTTAGAAACCAGGGAAGAAAGATTTCTCACCACCAAATATGTGGAAATACAGACTGCTAACATATCGATAGAAAAGCGAACACTTGCCCATCTTGTAAAAATCTTTTTGGCTGGGCGTGTGGCTCATGCTTGTAATCCCAGCACTTTGGGAGGTGGAGGCAGGCAGATCACCTGAGGTGAGGAATTCGAGGCCAGCCTGTAATCGCAGCTACTGGGGAGGCTGAGGCAGGAGAATCACTTGAACCCGGGAGGCGAAGGTTGCAGTGAGCCGAGATTGCGCCATTGCACTCCAGTCTGGGCAACAAGAGTGAAACTCCTTCTCAAAAAAAAAAAAAAAATCCTTTTCTGGCATAAGCCCTTAGCCTTTAGCCCACACACAGATTTTGAATGGGCGAATTTCTCTTCTCTCAGCGGAGACCTGTGTTAGACAGTGTCTCTAAGTGCAAATCAATGCCGCCTATAAATTATATTTAAAGGCCAAAGGGAAGGAGTATAGTACTTGTAAATAAAATGAATGCTCTGCCCACTTCACTAGAGTTAATTAAAAGAATCATTGGCCCACACAGTGGCTCATGCCTGTGATCCCAGGACTTTGGGAGGCCAAAGTGGGGGTATCGCTTGAGCCCAGGAGTTCAAGATCTGCCTGGGCAACAAAGTGAGATTCCCCATCTCTACAAAAAACGTTTTAATTAGCTGGGCATGGTGATGCACGCCTGTAGTCCCAGCTATTCGGGAGGGGCTAAAGTTGGAGGATCACTTGAGCCTGGGAGTTTGAGGCTGCAGTGAGGTATGACTGTGCCACTGCACTCCAGCCTAGGTGACAGAGCAAGACCCTGTCTCAAAAATAATAATAATAGTAATCAAACCTCATTGGATGGCAGTATAAATTAGTAAAAAGTGTGACTAACAGAATTTTAGTGAAGAAATGCAGCTTTAGGACTTTCAAGAACATACCATCAAGGGTATGGGAAAATGAGAACTCTCGCACACTGCTGTTGGGAGGTAAATTTATCTAGCCACTTTGGAGGGCAATTTGGACTGTATCTGGTAACTTTGGGGTTTTTGGGGGGTTTTTTTGTTTGTTTGTTTGTTTGTTTTGAGATGGAGTCTTGTTCTGTTGCCCAGGCTGGAGTGCTGTGTTATGATCTCGGCTTACTGCAACCTCTGCCTCCCGGGCTGAAGAGATTCTCAGAGATTCTCCTGCTTCAGCCTCCACAGCAGCTGGGATTACAGGCACACACCACCATGCCCAGCTAATTTTTTTTTTTTTTTTTTGTATTTTTAGTAGAGGCGAGGTTTCACCATGTTGGCCAGTCTGGTCTCGAACTCCTGACCTCAGGTGACCCGCGTGCCTCAGCCTCTCACAGTGCTGGGATTAGAGGCATGAGCCACTGCACCTGGCCTGTGTCTGGTAACATTTTAAATGTCTAGTGTCTACATCTCATGATCTATCCTAAAAATAGAAATATTACATCTCCTCCTAAACTCCTTGTGTGTGTCCGTATTCCAAATTTTCCTGGTGCAAGACGATGAACCCCAGGGTATATACCCCAGACAATGTAGCTCCTTCAAAAGTACACTCTGAGACGCAAATAGTCCTAAAGCAAATTACATGCACGTGCACTAGAAGGTATGTCCAAGTGTTAGCAGTTGGCCCGTTCAGGTTCTTGACTTAGCCACGTAAAAGAATTTGAGAGTGAGTCCAAAGTACTCCAAAGAGTAGGCAAAGAAGTTTATTGCAAAGCAAAAGTGATATAGGAGTTAAGAAGAAATCGCGTAGGCAGATAGTAAGGGCATGGGAGTCCTCGGTAAGGCTTTTCTTTTTAATGAAAAGCAGCCCCAAATCATTTTCTAACAAACAGTGGCCTGTAAAGTGGAGCTGCAGACATAGACAAACAAGCTGGGAGCTTGCACGGGTAAATGCCACAGGGAACTACGGACTAGACATGTTCAAGATGGGGGCTTCATCACCTCTTCTCTGCCAGCCACGTGTACAGTAAGGAGCAGACAAGATAGCCTGCCAAGAATAATTTATTTGCATAATGAGATTAGGGTGGGGAACCAGCTTTCCCTGCTATGTAAATGTCACACCTGACTGAACCAATCTGTGAGCCCTATGTAAATCAGACACCGCCTCCTCAAGCTGGACTATAAAATCCAGTGCATCACCACCTGCCATTCTTTTCCACTCTTTCTCTTCTCTTCTGCCTATTTAACCTCAGCTCCTAAACTTGTGTGTGTCCGTGACCTAAATTTTCCTGATGCCAGACGACGAACCCCAGGGTATATACCCCAGACAGTGTAGCTGCTTCAAAAGTACACTCTGAGAGGCAAAGCAGGCTGCTAAAAGGGAGAGGCAGCCCCTAGTACCTTAAGGGGAATTCCCTTTATGGGAGCTGTACATGCATATTCATAAAATACTGCTGAGGTCAAACATGCAAAGACAGACCTGCAGTTGGCACGTGTGCTTAGCATCTACATGCTCTAACACGCATCACATGTATCATTAGCATATAAAACCACCTAGGGGTGTGTTTTTTACTTTTTTTTTTTTTTTTTTTTGAGACAGAGTCTTGCTCTGTTTGCAGTGGCGCCATCACGGCCCACTGCAACCTCCACCTCCCAGGCTCAAGCCATCCTCCTGCTTCAGCCTCCGTAGTAGCTGGGACTACAGACGCTAGCCATCACGCACTGCTAATTTTCTGTTTAATTTTTATAGAGACGACGTCTTACTATGTTGCCCGGGCTGCTCCCGCCTCAGCTTCCCAATGTGCTCGGATAAGCGTGAGGCACTGCGCCCGGCCTTTTGTTTAACCGTTAAAATGAGGAAAAGGTCTACAAGCTAAACCTTGAGCCTAGCTGCCCATGCGGGACCCCGGAGAAGTCCCTAGCCCCCTCAGGGCAGGCATTTGTAGCTAATAGCTTCTTGGGCTTTTGAAGCTGATTGGCTGGAAATTGGAGAAGCTACAAGAAGAATTAGGGCTTTTTGTTCTCTTTTCCGGGCTGTCTGAGACAGATACCAGGAACTTGTAACCATCTGGTCGGCTGGTATCCTGTGGGACCCTTGCAGAAGAGTTAGGCGTGGGTGCAAAGGATGCGGAAGGAACCCGCGGAGCATCACACAAGGGCACAAGTCAACATGGCCTTCTAACCTTACTTATCCTGCCTCAGAAGGATGTTTAGGGCATGATGGTGTGTAAAAACAAATAACTAGAAACAACCTAAATATCCATCAATAGGAAAATGGCTTCTTAAATTATGGAACAGCTATTTATTACATACAATGCAGCAGCTTAAAAGAATGAGGTGGTGGATAGATGACGGGTTGTGAGGTGCAGCAAACCACCATGGTACATGTATACCTATGTAACAAACCTGCACGTTCTGCACATGTATCCCAGAACTTAAAGTAAAATAAAAACAAAAAAAGAATGAGGTGGTGGAGAAATGAGGTCGGTCTAGATGAACTCACATGGTTAGCTCTCCTAGGCATGTGGTCAAATGAAAAGCATGGGATCCAATGATCCGTTCAGTGCAGCCTTTATGTAAAACTCAACAACATAAGACACAACAGAAGAATTACATGTTTTCTGCAAGTATATGTGTGTAGTTTTTTTTTTTTCCTTTTTTAGTGACAGGCTCTCACTCTGTTACTCAGGCTGGAGTGTGGTGGGGCAACTATGTCTCACTATAGCCTCCAATACCTCGACTCAAGCAATCTTCTCGCCTCTATCTGCATACTTAGAAACGTAGAAGATGGTCTCGAAAGACACATAGCAAATGAATCAGAGTAAGGAGAGAGGAAAGAGTGAAAGTGACCTTATCGTTATTTCATATGTATTTTTAAATGAGGCTATTGTGTTCATGTATTGTGTGCATCATCACAATTAATAAAATTATTATTATTTTTTGAGACAGAGTTTTGCTCTTGTCGCCCAGGCTATAGTGCAATGGCGCAATCTCGGCTCACTGCAACCTCCACCTCCCGTGTTCAAGTGATTCTCCTGCCTCAGCCCTCCTAGTAGCTGGGATTACAGGTGCCCGCCACCACGCCCAGCTAATTTTTTGTATTTTTAGTAGCGACAGGGTTTCACCATGTTGGCCGGGCTGATCTTGAGCTCCTGACCTCGGGTGGTCTGCTCACCTCAGTCTCCCAACGTGCTGGGATTACAGGCATGAGCCACTGCACCCGGCAAAATCAATAAAATTATTAATTTTTCTTTTTTTTTCTTTTTTTGAGACGAGGTCTCACTATGTTGCCCAGGCTGATCTCAAACTCCTGGACTCAAGCAATCTTCCCACCTCAGCCTCCCAAAGTGCTAGGATTATAGGCATCAGCCACCACACCTGGCCAACAAAATTATTTTTCTAGACTAACAAAATCTATTTTTCCCTCACACTGAAGCCCTATAGAGTTATCTTGGGATCTACTTTATCAGCTAAAAGGAATTTGCAATAAGCATGTAGCTTTCCCCTAGAAACAGGCATTTCTGAAGTCTTTAAGAGTTCTTAGCTTTTGCTCTCTTGCCCTTCTCACCATATCACCCTCTGATCAATCTTGATTTTATTGCTAATTTGTTCTTCTCCTGAGGACAAGGTTCTCTAAGCAAAATTAAATATCAAATCAGCCATGTTCAAACTGTCACAGGTTAAGACTTACTAGAATTTGATGGGTTTTTTTGTTTTTGTTCTTGTTTTTTGAGATGGAGTCTCACTCTGTTGCCCAGGCTGGAGTACAGTGGCATGATCTTGGCTCACTGCGACCTCCACCTCCCAGCTCAAGCGATTCTCCTGCCTCAGCCTCCCAAGTAGCTGGGATTACAGGCGTGTGCCACCAGGCCTGGCTGATTTTTGTATTTTTAGTAGAGACAGGGTTTCACCATGTTGACCAGGTTGGTCTTGAACTCCTGACCTCAAGCAATCCACCCACCTCGGCCTCCCAACGTGCTGGGATTACAAGCATGAGCCACCATGCCCGGCCAGGATTACTAGAATTTGAATTCATAATATTTCACTCTATTTGATGGGCACAGGGGACTTATGTAGACATCAAATAATCGGGACAAAAAGCATCCCCACAACTCACCACCCAAACCCACTGCACAAGTGGACCTAGCACAGTTGGGGGTGCTCAGTACAAATGGTTAGCTGGCAGAACCTGTGAGAAGGATGAATTCAGGTGGGCAGTCTCTGGTACTAAGGCCAGGTCTTTATTTTATTATTATTATTATTATTATTATTATTATTATTATTGAGACAGGAGTCTCACTCTGTCTGTCGCCCAGGCTGGAGTGCAGTGGCACGATCTTGACTCACTGCAACCTCCGCCTCCGGGGTTCAAGCGATTCTCCTGCCTCAGCCTCCCGAGTAGCTGGGACTACAGGCGCATGCTATCACGCGTGGCTAATTTTTTTGTATTTTTAGTAGAGACGGGGTTTCACCGTGTTAGCCAGGATGGTCTCGATCTCCTGACCTCATGATCCGCCCGCCTCAACCTCCCAAAGTGCTGGCATTACAGGTGTGAGCCACCACGGTTGGCCTTATTTGATTTTATTTTAGAGACAGGATTTTGCTCTGTTGCCCAGACTGGAGTACAGTGGTGTGATTACGGCTCACTGCAGCGTCGACCTCCTGGGCTCAAGCAGTATTCCCACCTCAGCTTCCCGAGAGGCTGGGATTATAGGTGCACATCACCACACCCAACTGATTTTTTTATTTTTTCATTTTTTGTAGAGAGGGAGTCCCACTGTATTGCCTAGGCTGATCTCAAACTCCTGGCCTCAAGTGATCCTCCCATCTTGGCCTCCAAAAGTACTGGGATTACAGGCATGAGCCACTGCACCCAGCCAAGTCCAGGTCTTTCATTTCCTCATTTGTTCCTAATGTTGTGAAAATGCAACATGGTTTGATTACTGTTATTAGTCCATTCTCACACTGTTATAAAGAACTGCCTAAGACTGGGTAATTTATAAAGAAAAGAGGTTTAATTGGCTCACAGTTCTGCATGACTGAGGAGGCCTCAGGAAACTTACAATCATGGCAGAAGGAAAAGAGGCACGTCTTACATGACAGTAGGCGAGAGACAGCAAGTGTGCAAAGGAGGAACTATCAGACATTTATAAAACCATTAGATCTTGTGAGAACTCACTCATTATCATGAAAACAGCATGAGAGACACTGCTCCCATGATCCAATCACCTCCCACCAGGTCCCTCCCTCGACACTTGGGGATTATGGGGATTATAATTCAAGATGATATTTGGGTGGGGTCACAGAGCCTAACCATATCGATTACCTTCCATGGCAGTATCCTAGTAGGGCACAGGGAAGAATGTTACTCAGCAAAAGTCTTTTTTTCCCTCTTTCAGTCACCCTATGTTTCTGCTTCTGCTTTGATGGTGGTGGTGATAGTGATAGTGATGTTGAGGGCATGTGTGTGTTTGCATATATGCGCACACACATGTGGAATTATCTGACTCCTTTTTCTCTCTCTCTCTTTTTTTGAGATGGCGTCTTGCTCTGTCACCCACTCTGGAGTGCAGTGGTGCAATGTCGACTCACCACAAACTTCGCCTCCTGGGCTCAAGCGATTCTTCTGCCTCAGCCTCCCAAGTTGCTGGGACTACAGGCACATGCCACCACGCCTGGCTAATTTGTATGTATTTTTAGTAGAAATGGAATTTCACCATGTTGGCCAGCCTGGTCTTGAACTCCTGACCTTGGGTGATCCGCTTGCCTTGACCTCCCAAAGTGCTGGGATTACAGACATGAGCCACCACACCCAGCCTCCCCTGTCTCTTTCTGCTTGCAGTTCCTGTTCTTGATGGCCATGGGTCATCCTCCGTGTGCCTCTGCCTGTCCCACTTTCCCTCTCCAACTTCATCCTCTTCCTCTGCATTTCCAGGCTCCTTTTATCTTAACCACTTAGCATAGGGTGGACCAAAATAAAAAATAAAACAACCAGTTTTGGAGTGGTCAGACAGAATTAAGTCCAGTTCCCGCTTCTTACAAGCTGTGTGGCCAGCATTGTTTTCCATAATCTTTTTGAGCTCTAGTTTCTTCGTGTGGAAAAATGAGAGCAGTTGGGGCTTCTCCTCCGGGTTGTTCTGAGGTACTGATATCACAACTCCAGCAAAGTCCCTGGCACCATAAGTGTTAGTTTCCCTCCTCCTCTTTCCCTTAATTTCTGGGCTTTTTTTTTTTTTCCTTCCTCACCACTGCCCATTCTCTCTACTTTCTCCTAAATGGCTATAAGACCAAACTATATTACGTATACTAAATTATTCATATGTGTGAAATGAAGGGTTTAATATCCTTCATCATTCCTTTTCCTAGCCACTAGAAATTGCTAGAAACCTGGCCAGGCACTGTGGCTCACGCCTATAATCCCAGCACTTTGGGAGGCTGAGGCAGGTGGATCACGACGTCAGGAGTTCAAGACAAGCCTGGCCAAGATGGTGGAACCCTGTCTCTACTAAAATACAAAAATTAGCTGGGCATAGTGGTGGCCACCTGTGATCTCAGCTACTTGGGAGGCTGAGGCAGAGAGTTGCTTGAACCCGGGAGGCAGAGGCTGCATTAAGCCGAGATCACGCCACTGCACTCCAGCCTAGGCGACAGAGCGAGACTCCGTCTCAAAAAAAAAAAAAAAAAAAAAAAGAAATAGAACATTCTGCATTTCTCTCAAGGACAATAAAACATCAGCTATTGTTTGTACGTGACCCTCACTTGATCCATGTTATCAGTGGCCCTTAATGGGGAAAATATGCTTATGGGGTGGCATAAGAGGACTCCTCTTCCTCATGCTCATTCAGTGAACTTGCTGGACCTCAAGCTGCGGGATTTATCTTTTACAGCTCCATAGCAATGTCTTTGTTTGGTGTCTCTGTGCCAGAGGTCCTAATGGCCCACAGTATTTGCAGTCATCGTCATCCTGTGTAAACTCATTACTTATAACTGCATCATCGGCTCCTGTGCCAGGACCCCACCCTGGGGCACAAATGAACTAACCAGGGAGGTGAGGGGAAGTGGAAGCCTGTTCCGCAGGCCACACGAGGGGGCAGCAGAAAGACATATTTTGTGATGTGGAGATGAACCGCCGTCAACTCAACTTTTCCCCACGTCTAAGGGAATAGACTTGGCATAAAGCAAAAAAAAGGCTTATAGAACAGAAAAGCACATTGGAAATGATCCTTTTCCAACTTTGCCGTTTTATAGATGGAGATTGAGGCCCCAAGAAGGTAAAGTGGATCTGTTGGTCCCATTAGCTGGTTACTAGCAGAGCAGGAACTCGAACACAGCCCTCTCTCCCCTCATCATCCCACACTGCCGGGCATGAAGTCGCATCCCCAAGGTGGGCCCAACAACTTTCTGTCTTTTCTCTCAATATACATGGATATTTTTCTGATATGAAAAATACATGTCGGCCGGGAGTGGTGGCTCATGCCTATAATCCCAGCACTTTGGGAGGCCGAGGTGGGTGGATCAACTGAGGTCAGGAGTTCAAGACCAGCCTGGGCAACATGGTGAAACCCTGTCTCTACTAAAAATACAAAAATTAGCCAGGCGTTGTGGCATGCATCTGTAGTTCCAGCTACTCAGGAGGCTGAAGCACGAGAATCGCTTAACCCGGGAGGCGGAGGTTGCAGTGAGCTGAGATCGCACCATTGACCTCCAGCCTGGGCATCAGAGCGAGACTCCATCTCAAAAAAAAAAAAAAAAGAGAGAGAGAGAGAAAGACATGTTCATGATAGAAAACCAAAAAAGACACTAAAAATGGAAAAGAAAACAAAATCACCCATACTTGCACTCTTAGAAATAATGATTGTTGCCATTTTGATGTGTTAGGTTGAACCACGTGAAATTGCTGATATTTGACCATTTTCAACCTACAAAAATGACAATTTCATATGGTTTAACCTAATATTTCCTCCCACCTTTTCTCCACGACAAACATAAAACTATCTTAAAATATAAAATGAGGATAAGACTACATGTGTATATTTGTGTGTATTTCTTTAGAGCCCACCTTTTTTTTCTTTTTGAGATGGAGTCTTGCTCTGTCACCCAGGCTGGAGTGCAGTGGCATGATCTCTGCTCACTACAACCTCCGCCTCCCAAGTTCAAGAGATTCTCCTGCCTCAGCCTCCCGAGTAGCTGGGATTACAGGCATGCACAACCCCCCCTGGCTAATTTTTTGTATTTTTAGTAGAGACGGGTTGGCTAGGCTGGTCTTGAACTCCTGACCTCGTGATCCACCCGCCTCGGCCTCCCAAAGTGCTGAGATTACAGGTGTGAGCCACCGTGCCTGGCCTAGAGCCTACCTTTTAAAGTGAAATATTAGCAATTACAAATATATAAAGAGAATAATGCCACATACACTCACATGTCTCCCACTCTTCCCCTGAGAAATAAGATGTCACATATATAATCAAAGCCCACACTATCCACCTCTCCCCAACAGGAGTTCCTCCCTATCACCTTGAGGTAACCACTATCATCACTTTGGTATTTATCGCACATCGGTTTGTATCACTAAATCATATGCAGTATCGTTTAGCATTTTTAACTTTATATAAATGAGACCAAGGTAGATGTATCTTCTATGGCTTTTATTGTTTATAAAGGATTATATGTATGTGTGTGTATATATATATATACATATTTTTTTTTTGAGACAGAGTCTTACTCTGTTGCCCAGGCTGAAGTGCAATGGTGTGATCTCAGCCCACTACAACCTCTGCCTCCCAGGTTCAAGCAATTTTCCTGCCTCGCCCTCCCAAATAGCTAGGATTACAGGCACATGCCACCATGCCCTGCTAATTTTTGTATTTTTAGTAGAGACGGTGTTTCGCCATGTTGGCCAGGCTGGTCTCGAGCTCCTAACCTCAGGTCATCCACCCACCTCGGCCTCCCAAAGTGCTGGGATTACAGGCCTGAACCACCGCACCTGGCTGAATTGTATGTTTTTGAAACTTATCCATGTTGATGATACATGTAGCTTCTGTTCACTCACTTTCAATTTTTTGCTATTAAATATTCAGATTTACTATCTGCCTGCCTCCACTAGACAGGAATCTTCCATGGTGGAGACTCTGTCTTAGTTATCCATGGCACCCAGGAGGCCCCAGAAATGGCCATTGAGTGGAATGGACAGATGCAGGAAGTGAAAAGCTGAAAATCACTTTGCCAGATAAGCCCAGAATCATCTGTTGAGCACTCAAGGCAGACAGCACTGATCAGAAGGCCCTTGTATCTGGGAGAGGCAGATGTCAAAGCTGAACATTTCTTTATGATGCTTCTCTCAAGTGACAGATTTAGAGTTCTAAGGCATCTGATCCAGAACTGGAGGGGAGGACGGGAGCATCAGGAAAAGCTCCCAGAGAGCCCAGAGCTCATTCCTGAAGGATGAGTAGGTTCTGTCTTCATGGCAACCAGAACCAGAAGCCCAAATTTATTTTTATTCTTTATTTTTTTTAGAGAGACAAGGTCTCATTCTGCTACCCAGTCTGGGTTCAGTGGCATGATCATAGCTCACTATAACCTTGAATTCCTGGGCTCAAGCAATCCTCCCACTTCAGCCCCCCAAGTAGCTGGGACTACAGGCACACACCATCATGCCTGGCTAATTTTTAAATTTTTTTGTAGATACAGGGTCTCACTATGTTGCCCAGGTTGGTCTCAAACACCTAGCCTCAAGCCGTCCTCCCACCCTCAGCCTCCCAAAGCACTGGGATTACAAGTGTGAGTCATCGCCCCCAGCCCACATTTTTAGATAAAGGCATTTACTTACATGTCCTCAGGATTCTTTGGTTATATGCATAAAACCAAGCACCAGACCTCAACAATTCCAGGGCTGGAGCAGCCTCTCATAGGAAAAGATCAACTGTTTCATTCTCCAGCAGCCAACCCTAACTTTGACTCTGTCAGGTATGTCATTCATGACATTACATAAGCATATTTATTGGTACCAGGAATTGACGTAGCTGCCATACTTATTGGCTTGGCTTGCCCAAAAAGAAAAGTGGAGAATACAACTCAGATTTTTAAGAAACACATTGAGTACTGTTCCTTGGGGACACCCCACTCATGCTTACAGCTGTGACATTGGCATTGCTGTAGCATCAGGAATTTGAGATGGGCTGACCGTCACATGGGTGGCTGAGTCACTTAATTATAGACTAACAAAAGCTACCAGCACTTTGCTATGAAGCTAGAACTCGCCCTTGCTCCCCTCTGAGACAGAAATGACCAGCCCACTTTGTGCCATGGTGAATCTATTACGTAATCCTTAGATTCTTTGTAACATTCAAGAGCTTTGCAGTCATAAAATGGTAGCCAGGCTGGTCTTCTTCCCAACAACGGTAGTTTACAAAGGTAGTGAGAGCAATGCATTTGGGAACAGATCAAGTGAAAATGTAAAAGTGTCCAAAGAAATAATACTTCTTTGGACAACCCAAAATACTCCCTCCAGCTCTAACATTACCACCTACAGGAAGCCTGTCAGCGTTTCCCAAGCTACTCTTAGACCAAAAACTATCATCTCTTTATCCCCAGATGAGGCCCTGACTATTGAGAGTCTACAGATGAATGAATGAATGAATGAATGAGTATGTGACTCCGCAAGTACACAAGAGAATGAATGTGAGAATGAGTAAATGAATGTATCTGCTTCAGCAGCACTTGGTAGATATATCTGCTCATTTATTTCACAAAAATTGATCAAGGATTTACTCTATGTCAGATTCTATGATGGGTACTGGGATACTAACAAGATAGACAGGTCCCTGCTTTCAGGGAGTTTATATTCTAGTTGGGGACATAGTTGACACACAAAGAAACAAAAGTGTGTATGATTTCAGATGGTGATAGCACTATGAAGAAAACACATGGGGGTATATGAGACAGAGTGCCTGGGGGTGCTGAATGGCTACAAGATAAGGGCAGCAGGGAAGGTTTCTTTTTGAAGGTGGAATCTAAACTCTGACTTAGAATGACTGTGTAAGCACTTCTTATGGGCATGTGTGACATTCCCTTTTTCCTAGGGGGCTCTGGGGAGAATGATTACGTCTTATTCATCATTGTGTGCTATCAGATTACAGTAGCAAGCACATGGGATTTGCAACCAGATACCTGAGTTCAAATTCTACTTCTACCACTTACTAGCTGTGGACCTTGGGTAAGTTACCTAAACATTGAAATCTCAGTTTCCCCACCCAAAAATGGGGGTAGGGAATGATGATTATTATGATGATGATAATGATAATGCATTTCTAAAATATATTGCTGCCTACCCAAAACTCATGCCTCCCCTTCCATAGTGTGAAGTTGTTGCTGAAAAGCAGCTGCCCAAACCTGGGTTCCATTTTTCAGTCCTCTTGCACCCAGATGCAGCCATGGGACCAATTCCTGCCACAGGGCCATGAACAGAAGTGACGTGTGTCATCATCCAGGCCTGGATCCCTGAGTCACTGTATGCAGGAAAACTACCCATTGACCAATAACAACTTCATTGGACTAAGTGAGAGAAAAATGAACTTCTATTGTGTTAAACCTCTGAAATTTTAGGGTTTCTGAAAATTTAGCATCTAGTATAACACAAATTAATACAACCTTTAAGTGCTATAAAAATCAAATGAGTGTGTCACACAATGCCTACACAAAATGGGCACCAGTTGTTGCTGGCATAAAACAACTGAGGACAGGGCTTTGGATCCTTTCAAATCAGCCTCGTGAGATTTTGACCATGTACCCCTTCTTGTCTTTCTAGAAGGGGATGGTTTTTACTGAACTGGATATTTATTTCTGGGAAGGTTACTGATTATAGGAGGAGTAACATTAGGCCAGAATTACTAACAGTCCCTATGGCTTTATGGCTTTGCAGACTTTTGCATCATCCAGAAAAATGTTTTAATTGACTGAGCATACAAGAGGTAATCCTGCTAAACAAAGTCATCGCTCTCTATTTCAGCCCAGAGCTTGGAGCAGAGCTTGAAACTCAATAGCTTCCCCCAGGATATAAAATATTGTTTCTCTTTCTCCTTCCTCTTCCTCCAGGACAGTTCTTCTGTGATGAGGTCTCTGTAAGACTTTTAGTTCTCAGGCATCTAAGAGTGAAGAAAAGAACTATATGCTTCATGTTTTCATCTACTTGAAAATGAGATAATGAATATAAATCTCCTAACACAGCCAATGACATTTCATAGGAATTCAACAAATGGGCATCCTTTTAGTTCATTTAACCCTCACTGTCAACTATGACATGCTTGATAGCTTGTCTCGGCCCATAATAAAAATGACCCAATGGGTATTATTGTCTCCATTTGACAAATAAAAAAACAGAGGCTTAGGGAGTTCAACTATATAGCATTACTGTGTCAAGAAATGTCTGGTACATCAGTTTCATCTGATTTAATTCTCACAATCATGTAGAGAATGCATGAGATTAGTATTATTGTCCCTATTTTGTGGATGAGAAAACTGAGGCTCAAAGAATTTAGATAACTTTAATTCTTGGACAAACATTTTCCAGTACTTTTCTGTGTGCCAGGCTCTGTGCTGAGATGCTGGGGAACCACAATAAAGACATATTCCCTACCCTCCTAGAGCTCACAGTCTGGTGTAAGAGATAAGATAAAGAGGCAATGTCCGGCCAGGCACGGTGGCTCACGCCGATAATCCCAGCACTTTGGGAGGCCGAGGAGGGCAGACCACGAGGTCAAGAGTTCAAGACCAACATGGTGAAACCCCATCTCTACTAAAAATACAAAAATCAACCAGGCGTGGTGTCGTGCGCCTGTAATCTCACCTACTTGGGAGCCTGAGGCAGGAGAATTGCTTGAACCCGGGAAGTAGAGGTTGCAGTGAGCCAAGATCACGCCACTGCACTCTAGCCTGGGCAACAGAGAGAGACTACATCTCGGGAAAAAAGAGAAAATGTCAAGTATGATTTGCTGGAAAATCCAACTAAGCCTAGGATGTTTTGGGAATAAAGAGGAGGGTCCACCTAACTCAGAACTGGGGAGAGGAGGAGAAACATGAAGTATTTTAGTTTACGGTAGATGTAAGATAAGATGTGTCCTTGGATAAGATTTAGCTAGAATGGACATTGTGAAAGAATGTTCCAAGAATAGGAATCACTGGGGCAGTTTCATCATTAGATGTGGGTTTCTTCCTGTTTATTCTTGGGCTTCTTTAAACAAAAGGGAATTGTTGGGCTTCTTGCGTCTGTGAAGAAATGTATTCTCATCTCTGGCACCTTTTTTTTTTTTTTTTTTGAGACAGAGTTTCGCTCTTGTTGCCCAGGCTGGAGTGCAATGGTGCCATCTCAGCTCACGGCAACCTCCACCTCCCAGATTCAAGCGATTCTCATGCCTCAGCTTCCCGAGTAGCTGGGATTACAGGTATGCGCCACCACACCTGGCTAATTTTGTATTTTTAGTAGAGATGGGATTTCTCCATGTTGGCCAGGCTGGTCTCGAACTCTTGACCTCAGGTGATTCACCCACCTTGGCCTCCTAAAATGCTGGGATTACAGGCATGAGCCACTGTGCCTGGCCTCTGGCACCTTTTTTAGTCATTATCTTCAAACATAACCTGTGCTCCATTGTCTTTTTCCTTCTGAAACTCTAATTATTAAGTTAGACATTTCATGCCATTTACTTCTTCTATATTTCCTGCTTTTTTAATTCCCCATACTTTATTTTAAAAGATTGTCTTTTGACCTGTTTTGGCCTTTACAGTTCGTTGTTATTTTTTCTTTAGCTGTCTCTAATCTAACACTAAAACCATCCATTGCATTCTTAGTTTTGGTTCTTATATTTTTCAGTTATGGAATTTCTATTTGGTTCTTTTTCAAATATGCTATCACTTTTTATCACTTCCCGTTTTCTGACAACATCTTCCAACTTATATCTCCTTGAATGTAATAAGCATAGTTGTTTTCTGATTGGTCTCTGTTAATTCCATCAACAGTAGCTCCTATGGATCTGTTTCTGCTGTTGGTTGTTTCTGTTGACTCTTGTTCATGGTGTCTCATCTTTTTTTTGAGATGGAGTCTTGCTCTGTTGCCCAGGCTGGAGTGCAATGGCATGATCTTGGCTCACTGCAACCTCCACCTCCTGGGTTCAAGCAATTCTCCTGCCTTAGCCTCCCCAGTAGCTGGGAATACAGGCATACGCCACCAGCCCTGGCTAATTTTTTTTTTTTTATTTTTAGTAAAGACGGGGTTTTACCATGTTGACCAGGCTGGTCTCAAACCCCTGACCTCAGGTGATCCGCCCACCTCAGCTTCCCAAAGTGCTGGGATTACATCCATGTGCCACCACACCTGGCTAATTTTTGTATTTTTAGTAAAGACGGGGTTTCACTATGTTGGTCAGGCTGATCTCAAACTCCTGACCTCAGGTGATCTGCCAGCCTCAGCCTCCCCAGTAGCTGGGATTAGAGGCAAGTGCTACCATGCCCGGCTAATTTTTGTATTTTTAGTAAAGACAGGGTTTCACCATGTTGGTCAGGCTGGTCTTGAACTTCTGACCTTGTGATCTGCCCGCCTTGGCCTCCCAAAGTGCTGGAATTACAGGCATGACAAGGCAATGTCTTGTCTTTTCGTGTGCCTAGATATCTTTCATTGCTTATTGGATACTGTATTTTAAAACATAATTATTAAAATAATTTGAGGCCAAGGATGATGTTCTGTTCTTCCAAAGGGGATTGTCATTAGCTTCTGTCAAACACCTGAGGCCACTGACTGTCTTAGATGATTTAATCAAATTCAAAACATTGAGATTTTCTGGGCCACGCTGATGCAAAGACCAGCCACAGTTCAAGCTAGAGTTAGTTTACTTCCATTTCACCCTTTCTCCTGAAGTATGGGCTTTCTGGATCTCAGCTAAAAATTAGAATGGCTTACCAGAATCCCTACCCCTTATGGGATTCAAAATCCTACTCTAGTTCCCTCTCAGATCTCTACAGGCTGACAAAATTACAGCTCAATCATTTAGTGCCTATTCAACATCAGCCAATGTTCCTGGACAAAGGCAGCCTGGAGTATTGGACTCACCTCTCTGAGATCCTGTCTTTTCCCGGATCTCAGCCAGTCTTCCTCAGTGTCTTGTTAGCTCTTTGACACTTCAAAAATGTTTTTGTATTTTATACAGCTTATTTAGGTATCATCATCTTTCAGCCATTAGATACAGAAACTGAGGGACAGTATGTGTAAAGGCCCAGAGGTCACAAAACTTCTGATTAGTCAGGCAGGATTGGAACTCAGGGTATAACTGTTTCAAATCCCAGATTCTTACTTCTGCACAGCACTGCTCAGTCCACATCATGATGATATACATGGATAAGCTGATGTATAGATGGATAAAAGCTAATACTTACTTACCAAGCCTTTGGTTATGTCAAGCACTCTGTTCGAGCTTTAGATTTTTAAAACTCATTTAATACTGAAAACAATCCTATGAGTTAGGTATTGTCATTACTTCTATTTTACATAGGAGGAAACTGAGGCTCAGAAAGATTAGCAAACTGGCCCAAGGTCACACAGCTAGAAACAGTTGAGCTGGAATTCAAACCTGAGAGTCCAACTCAGAGCCTGTGCCCTGACCACAAAGTTTTGAATAAAAGTTCCTTGTTGCCAAGGGTCTGAGAATCATTTTTCTTACCACATAGATCCAGGCACAAATACTAACCCTAGGACCATTGGTTCTCCAAGATTGACCTTCCCAGATAATACTATACTATTTGTACCCTACACTTGCCTGAGTCCAGATATAACAAAGTCTTCACTTCCACGTGTTGGGAAGCGTTGCTTTGAAATCTTCAATTCTGAAAACTGTAACCATCCTCACTGCCTCCATCAGATGTTTTTCTCCAATGGAGGCCAGAACAGTTTACAAGCTAATCAGTTCCTGCCAGACTCATAAATTGGGAGACAAGGGAGGGGCAGTGAAGGGGGAAATGCTTTATTATCCCCATTTTGCAAAGGCAAGTTCCAAGACAAAGCAGGTGAGTCATCCACAGAGATCAGAATCCAACACCCATTCTGTTCCACCCCCTGAATTCCCTCCTGGAGTGGGGGACTTTACCCCACAGATAAAGCCACTTCTCTGCTAGGAAATATGCAAAGTAGCTTTGGGCCTCCCAGGGAGCCAGTGGTGGGAGACAGGCGCATGCCAGGTCCATGAGCCTCCCTAAGAATTAATTGGTCTCATATCCTGAATTTTCAGGGCATGAATAATGATCCAAGCTACTATTAATTAAGCATTTACCACTGTGCTGAAGCATTTTCACGTGTAACTTCATTTAATCCTCCCACAACCCTCTGAAGATTCTATCCTTATCCTCATTTTCAGATTAAGAAACTGAAGCCTGGGAAGGTAAAGCATTTGCATGGCCACCTACTTAGGAAGCAACAGGCCTTTGGGTTGACATTTTGAAGTCATTCATCTGACATTCCTTCCCACTGTCTTTCCTTCCCACCTACAGATGTGCTTCTAAACACTAAGAGAAAGGGTCCAGGGCAGAGGATTTCTGTGGGATCTGTGCTCACTCAAAGTCATGGTCTAGGAAACTGAATCCCAGAGCAAAGCACACCAGGAAGAGGAGAGGGTTTCTCTGGAAACAGCAGGGTAGGTGCAGGCTGACGTGCTTACTGACACGGCAACCTGAACACACCTGGAGACACCTGCTCCACCGCCCAGATGGCCATGAATGGGGCAACTTCTTCCCACTGTTGCTCTCTTCTCTTTTTGGCAAAGTTACACAAGGGTCAAGTCCCATCAAGGGTCCCATCTCCATCTTATCTCAAGATGAAGTTGGAAGTCATCTTGCCACTGGGCCCACCCTTTGGAAAGACCTCTGCTCGGACAAGGAAAGTGCTGCCTCAATTGCATGATTTGAGTGACTTTGGGAGAGTATTCCTGTCCCCAAATAGACCTCCTCTCCTGACATGTCACACTGGCCGAAATTCCACTATTAGAGCTGTTCTCTTCAGCTAAAAAGAAATGAAACCTCTTTCTAAATATAAACACTCCCAGAAAGGGTACTTGATGTTTGTCGATTGTAATTTTTTCTCACATAAAGATATTTTTTCCCAGACTTTTAGAATTTCCTTCCGTCTGCTGAGTCTGACTCATAAAAAAACCCAATAAATATAGTATCTGTTGAATGCTCAAAAAGGACTACACAAATAAACAAGTAGCAGCCCCACATTAGAGAGAAAAGGCAAAGAAAGCCATGCTTAGTCTAACCTGTTTTCTAAACCGAGTTGAACACAGATGTGACATCGTTGCATTAACTTGTTCTTTGTTTTGTTTTTGTTTGAGATGGAGTCTTGCTTTGTCACCCAGGCTGGAGTGCAGTGACACGATCTCGGCTCACTGCAACCTCTGCCTCCTGGGTTCAAGTGATTCTCCTGCCTCAGCCTCCCGAATAGCTGGGACTACAGGTGCATGCCACCACGCCTGGCTAATTTTATGTATTTTCAGTAAATATGGGGCTTCACCATGTTAGCCAGGATGGCCTCGATCTCCTGACCTCGTGATCTGCTCATCTTGGCCTCCCAAAGTCTTGAGATTACAGGCATGAGCCACTGCACTCAGCCTGCTAGATGGCTTTTTTTTTTTTTTTTTTGAGACGGAGTTTCACTCTTGTTGCCCAGGCTGGAGTGCAATGGCGTGATCTCGGCTCACTGCAACCTCTCCCTTCTGGGTTCAAGTGATTCCCCTGCCTCAGCTTCCCAAGTAGCTGGGATTACAGGCACACACCACCATGCCCAGCTAATTTTGTATTTTTAGTAGAGACGCTGTTTCTCCATGTTGATCAGGCCGGTTGTGAACTCCTGACCTCAGGTGATCTGCCCGCCTCAACCTCCCAAAGTGCTAGGATTACAGGTGTGAGCCACCATGCCCAGCCCTGCCAGATGGCTTTTAATGCCTCTTTCTAGTGCTCTGTAAGAGAAGAATAGTAAAGGGGAAAGAAAGAGAGCATATGATGGGGAGGAACAATCTGAAAGCCTAAATGAAGATACCAAGCCCATTGGGGCTATTTTGCTTATCTCATGTATTGTATGAGGTCTACAGATTTTACAACACAGAAAGCAGAAGCAAGAACAGCGACCATAAAGACATCATCCTGTCATCTCAGCCTGCACTTCCTGCTATAGCCTTGTCTGTTCAGGGTCTATGCCAAGCAGCCAACACAGTTCCCAGGACATGGTAGCTGTCCTACAAATGTGTGTTGGTTCAAACATAATCATGCTTTCATCTTAGAAAATGTGGGGGAAATACAAACAAGTATAAAGAAAAAATAACCAATATTCATGATCTCACCTCAAGAAACAGTAACAGAAAATGATAACTAACAGTTATTGAGTGAATATCACGAACTAAGCACTTTACATGATCTCTCTCATTTACTGTTTATGTAGCCACCATCAACATTTTAGATTTCCTTCCAGGGTTTTTTTTCTATACATGCCACATATGTATTTTTTCTACACGTACTACCTATATATGTATACATATATGTATGCATATATATGTAGCATGTACAGAAAAATATATATATATTCAGTAGTTGTACTGTGCCCTGTACATATACTTTCTTTTTATTCTTCTTATTTTTTCCGATTATCCTCACAAGAGACTTTTGAAATATTAACTTTTTTCCTCCCATTTTACAGATGAAAACACAGAAGCTCAGGAGATAAATTGCCTAAGGTCAGACAGCTAATAAATGGCAGAGGTGGGATTTGAACCAAAGCCAGACTGGCAATAATGCCTGTGATTTCACCCCTCGCCTACTCTCACCCTTCTTTTCCCAGGTGCTCTTCAGCGTATCGCATAATTGAGAGGTGATGGGCTGCATTTCCCAGGGGATCCTAAAGGCTGGTCTTTAACGCAGGGCAGGGTGTGGTAATTGCTGTAAATGGCCCAAGAGACCCTTGATTCATACTGCCCTTCTGATGAAGAGACAGCCTGTTGATATCCAGGGACCCAATCGGAGAGGTGTGAGCAGTGCCAGGGTTCATCCAGGGCTGCCATGATGGGAAGCAGGACCAAACTAGCAATAACTATGATCTGACGAGCATCACTCTTATGACCACCTGGACAGCTCAGCCAGGCGGAGGAGAGAACTTGCCAATGTCATGAGTCTAGGGCTGGCAGATAAAATCCAGGACACCCAGTTAAATTTGAATTTAGTCACTTGTTTAACCACTGCCAATATTATAGACATACTTATATGTCTAAGTATGGTGACATGCTTATACTAAAATGCTATCTGTTCTTTATCTGATATTCAAATTTAACTGGGAGTCCTATATTTTTATTTGCTAAACATGGCAACCTGAGTAAATTATCCCCCTTTTGCTTTATTTTATGTTATTTTTTCCTCTTCCTCTTCACCCTTCATTTCCACTTCTGTCCTTCTTCTCCACCATAAATACTCAAACTGATGTCTGTGTAACCTAAGTCCATCTAACTTATCTTCCATTTGTCTCTTTTGATATATGTGTAAATCTTTCACTGTATGGTATTGATTTTTTTTTAATTCAAACAAATAGAACCACACTATACATCTCATTCTGTTCCTACTTTTTTCCTCAACACTTTCTTCTTGAAATCTATCCATGTTGTGATATGTAAATCTGGATCATGAGTTCTAGATTTTACAAAAGAGTTCATCGAATATATAGGCCAGGTTTTACGTAACAGTTCCCTAGTGGTAGATACCTAGGTAGCCTCCATCTTCTTGTTCCAGACAATTCTGGGTTAAAGTGTATGCACATCTGATGGGTGTCAGGTCAATCTCTCATTATTGTAGTTATTTATATTTATCTGGTTATCTTTCTCTCGGGTACATTCTCAGAAGTGGGATAGCTGTTTCATAGGGTATATGTGTGTGATATTCAAAATATTTAACAACTGGCTAGGCACAGTAGCTCACCCCTGTAATCCCAGCACTTTGGGACGCCAAGGTGGGCGTATCACTTGAGGTCAGGAGTTCGAGACCAGCCTGGCCAACATGGTGAAACCCTGTCTCTACTAAAAATACAAAAAATTAGCCAGGCGTGGTGGCACGTGCCTCTAATCCCAGCTACTCAAGAGGCTGAAGCAGGAGAATGGCTTGAACCTGGGAGGCGGAGGTTGGCGTGAGCCAAGGTTGTGCCACTGCGCTCCAGCCTGGGCGATAAAGCAAGACTCCATCTCGAAAAAAAAAAGAATATTAAGTGAAAGCATAGAGATAGGTTAAAACACAAATGCCTGTTATACATTTATTGTAAGCCTTGTTCAACAGAAGGTTTAAAGTGGTACTTATTAACTTCTTTCTATTTTTTTAGTTTAATATATTTTTAACAGAGACAGGGTCTCACTATGTTGCCCAACCTGGTCTTGATCTCCTGGCCTCAATCAATCCTCCTGCCTCGGCCTCCCAAAGTGCTAGGATTACAGGCATGAACCACCACGCTTGGCAAAGTTAATAATTTTTTGAAACAATCACAAATTTATTAAAAATTTGGAAAGATGGTACAAAGAACAGTGTGCTGGTGAATGTTTAACAATTGGCTGTCCAGAGGGAAAAAAGACTGGAGTTGTAACATTTGCCAATTTCCATGGTGTAAATACTCCCACTACAGGCAATTTCATGCTGCCAACATGAGGTCACTGCATGCAGAGTTGGAAAGATGTTGAGCGTAACCAACTTTAGTGCACTACTGACACACATGGCTTTCTTCCCTGAACCATTTGAAAATAAGTTACCAACCTGATACATCACTCCCAAATACTAGAGTATGTAGTTCCTACAAACACAGATATTCCACAATTCCTTACAACCACAAGGAACCCTGAAAAATCAGGAAATTAACATGAACACCATCTAATCCAGAGGCCTCATGCAAGTTTCACCAACTGTCCCAACAATGTCCTTGATGGTAAAAAAAAAATCCGGTTCAGCATCTCATGTTGTGTTTCGCGGTAGTCTCTCTAGACTCCCCTTAAACCTGGAGCAGTTCCTCAGTTCGTCCTTGACTTGCATGGACATGACATTTTTGAAGATGGAATGTCAGTTAATTTATAGAAAGTCCATCAATTTGGGTTTGACAGATGTTTCCTTATGATTTTATTTAGGTTTTGCATCATTGGCAGGAATGCCACAGAAGCAACGTTGAGTTCTTCTCCTTGCATCCTCTTAGAAGAAGTAACTTTTATTTATTTATTTTTTGAGACGGAGTCTACCTCTGTCACCCAAGCTGGCGTGCAGTGGCGCAATCTCAGCTCACTGCAACCTCTGCCTCCTCGGTTCAAGCGATTCTCCTGCCTCAGCCTCCCGAGTAGCCAGGATTACAGGTAACCGCCAACACACCCAGCTAATTTTTGTATTTTTGGTAGAGACGGGGTTTCACTGTGTTGGCCAGGGTGGTCTTGATCTGCCTGCCTCGACCTCCCAAAGTGCTGGGATTACAAGCGTGAGCCGCTGTGCCTGGCCTAGGTAGAGTAATTCTTAGATCCATCCCATTATTTATGATGTTCATTATTATTAAGTTTCTGTCTGCCTGACTTTTCCACTATGATGTTATTCTTTTTCCTTTTGTGATTAGTAAGTATTGTGCAGAGAAGTACTTTGAAACTGCATAAATACCCTATTCCTCCTGACATTTTTAAATTTTTTTTAAGATGGAGTTTCACTCTTGTTGCCCAGACTGGAGTGCAGTGGCACAGTCTTGGCTCACTGCAACCTCCATCTCCCAGGTTCAAGTGATTCTCCTGCCTTGGCCTCCCGAGTAGCTGGGATTACAGGCATGCGTCACCATGCCTGGCTAATTTTGTATTTTAGGAAAGACGGGGTTTCGCCAGGTTGGTCAGGCTGGTCTCAAACTCCTGGCCTCAGGTGATCCACCACCTCGGCCTCCCAAAGTGCTGGGATTACAGGGGTGAGCCACCATGCCCAGCCCCTCCTGACATTTTCAATGTATTATTTTATTGACTTACATATGTATAGACTCATGGTTTTCTACTTTATTCCATGAATTTGAATCCATTATTATCATTATTTATTTTGATACCAAATTGTCTCTGATTTGAACAGTGGGACGGAATTGAGTACTTCTTTACTTTCTAGCACAATATGTTTCAGATTCATCGTGCACTGTCTCCACTCTAGCCTTGGAATCAGCCATTTTTCTGAGTTGTCCTGGTTCCTTGGACTCCTTATTAGAATCCTCAGTAGAGAATGGAATTTATTTATTTATTTATTTATTTATTTATTTATTTATTGAGACGAAGTCTCACTCTGTCACCTAGGCTCAAATGCATTAGTGCAATCTCGGCTCACTGCAGCCTTCACATCCTGGATTCAAGCGATTCTTCTGGCTCAGCCTTGCAAGTAGCTGGGACCACAGGGGCGCGCCACCATGCCCGGCAAATTTTTTGTATTTTTAGTAGAAATGAGGTTTTGCCATGTTGGCCAGGCTGGTCTCAAACTCCTGGCCTCAAGGGATCTGCCTGCCTCAGCCTGCAAAATTGCTGGGATTATAGGCATGAGCCACCGCACCCAGCCAAAAATAGAATTTAGAAACCAAGTTCTGTACTCATTTCTGATGTCACTCTTCCCAGGCCCCCGTGGACAGTGATAAGGAATGTACACACACACTTGCATGCACACATTTAAATCTATCTTTATTTCCATATTTATCCATCTATGTCTATTGAAAGCCACAGGTTCACGCACAAATCTCCAATTTCAATTCAGAACCAGAGTTTCTTAGCGATTTCTCCTTTTCCATACTTGTCTCTTCCTTCTCCAATAGTGAAGAATTAGGCCCATTTCAAAATTAAGACATAATTCACATACCATTAAAATTGCCTGTTTAGAGTATACCGTATGGTGTTTTTTAGTATATTTGCAAGATTGTACAACCATCATCACTATCTAATTCCAGAATATTTCCATCACCCCAAAAAGAAACCCCAAACCCGTTAGCAATAACTCCCCACATCTCTCCAGCCTAATTCACTAATCCCCCAGGAACCACCAATCTACTTCCTGACTATGTATTTGCCTGTTCTGGACACTATAAATGGGGTCATATATGTGGGTCTCTTACGTCTGCCTTCTGTTAGGTTTATCCATGTTGTAGCCCGTGTCCATACTTCATTCATTTTATAGCTGAATAATATTCCATTGTATTGATAGATGACATTTTGTTTATCCATTCATCAGTTGACAGACATTTGGGTTGTTCCCACTTTCCAGCTATTATGAATAAGGTTACTATGAGCATTCATGTACGAGTTTTTATATGAACATGTTTTCAATTCTCTTGAGTATATACCTAGGAATGGAATTGCTGAGTCATATGGGAATTCCATTTTTAGCTTTTTGAGGAGATGACAAAATGTTTTCCAAATCATGTGGTTGAATAATTTTGCTTTCTCACCAATAATGTATGATATGAGGTTTCCAATTTCTCCACATTTCCCCCAAGACCTGTTATCGTCTGTCTTTCTGATGATAGTTATTCTGGTGGGTGGGAAATGATATCTCATTGTGGTCTGGGTTTGCATCTTTTCACCTGCTTATTGGTCCTTTACATATCTTCTTGGGAGAAATGTCTCTTCAAATTCTTTGCCCATTTTTAAATTGAGCTATTTGTATTTTCCTGTTAAATTGTAAGAGTTTATTATATATTCTGGACACTAGACTCTTTCAGATATAGAATTTGCAAATTTTTTTTTTCATTCTGTGGGTTTTTTTTTCACTTTTGTGATAGTGCCTTTGGAACACAAAAGTTTATTTATTTATTTTATTTATTTTATTTATTTATTTATTTATTTATTTTTGAGACAGAGTCTCACTCTGTCATTCAGGTTGCAGGGGAATGGTGTGATCACGGCTCACTGCAGCCTTTGCCTCCCGGGAGCAAGCCATCCTCCCACCTTAGCCTCGAGTAGCTGGGACCACAGGCACACGCCACCATGCCTGGATAATTTTTTGTATTTCTTGTGGTACAGACAGGGTTTCACTATGTTGCCCCAGCTGGTCTCAAACTCCCGAGCTCATGCGATCCATCCACCTCAGCCTCCCAAAGTGCTAGGATTATAGGTGTTAGCCACTGCGCCCAAAAACATTTTTAATTTTGATGAAGTCATTTTATTTTTTTCAGTTGCTTGTGCTTTGTGTGTGACATCTGAGTAGCCACTGATTATTCCAAGGTCATAAAGATTTACACCTATGTTTTCTTCTAAGAATATTACACTTTTAACTCTTACATTTAGGTCTTTGATCCATTTTGAGCTAATTTTGGTAAATTATGTCCAACTTCTTTCTTCTAAATGTGGATATCCATCTATTCCAGCACCATTTGTTGAAAAGACTTTTCTTTCCCTCATTGAATTGTGTTAGCATCACTGTTGAAAATCAATTGATAAATGTATGGGTTTATTTCTGGGCTTCCAACTCTATTCAGTTAATCTATACATCTATTCTTATACCAGTGCCTCATGGTCTTGACTACTACAGCTCCTCGTGGTAAGTTTTGAAATTGGGAAGTGTGAGTTCTCCTATTTTATTCTTCTTTTTCGAAATTGTTTTTCCTATTCTGGATCCCTTGAATTTCCATATAAATTTTAAGATTAACTTCTCAATTTCTGCAAAAATAAAGCCAGTTAGATTTTCTATAGGAATTGCATTGAATTGGTAGATTAATTTGGGGTGTGTGGATATTTTAACAATATTAAGTCTTACAATCCGTAAACACAGGATATCTTTCCGTTCATTTAGGTTTTCTTTAATTTCCTTCAACAATGTTTTGTAGTTTTTAGAGTACATATTTTGCACTTCTTCTGCTAAATGTATTCATATTTCATTTTTGTGATGCTATTACAAAGGGAATTTTTTAAATTTCATTTAAAAAATGTCTGGGGTCCTGAGGTTATTGTGAGCCAGGAGTATTGGGGTAGCAAGGACTGGGTGTCTGGGGCTCCCTCTACCCCTGAGGGCGCATGATCATGCTCATGGCTTGTGGCCAAAGGAGAAGTGAGCTCCGGGTGCTGTCCTCCATGCAGGCCCCCATTGAGAACGTTGCTTCTGGAAGGCACTGTGACACTAAGCATGGTACCCTCTTCACCCAAGATGACAAGGGTAGAAGACCTAGGGCAGGGAGGTCTCTGTCCTCCCTCAAGGTTTCTTCTTGATTCTGAATAATACAGAAACTTTGCATTGACTGAGAAACTCTTACACTCCAAGCACTATGTTCGCTGCTTTTCCCACACATTATCTCCAAGCTTCATGCAATTCTATAAAGTAGACAATACTATCCCCTTCCTACAGATAAAGAAATCAAGGCAGGAAAGAAAACACCAGAAGAGCCACAGGAAGTCGCCTCTCACCAAGGGGGAGTAAATGACTAACCCATGAAGCACTCAACAAATGGCAGCTCTGGCGAGAGCCACATGGTCAAAATCCACCCAAAGCTAAGCCACCTCTGGACTTCTCAGTCACGTGAGCCAAGAAATGCCCTTTCTTTGTGGGTTCTGCCAGCTTGAGTGGAATTTTCCAACTCTTATAACCAAAATAAGATTCCTGATACAAACACTATTTTGATCTCCATTAGGCAGATGAAGAAACAAAATAAGTTGGTTGTTGGAAGACACACAGCTAAGATTTGAAGACAGGTCTGTCCAACATGCTAGTCTATTTAAAAAATGCCTCCCACCCTCCACTCAAAGCCCATGTGCCCAGGACCCTCTCTTATTTTGAGTTGAGTGTCTTCCTCCCAGGAGGACTCTGGAAAGGCCAAGACTGGACATTTTGGGAAAAATGAGGGGCCAGTTTGGCAACCTCGTGTGCTTGGGCTGATTTCACCATGGATAGCAGTTTAATGGATCACAGACCATGCTTGGGATGATTAATTTTTACACGGTCCAGTGGTCCAGACCCCAGGTCTGTGCTCCCTGGAATGTGACAAGCAGAGGACAGGTGGAGAAGTGTTCTCAGAAAGGCACATGCTGTCTCCAAGCTTTCAGTATCCAGGACAGCATGAGTCGAAAGAGGCAAAAGCCCAGGGGTTTAACCTTGAGAAAGCCAGAGGATGCCAGGTTACACACCTACACTCTCCCCCTACCTCTGCCTGCTGTCCTATATTTGCCAATTCTTTCTCTGAGTTTCTTTTTCTTTTTTTTTTGAGACAGAGTGTTGCTCTGTTGCCCAGGCTGGAGTGAAGTGGCACTATCTGGGCTCACTGCAACCTCTGCCTCCTGGGTTCAAGCGATTCTTCTGCCTCAGCCTCCCGAGTAGCTGAAATTACAGGTGTGTGCCACTACACCCAGCTAACTTTTGTATTTTTAGTAGAGACAGCGTTTCGCCATGTTGGCCAGGCTGGTCTCCTAACCTCAGGTAATCCACCTGCCTCGGCCTCCCAAAGTGCTGGGATTACAGGCGTGAGCCACCGCACCCGGCCTTCTTTATTTATTTTCTTCTTCTTTTTCTACCTTTCCTCTTTCCACAATTGTTTATAAGAAATATACACAAGTGAGGCCAGGTGTGGTGGCTCACGCCTGTAATCCCAGCACATTAGGAGGCCAAGGCAGGCAGACGACTTGAAGCCAGGAGCTTGAGATCAGCCTGGCCAACATGGCGAAATCCCGTCTCTACTAGAAATACAAAAATGAGCCAAGTGTGGTGGCGGGCACCTATAATCTCAGCTACTTGGGAGGCTGAGGCGCAACAATCACTTGAACCCAGGAGGTGGAGGTTACAGTGAGCTGAGATCGTGCCGCTGCACTCCAGCCTGGGTGACAGAGAGAAACTCTGTCTTAAAAAAAATAAAAAGAAATATATTCAAGTGAAATATAAATACAAAAATCAAATCAGGCACCAGGAGAGGGTAAACTATAAACTAGGATAGAAAATATAGACTAAGAGGATGGAGATGGAACCCAGCATCACATGCAAAAAGTGACATTTCACAGTAGCTATGGTTGAGCTTCCTGGCGGCCAAAGCAAAAATGGAAAACAGAGTCAATTATGTAGTTCAGAAAATCTGAGTAGTGAGGACAGAAACAATTTGCAGTCAGAGGAAGCAAAAAGCTTTTTCCAATACTTAGCCCCAAAAGAAAATTTTCACATGCTCTGTATAGGTGATACCAAATACTGTCATATAATGTCCCAGGCCACATCCCGAATGCAAATGCAGTAACAGTTTTCTTAACCCTATTTCCTGATGTATCCTTTGAAGGAAGCTAACAGAATAGTCCCAAAATACAACTCAGCGAGAGTGTTTAGAAAGCCCAGAGTCAAATGCAACTTTCTAATGGCTTAGCTTGATCCCTCAGCATTTCCTAAACTGTGTCTCTCAGAACCCCAGAGTTGTACATAGCATTAAAAAGTGTTTTGTATGAAAAGAGCTCCACAGGCAAATTAGTTAAAGTCAGGATTAAACAAAATCAAGCAGGTGTTTTAACTGCTGGATTTCTAAAAGCTTTTAATGCTCTAATGTCCATTGTGAAATCTCCAAGGTCAAGTGAAGGATGCATTATTTCTCAAACTGATTTGCCTATGGAACCCTCTTCTACACTCACTCCCAGATTTTTTCAGAAGTACCTTTTAGAAGCTCACAGAAAACTGGAAGTGCATGAACCACAGTTTAAGAAATACTGATCTGGAGGAACAGACGAGCTAAATTCCTCCAGATAAAAATGTCTCTCCACCAGGTGTTTGATTAGAGTTGATCATCTACGGTTTAAGGCAGTAGTGCCTGACAAGGCCCAGACTTCAGACATTTTGATTTGTCAGCCAAAGACATATCATGCATCTTATTCATGCGTCTACTCCCATGAATAAGTAAGAACAACTCTTCCCAAAACTCTTCTCTTACAGGATTCCCATTCTTTATTCAAAATGGAGGATGAGGGAAAGAGGTTATGGAGGGTAAAGACAAGAATGTCTCACAACAGGTGAGATGATCCATATCTGCCAAGTGGGAGCCTGCTGTCCCACTGGAGCCTGGGCCAAGTGCAAGGGTGGGATTCCCTTTGCCCGCTAGCTTAGCCTTAAGCTTAGATCCAAGTTTGGCACCTGCACCACTGCTGACAAGGCAGAGAGAGAAGATGACATACATATCACAGTGTTGAAAGGGCCAGGGGTTAGGGCTGGGTCAGGGTCAGGGTCAGGATCATAGAATTGAGGGAACAGTTAAGAATGGAATTTCAAGACAGGCCAGATGTGTCCCAGGAGATGGTCAGAAACTAAGAGATCAATCAGAAGGAGGTCAAAGAAGAAGTCCAATCTGAAGTCTGAACCAGAGCTTAGCCACAGATAAGGGTGGGAGGGATGAGAAAGTTTAGAGATGGCTGTGGGAAATGGGTCCAGACCCTAGAATTATTCCAAATTCAAAGAACATGTAGTCCTAGAGGTTCATTGTCTGATTTCTATAACCTCTGGGGTAGGTACACTGTAATAATTCTGAGTTGGACAAAAGTTTTTTTTCTGTTGCTGCTTAGCTAATAGTTCCAACCTTCTGGCTTAAACCAGGTTCATAAACAGGTCAGCACAGATCCAAGTTTTAAGACCTGAACCACTGTCCAAAAGGCAGAGAAAGAAGATAACATACATAATACAATTTTGAAAAGGCCAAAAATGAAAAGTGCACATCCAAGGATACCCGTCACAGGACTGTTGATAACAGTGAAAAATGGAAACAGTCAATATTTAACTCATAGGAATTGATGAATTAAAATATGGTACATTCACATGATGGAATACTATACAACCTTCAGGAATGATTTGAAATGTATTTATTAATATAGAAAGAGATGTACTGATAATCTATTAAGTAAAAATATAAATTACTAAAATGTAAATAGTAGATTCCCATTTTGGTGGGGGCGGGGGTGTATGGGGGAAGTCTGTAGAAGCATACACAGAAAGCAGTCTAGGCCGGGCGTGGTGGCTCACGCCTGTAATCCCAGCACTTTGGGAGGCTGAGGCAAGCAGATCACTGAGGTCAGGAGTTCGAGACCAGCCTGGCCAACATGGTGAAACCCTGTCTCTACTAAAAATACAAAAAATTAGCAGGTGGCAGACGCCTGTAACCTCAGCTACTTGGGAGGCTGAGACAGGAGAATCACTTGAACCCGGGGGTGGAGGTTGCTGTGAGCTGAGATCTCGCCATTGCACTCCAGCCTGGGCAACTAGAGTGAAACTTTGTCTAAAAAAAAAAAAAAAACAGAAAGACAAGCAGTCTAAAAGGAAATATTCAGAATTAACTCTCCTTTTCTGTGGGCTGTGAGATTACTGATTACTGATGTCTTTTTTTTTTGTTCATCAGTAATCCCATTCTTTTTTACAATCAACATGTATTTTTTAACATAATTATTTTTAAACAGCAGAAAAAAAAAGACAGTTTAGGCTGGGCGCGATGGCTCACGCCTGCAATCCTAACACTTTGGGTGGCTGAGGTGGGTGGATCACCTGAAGTCAGGAGTTCAAGACCAACCTGGACAACATGGTGAAACACCGTCTCCACTAAAAATACAAAAAAAAATTAGCTGGGCATGGTGGCACGTGCCTGTAGTCCCAGGTACTCAAGCGGCTGAGACAGGAGAATCACTTGAACCTGGGAGGTGGAGGTTGCAGTGAGCCAAGATTGCGCCATTGCACTCCAGCCTGGGCAACAAGAGCGAAACTGCATCTCAAAAAAAAAAAAAAAAAAAAAAAAAAAAAAAAAGACGGACAGAAGATTTGAGTCCAGGGAGTGAGGTCAGTAGTAGTAATGGCCTCCCTGCCCCATTCACAAGCCTCTGTCATTTCACTGGCTCCCCACTAAGGAGATAGGGCAGGTGTCCATCTCACAGATGGAGAAAACTGAGGCCTAGGGAGGTTAAGCGACTCGGCCACTGACTGCTTGTCTAGCCCAGTGAGTGCCCTTTATCTCAAAAAAAAAAAAAAAAAAAAGACAGTGTAGTTTTCCAACTTCCTGCAGTTTGTGCCTGAGGCATTCGCTATCTCTGTTACATTGTCTTTCTCTCTATACGGTCATCATTTTCTCATTATTGTCATTTTGGTTCCAGATCCCTTTCTTCTGTCTCCTTGGCAATCTATCCTCAGACACGCAGATTCTTGGCGGGGGGTGGGGGTAGAGGGGGTGCTGCGAATAGGGATGGAGCCTGCCGTGCTCTAAGGAGCACAGAGGTGGGAATTCTGGGACAGGAGTGTGAGCTGAGATGGTTGCCAGTCAGCCCAAGGCAGAGAGGAGTGGAGAGCAATGTGGCGTTTGGCTGGGACCTGGCTCTCTGTGTTCACTGGAGTGTGGGGTGAGGGTGAGCTGATCAGGACAAAGGCCAAGGATGAGTGGACAGTTTGATCTCAGGACAGTGCTACCATCTGACTTGATGGGCGGCCTAAAATTCAGATCAGACATGTCTTTGCAAAGGTACATGGGTGTGTGTTTCCTTGCATATGTGATTTCCAAGGTGATCTTCCTCAACAGGACTGGCTCCGGCTCCCCAGCCTGCAGCTGGGCTTGAAATTTCACCCCAACATGAGACTGTGCTTCTCACGATGGAGTGCATATGACCCCAGGGCTGTGAGAAGCCATAAGATGGAAGAAACTGCATTTCAAATGAAAAAAAAAAAAAAAAAAAAAAGCTTTACTCAAGATTAATGAGTTCATATTTGTACAGCAATTAAAACAAACAAATATGTTGTATTTGGAGATTTGGAAGGATGCACGTATGCTTCCGGATTCTAATGTTGCAGTAAGCACAAATATAACATGGAGAAGAATGTGAAACCTAGATGAATTTAACATTTTAAGTCTCCGGAGACACTTTTTAATTCCCCTGGGATAGATCTGCTTCAGGCTACACCTCAGACTCTGCCCATATTCACTCCTCTTCAAGAAGCCCTGGCAGAATAGGTCACCAAAGTGTCTTATCTCATGTCCCTGGAAGAGATCAATTTCACCCAGGTCAGTTACAACCCAAAGTACATAAATTACTAAGCCTCCTGTGAGCAGGTTGTAGTCAGGGGTGGAGGGCTTAAATAATTTTCCATAATTTCCTCAAGTGTTAATGTCTCCATTTTGTTTTATTTGATTTACTTTTTTTTAATACAGAGTGTCACTCTGTCACCCAGGCTGGAGTGCAGTGGCACCATCTTGGCTTACGCAACTGCCATCTCCCAGGCTCAAGCTATCCTCCTGCCTCGGCCTCCCAAGTAGCTGGGACTACAGGTATGCACCACCAGGCCTGGCTACTTTTTGTATTTTTAGTAGAGACAGGGTTGCATCTCATTGCCCAGGCCAGTCTTGAACTCCTGAGCTCAAGGGATCCACCCACCTCTGCTTCCCAAAGTGCTGGGATTACAGGCATGAGCCACTGTGCCTGGCCTCCATTTTATCAAATTTTAAAACTGAACTGCAGTGAAGTTAAAATTCTTGCCCAAGGTCACATAGCTGGTAAAGCGACAGGAGCCAGATTTCCAGCTATAGTCAGTGCTGATGATAGTTAAGGCAAGGCACTTTTGAGAAACAAAGTTGTTCCCAAGCCAAGATGGTAGGAGGAGGACAACAGGAAGGAATGCTCTGTTAACAGTGGTCATTTCTCAGGGGTTGCAGTAAGATGAACTTTTACATTCTACTTTACCTATTTCTGTAATACTTGGGTTGTTCCAGCCGATAAGTTTTCTTAATGATGTCAAAAGGTTATTTTTTAGGCTCTAACCCCAAATAACTTCCCTTGGTCTGATTTCAACCTCACTCAGCTACCTTCTGACAATTTGATTTCCCATTAAGCTGGCTAGAGAGAGAGGCACTGGCCGGCCGGGTGAAGTGGCTCACGCCTGTAATCCCAGCAGTTTCGGAGGCTGAGGCAGGCAGATTACCTGAGGTCAGGAGTTCGAGACCAATCTGGCCAATGTGGTGAAAGCCCGTCTCCACCAAAAATGCAAAATTAGCCGGGTGTGGTGGCACACGCCTGTAGTCCCAGCTACTCAGGAGGCTGAGACAGGAGAATCACTTGAACCCAGGAGGCAGAGGTCGCAGTGAACCAAGACGGTGCCACTGCACTCCAGCCTGGGCAAGACAGAGCGAGACTCTATCTCAAAAAAAAAGTGAGAGGGACACTAGCCAAGCCAACATCACTGTGTGGCCCACCTGATTTTCTATTCTTATTATAAATGAATGTGGCCCAACACATTTTTCTCCTCTCATCCCTAACCCATCATAGGGTCTCACAAACAGAAAAGAACATTGTGCAATGCAAATCAAAGCAGAGAAAACACAGAATCTCTTCCAGCATCGTAACACACAGGCATTAGGTCACTCTTGTCCACATACAAAGTCTGGTTGTCTCATCAATGCCTGACCCTTTGTCAGAGAGCAAGTAAAGTTTTCTTTTCTTCATCCATTGCTGTGTTACATAGAGGTCTTTCACTTGCAAGGGACAGAAGTCCAATTTGAACTGACTTAAGAATAAAAATCAGGGTAGATTTTATAGGCTAATATCCTTGAAAAAATCCAATGCTAGGTGTCCCACTTCAGGTGTGGCTGGATCTAGGTGTTCAAATAACATCATCAGGCCTTTGTCTGATTCTTTTCTCATTTTTCTTTTGTGCTGACCTTACTCTTCAGCAGGTTCTCTGCACACTGTGGTCTTGGCAGCCCCAGGGTTCCATCCTGTAACTTGGAAACCCAGCAGAAAGAGAAACTTCTCAAGAGTTCCAACAGAAGTCTCAGAACTGAATCTCATTGGCTTGGCTTCGATTACATGTCTATGCTCAAACCAATGGCTGCAGCCAGCAGAGCAGAACATGCTAACTGGCCTGTCCTGAATCGTATCAGGGCCCCACTTCCAGAGAGCTGGAGCCAGACATCACCCTCACCGTGAGCACAGAATGACGGTGGGAAGCAGTGGTTGCCCAAAGTGAAAACAGAGAACTGTTACCCAAAAAAGGGGAAAGAATGCTAGGCATGGGGGAAAAACATGCTTAGATCCAAGGCCCCCTTCAGCTTGATCTGGGGGAAAATGTGATATAGATGTGTATCTATACCTTAGTATCTGAGACAGGTCTCAGTTAATTTAGAAAGTTTATTTTGCCAAGGTTGAGGACACACGTCCGTGACACAGCCTCAGGAGGTCCTGACGACATGTGCCCAAGGTGGACAGAGCACAGCTTGGTTTTATACATTTTAGAGGGACATGAGACATCAACTTATGTAAAATGAACATTGCTTCCATCTGGAAAGGTGGGGCAACTTGAAGCAAAGGCAGGAAGACTTGAAGTGGGGAAGGGGCTTCCGGTCACAGGTAGATAAGAATGGTTGCATTCTTTTGAGTTTCTGATTAGCGTCTCCAAAGGAGGCAATCAGATACGCATTTGTCTCAGTGAGCAGAAGGGTGACTTTGAATAGAATGGGAGGCAGGTTGGCCTAAGCAGTTTCCAGCTCGACTTTCCCCTTTGGCTTAGTGATTTTGGGGACAAACGATTTATTTTCCTTTCACAGAGATAACTGATGGTCTAGCTACATACAGGTTGAGAAGAAATGGGATGGGATGGTGAGAGAATTGGATTTCAGAGACAGAGGGCCCAGGGGAAGGGGAGAGGCAGGAGTTACCAATCCCACAAGGGAGGGAGCCTCTTTGGGGCTGGTGACTCCAGGGCACAGAGGGTGGCCTGCAGTGCCAGCTACTGGGGTAAGGGAAAGAGCTGAATCAGAGGCACAGGACTCTGTGTGGCCCTTGGCAGATGACATGAGCACCAAAGGATCCTTCACACAGGCTTCTGAGTTCAGAGTGGCCTGAATGAAACATTTGTTTGAGGGAGTGCACGTGCCACCCCATCTGCCTTTCAGGGCAAAGTAAGGAAATCACGTTTTCCTGTCTGCTGTGTTACTAATATCTGCCTGTCTCACATGAGTCCTGTTAGCCTACGCCACCTGGCTGGGGCCAGTTGTGTCCACATGAACCAATGAAATTGATTCAACCAGACCTTGGACGCTGGTAGATTCCACAAGGTCCTGCCCCATGGAAGGCCCCTTGGCAGGCAGCCAGCAGCCTACCCTACCACACCCTGCCCTTGTTTCCCAGCCTTCCCTACAAGGCTGTATCAGGGTTCCGGGAAATGGGGGCTGGGGACCCCAGGCACAGGGCTTGGCTTAGAGTAGGCCCAAATAAATGGCAGCTGTTCTTAGTACTACTGGATACGCAGCACGCCTAGCACACAACAGGACACCTGTGATTAGGCATGTGAAGTGCGCAGCAGGGCACAGATGGGAAGTTCATACACCCCTAACTGTGAATACAACAGCTGTGACTCTAAGGAAATGAATACAGTAGCAGGTGCCAAACACCTGTGCGCTGTATGTGGTTTTGTTTTTCTGTGTTGGGTTGGGCTTTGTCCTCCTTCCACTCACTTTTCTTACCTCTCCCCTCCTTTTTCCAAGGCCACCTGCCTGTAAATGTGCTCCAAGCACAAACAAACTTTTTTCCGCTCATCCTGACCTCCAAAAGTTTGTGTCTGAGAAAGCAGTGTCCCCCAATCCACCTATGTCCGACTCAGAGGGCTGTCTGTTTATTGTGCGGATTTGTAGATGCCAGTGAGCCGAGATCGCGCCACTACACTCCAACCTGAGTGAAAGAACGAGACTCCGTCTCAAAAAAAAAAAAAAAAAGTTGAACAAAAAAAATAAATAAAAGGTTCAGGGACCTGGGAAGTCGGGGTGAGAGAGTTGGATTATGATGCCTTCCAAAGCTTGAGCCACAGTTCTGTGGGCACCCACCAGATACTTGGCCCCAACAGGAAAGTCCTGACTCACTAGACCCTGCCCACTTTGCCCTCCTATCAGGCAATTCAAAGTCTCCAGACCCGCAAGTTACTGATTAACCCTAGGTTTTGAGAAAATAAATAATAATAACTGAAGGGACAACGTAAGCCAAGAAACAAGCTGGGCAGCTCTGGGAGAGAGGAGTGTCAGACAGCTGTTGCCAACAGGCACCTGGCCAGAGTGAAAAGGAGAGGCGGACTCCATCCAAGTCCCAGCGGCGCCAGCTGACACTCTCTGCCAATGCCCAGGTGCTGAGCAACAGTGTCCCACCGGTCCCTGTGCCCAGAATGGCCTGCACCAAGACCCTGCAACAGTCCCAGCCCATCTCCGCAGGAGCCACCACAACCACCACCGCTGTGGCCTCTGCTGGGGGTCATTGTGGCTCCACAGAATGTGACCTGGAGTGTCTGGTGTGCCGGGAGCCCTACGGCTGTCCCCGGTTGCCCAAACTGCTGGCCTGCCAGCATGCCTTCTGCGCCGTCTGCCTGAAGCTCCTGTTGTTCGTGCAGGACAACACCTGGTCCATCACCTGCCCGCTGTGCCGCAAGGTCACCGCCGTCCCCGGGGGCCTCATCTGCAGCCTGCGCGACCACGAGGTGGTGGTGGGGCAGCTGGTCCAGCCACACACAGAGGTGTCGCTCTGTCCTCAGGGGCTGGCGGATCCTGCCGACTTGGCAGGAGGGCACCCCAGCTCGGTGGAAGAGGATGGACAGGATGAAGTAAGTGCAAACCACGTGGCAGCCCGGCGCCTGGCCGCACACCTACTCCTGCTGGCCTTGCTCATCATCCTCATCGGGCCCTTCATCTACCCGGGTGTCTTACGATGGGTGCTCACCTTCATCATCGCCCTGGCCCTGCTGATGTCCACCCTCTTCTGCTGTCTCCCCAGCACCCGGGGCAGCTGCTGGCCCTCCTCCAGGACTCTCTCCTGTAGAGAGCAGAAACACAGCCACATCTCTTCCATTGCCTGAGTGCCCTCTGATGAGGCTGCCCCTGCAGCCCTTTCTGCCCTTGGGCCCCCGGACTTCCACAATGAACAGGGTAAGGGGTTACGGACTAAGACTGGCTCCTTCGGGAAATCACATGCCAGCGGGACTTGCAGGCCACAACCGAGATGGCCAGCCTGGGTCAAGAATTACACACTTGGATGACAGGCTTACGCTTGCCCTTGGGATAGCATAGCTAAACTGTTGGGAGCTAGGGGAGCAGACACAAACTACTTGAACACGACAAGATGGGGGAAGCTCCTGTTCCTCTTATTCCAGTGTTCCTGGTTTTTCTTTATGTAACTTGATGAAAGTATTGCAGTATTGGTGCTATTGTAGACTAGAACTGGAATTCCATTTTTTTTGCAATTTATGTGGCTGGTTTTGTTTCCTTGTTTCCCTTTGTTTTTTTGTGTTTGGGGCAGCAGTTGGTTCACATTTCCCGAAGTTACACATTTTCCCTCCTGGGAGCTTGGAGTCCACGGGGAGGTCCCACTGTGCTTCCTCTAACACTGTGCATCTCGTGCCCAGCCTAGCCTCGGCAAGTGTCCTGGTTGTTTGGGTCTCCCATGGAGTCGACCCTAGGGTTGGGGAGACAAAATGTGTGTGAAGGGATGGTGTTTCTGAAGCTGCAGGAGGGGGACTCCCACATTTAGCTGGCAGAGTTGGGGAGGGGTGGAAAGGGCAGGGTTTGGGAATTGCTCCCAGCATCCTCACTAGGAGTTCCCCGCTCCATGCCACCAGGCCCTGACTTAGCAGCAAATCTCGGGGTTACAAGGACTGCAGTCCACATACAGCAGGGCCAGCTGCCCATCTATTGCACAGTCTCACACGTTAGAACTAGATCTTTATGGATGTTACTGTCTTTGTTATTGCATCTCAAGTACTAGTTGAGCTTTTGTCATAAAGATAAGAGGCCCCATAAATGCAACGGTCCTCACCAATAACCCCACTTTTCCCGCCTCACCCTGCGAGTCAGAAGCTTTTTTTGTGCCTTCTCTCCACCATGTCTGCTTCTTAACACAGGGGAGGCATTGGCTGGAGGAAACGACTTTCCGTGGTTGCCAGGGGCAGGCCTCAGCCGGGGGTTTACGTGGGAGTGCAGATGAGCAGAGGATGGAAGGAGACATACTATTTCCTTCCAAAAGCCCCGTAAATGGGAAACATTCTTGAAACCTCAGAGGAGTGCTGTTGTCTCAGGGCAAGTCTGACACCCATGCCATTGGCCCTAATGGCGACTGGTGCTGAGAGAGTATGAGTGTGTGTGGGCATGCACAGACCCGCGGCTTTAAGCCAGACCAAGTGGGCCTGAAGAACACCATGTCTCCCAAGCTGAAGAGGGTCACTGGGCATTTCCTGAGCTGGCCCCGGGCATGTCAGTTTGGGATGGCTGCCAGTGGGATAGGCAAGAAACATTCCCTCCCAGCTCACTTCTCCACTTCTATTCGATCCGTAATATTTCTCAGACCCTTCACCAAGATCAAAACCTCCCCCCAAGGTTTCAGTTGCTAATGACACCATTTCTACCATAATAATGGTGGGTACTTGTTTATCCAGTACTTACTCTGTGCCGAATACTGCAGTAACTGCTTTCCATGCACTAGTTAATCTTCGCAATAACCTTATGAAGTACAGGCCGTTATTATCTGTCTCTTGCAAAGGAGGAGCTTGAGGATCACAGAGGTGAATTCGCCTGTCTAAGGTTACACAGTCAATGCCTGAGCTCCCTGGAGATAACCCAGGGCTCCTTCTGCTTCATGATGCTGCTTCCTTTGTGTACAACTCCAGAATAAGTGGGGATCTGGTCACCACTTGAGGGTTTTCGAGAAGCTCATGGAGAACAGGAAACTAATTTCAGGAGCTTCCCAATTCCAGCAGCCAGCTGCTCAGAGAGGCCAGAGAATTTTAGAATCTGTCATCCATGCTAAAGAAAAGAAAAGAGAATGACAGGCCAGGCGCGGTGGCTCATGCCTATAATCCCAACACTTTGGGAGGCTGAGGCGGGCGGATCACTTGAGGTCAGGAGTTCAAGACCAGTCTGGCCAACATGGTAAAACCCCATCTCTACTGAGAATATAAAAACATTAACTGGGCATGGTGGCGGGCACCTGTAATCCCAGCTACCCAGGAGGCTGAGGCAGGAGAATTACTTGAGCCCAGGAGGTGGAGGTTGCAGTGAGTTGAGATTGTCCCATTGCACTCCAGCCTGGATGACAAAACAAGACTCCATCTCAAAAAAAACATTAAAAATAAAAAAATAAAAAAGAGAATGATAAAAATAGAATGGCTCTCCTGTAGACTTCTACCACCCAGCTCTAGCCTCCTCTGCAGTGAGTTAGGCCAGCAGGAACATTAGAGTCTCAGGTTTGAGACCTCACCTGCCCCATCGTTGCCCCTAAACAGGTCTCTTTACTTCCCTGAATCTCACATTGTGAAAATCAGAAAATAGTGAGATTTGTAATAGTGATTTATAATAGTGAGATTTCTTGTCATCATTCCTGGCATGTGATAGGCCCCCAACCAATGTGCCCTCCGTCCCCTGGGCAAAGGTGTTCAGACACTGCTATCACCAGCCTTTTAGAAGCTCAGCTGGTCTCAGTCATCCTCTGGCCTTGGCAGCATGGGAACAGAGAGCACCAGAGGCCAGAATCAACCCAGGCCGCCCTGGAAGAGAGCAGAGGAAATAGACACAGAGGAGGAAATAGCCATCCTGCAAAAGAATGTGATTGGAAGAAACCAGAGAGACAGCCCGGGGCTCAAAGCCAAGCTCTGACCCGGTGTGCGACAGGAGGGAGTTACAGAACTTCTCTGAGCCTTAGTTTGGTCACCTGTAAAGTGGCAGGTGGGGGATCCCAGGGCCTCCGTGAGGATTCAGGGTGCTGCTGGATGAGCATCCACTGTCTGATGGACTGCTTTTATCGGCCACCATTGGCCTCCTTGGGTAAATGGGTTTCTTGGGGCTTGTTCAGCTTGACAGCCAGCAGGGGGCAGCCAGTCCAGTGTGGAGTCTTGTCCAAGGCAGGCCAGTCTGGCAGTGAAGTCTGAGCCTAGGTCCTAGGGGGAGGTCCTAACGATGAAAAGAAATTATGGGGAGAGGCCAAATTTCATTCCCATCAGGTCCATCTCCCCATGCAGCAGCCTTGGAGGCAGACATACCTGGCTTGAATTCCAGTTCTCCACTTACAAGTCCCTTCGTCTCTCTACGTCTCAGGTTCTTACCCGTGAAACTGAGGTTATGATACACACCTGCTAGGGTTGCTGGGGAACCAGTGAAATAATCCATGGTTGAGCCCTAAGGAGATAAAGAAGGGAGGGGAAGACAGGGAGAGACAGAGAGATGGGATTGAGTTCTAGAAATCCCTAGTGGGAATGATGAGAACAGACATTTAATAAACCTGGGCACTAGAATTCACCTTTTCCATGATCAGCCTCAGCACCAGCAGCATCCTCAACAATATGATAATTGTTGATATTATACACCCTGCAAAGTGTATCACATATATTATCACATATGCCATAAAGGAGGTACTATTGTTGTTCTCAAATTATCAGTGAGGACTTTGAGGCACAGAGAGGTGAAGGAACATGCCCAAGGTCACACAGCGAGATGGTAGTGGGGCCAAGGGTAGACTGTAGTTTAACTCCAGAGTTTGGGCTTTGAGTCGCTTTGCTGTATCAGACGGAACATTCCAGCACATCATAAGTGATCAAGGTATGTGGGTCCCCTGCCCCTAAGACTGGAGAATTAAGAAGAACTGGCATCCTCTCATTCAGTGACAGCTTCCTGATTTAGTGAGTGCTGGGACAGAGGGTTATGGGAATCTAACTGTCCCATCTCCCAGAGCCACTTCCTTGCCTCACCTGATTTATTGCTGGGGCCTCCTGTTCATTGTTGGAAACCCTTTTCAAATGACTGGAGGAAGTTTTTCAAGCTTTCTTAAAACAAATAATTCTTTATCTGTGGCAAAGCAGAGCTGTTCTGGGAAGGAAGGACTTTCCTGCAATTTCTCTGGCTGTGGGAAAAGCATCAAGCTCATTAAAAACAGAAGTCAGATTCAAGCTCTTGAATGTGCCTGTACTTTGTATTTTTGTTAGAGTATCTTGAAATCACTTTTTTTTTTTTTTTTTTGAGACGGAGTCTCACTCTGTCGCCCAGGCTGGAGTGCAGTGGCGCAATCTCGGCTCACTGCAAGCTCCGCCTCCCGGGTTCACGCCATTCTCCTGCCTCAGCCTCTCCGAGTAGCTGGGACTACAGGCGCCCGCCACCACGCCCGGCTAATTTTTTGTATTTTTAGTAGAGACGGGGTTTGACCGTGATCTCGATCTCCTGACCTCGTGATCCGCCCGCCTCGGCCTCCCAAAGTGCTGGGATTAGGAGCGTGAGCCACCGCGCCCGGCCGAAATCACTTTTTTAAAGTGGGGGAGGGTGTATCTCTGGGAGCACTCCAGAGAGTAGAGAACTCTCCGGAGAATTCAAAACACCATGGAGGCCAGGCGCAGTGGCTCATGCCTGTAATTCCAGCACTTTGGGAGGCTGAGGTGGGCGGATGACCTGAGGTCAGGGGTTCGAGACCAGCCTGGCCAACATGGTGAAACCCTGTCTCACTAAAAATACAAAAATCAGCCAGGCATGATGGCATGAACCTGTAATCTGAGCTACTTGGGAGGCTGAGGCAGGAGAATCGCTCGAACCTGGGAGGTGGAGGTTACAGTGAGCCAAGATCATGCCACTGCACTCCAGCCTGGGCAATGGAGCAAGACTCAGTCTCAAACAAACAAACAAATGAACAACAACAAAAAAAACCCACACCATAGAATCTAGAATCCATCCATTCTTTTATTCAACAAATACTTCTTGAGGTTCTGCTCTGTGCCAGGTCCTGAGCAGGATATGCAATCTTAGTTGATGAGGTAGGGAAATTAATAGATGCTGAGCATTAGATTCTCATAAGGAGTGTGCAGTCTAGATCCCTCACGTGTGCAGTTCACAGTAGGGTTCATGCTCCTATGAGAATCTAATGCAGCTGCTGATCTGACAGGAGGCAGAGCTCAGGTGGTAATGTGAGCAATGGAGAGTGACTGTAAATACAGAGGAAGCTTCACTCACTTGCCTGCCACTCACCTCCTGCTGTGCAGCCCGGTTCCCAATTATTAACCCCAATCCATGTTATTCCAGTCGGATGCTCTTTTCCAGAACTTTGAATCTGGAGCCGGTGGTGCAAGGAGAAATGACTGTTTGAAAGCGGCTGCAGCAGCTGCTGCAGCAAACCAGATCGTCCCCACATCTGGTGCTTCCCCTCTGGTTGATTCACTGAAGTCTCAGGTTCCTTCTCTACAATTCACTTTTTTCCTTCTGATAGCCTGAATCAGTTTCTATTGCTTGCAACCAATATCCCTGACTGAATACAGGAGCTGTCCAGAATCCCGGCTGCTGAAAAATCCCACCATAGGCCTCAGCCCCTGCAAAGGCCAGGGGAGAAGCAATGCCAGAGGCCAGGTGGTCGGGAGCCCTCCTACCATACGTTCCCACCTAAGAGCCAGCCTAACCTTATGGGGAGGCTGCCCTGATGTCAGGCCCAAGAGGGTGGTGCCCACGTTAGCTCTGCCTACAAGTGAGGTCAGACAGGAAACATAGAGTGGAGCTCAAGCTGCCACTGTTAGAGGAGGCCAGCCTCCACTCCACTGGCCTCATGATCCCCAGAAGAAACAAGCTCTAGTTCTCCAGACACCCAGCCAGAGCCCTTCACTGGAGTCAGTCTGCAGAAGAAAACAGTCTGCAAAGTCACTGTAGATGCAGCAATTTCAAAGCAACTGCAGCTCAGTGCACACCCATGAACGTGAGGGAAAGGGAAAAGAACAACAATTTTAGTGGCCAATGCTCATGAGTGGCTCCCCCCTGCAGGTTCTGTTCTAAGAGCTTCCTGAATGAAACTTAACTCTTGTATTCTTCACAACAACCCCATGAGGTAAGTGTGATGATTTATTGTGCTGGGCATTTTACATGTCTTCTCATAGAATCAACACAAAACCCCTATTCAGGCAGGAAACTGAGGCATAGAGCAGGTCAGAGAAGGTCAGCAATGTGCCCGAGGGACAGGGCTGGGATGTGAAGTCAGGCAGGCCAGTCCGGCTCTAAAGCCCCCTCTTAGTCCCCGTACCTACCATCCCCCTGCCACCCCGTGTCATTCCTGTCCTTCCTCATCTTCCCCTACCCCCATCAGGACAAGCCAAGGAAAGAACAGGGCCCTCAGTCAAGACAGACCTGGGTTCAAAACCAACTTCTAGGGCCAGACGCAGTGGCTCACACCTGTAATCCCAGCACTTTGGGAGGCCGAGGCAGGTGGCTGAACTGAGGTCAGGAGTTCAAGACCAGCCCGGCCAACATGGCAAAATCCCCTCTCTACTAAAAATACAACAACAACAAAAAAATTAGCTGGGCATGGTGGCAGGCACCTGTAATCCCAGTTATTTGGGAGGCTGAGGCAGGAGAATAGCTTGAACACAGGAGGCGGAGGTTGCAGTGAGCCAAGATCGTGCCAGTGCATTCCAGGTTGGGCGACAGAGTGAGAGTTTGTCTCAAAAAAACAAAAACAAAACAAAACAAAACAAAAACCAACATCTACCATTTATGGTCTGTGTGACCTTGGGTATGGTATGTGCTTTCCCTGAATTGGGAAATGTAGGCTCATCAGACCTGCCCAATACAGATTTTATGGCAATCTGATTAGATGACATATACAATACCTGCACTGTTCTCAACACAGAGTGGGTGCCCTCCTGTCCCATCAGCCTATCAGGTGCCTTGGAAGGTGTACAATTTAAGGGACACTCCTGACCACCCCCACCCCCATCGCCATCACACAACCTGGGGAAACAAGATCTACACATATTTACTAAAGTAAAAAAGCTGAATGAAACTTGAATAATAATGGAAGAGAGTATCTCTGGAGGAGAAGGAAGTTCTGACTAGGGAGAGGCTTCTGGGACACTGGTAATGTTGGTAATGTTCTATTTTTTTTTTTCTTTGAGATAGGGTATTGCTTTGTCACCCAGGGTGGAGGGCAGCGGTGCGATCATAGCTCACTGCATCCCTGAAGTCCCAGGCTCAAGAGATCTTCCTGCCTTACCCTCCCAAGTAGCTGGGTCTATGGGCATACACCACCACACCCAACTAATTTTTTTGATTTTTTTTTTTTTTAGTAAGGTCTTGTTGTGTTGTCCAGGTTGGTCTTGAACTCCTGGGCTGAAGGGATCCTCCTGCCTCAGTCTCTCAAAATGCTGGGATTACAGGCATGAGCTACTGCAGTGACCTGTTCTATTTTTTGACTTAGGTGGTAGTTACACAGGTGGGTGTTTACTGTATAATTATTTGTAAATAGTGCTTACATCCTCTATGTGCTTTTTCTGTACATATATCATAGCTTTTAAAAAGTAACACTGAATATAATAATACTATAGGGTCTAAGAGCTTGGTCTGAGACTCTGGTGTCTGGTTCAATCTTTTTTTTTTTTTTTTTTTTAAGACAGAGTCTCGTTCTGTCACCAGGCTGGAGTGCAGTGGCACGATCTCAGCTCACTGCAACCTCCACCTCCCGGATTCAAGCAATTCTTCTGCCCCAGCCTCCCGAGTAGCTGGGACTATAGGTGCACGCTACCAATCCCAGCTAATTTTTGTATTTTTAGTAGAGATGGGGTTTCACTCGTGATCCGCCCACCTTGGCCTCCCAAAGTGCTGAGCCACCGCGCCTGGCCTGGTTCAATCTTATGCTGAGATGCCTGCTCTGTCCACGCTTGCTGCGCTGAGGGTTTCAGAGCTTTGTGAATTGCCCTGGAGAGAAAGCCTTCATCTGGCTCTGTTGGTCACTACTCCCTCCAGCATTGCCCTGCAGTAAGTTCATTCTCTACACTGCAGCCAGAAAGGGGCCTTCAGAAAAGAACAAATTTCAGCCTTGTTTAAAACTGGTGGTTCTTCCTTGCCCTCAAGGTAAATTACACCCTCCTTAGCAAGGCTTCCAGCACCTGGCTTCTCCTTGATACTGGGCCTGATTTCTCCCTGCTTGCCCCCAGCATTCCTTAATAAAGTCATGCTGGCCAGACACGATGGCTCACACCTGTAATCCCAACACTTTGGGAGGCTGGGATGGGAAGATCACTTGAGTCCAGAAGTTTGAGACCAGCCTCGGCAAACCTAGTGACTCTGTCTCTACAAAAAAATATAAAAATTAGCTGGTGTGGTGGTGCACACCTGTAGTCCCAGCTGCTCAGGAGGCTGAGGCAGGAGGCTCGTTTGAGCCCAGGTGGTAGAGGCTGCAGTGAGCCATGATTGTGCCACTGTACTCCACCCTGGGCAACAGAGCAAGACCCTGTCTCAATAAATAAAAAAAAATACTGAATGCAATGTCTTAGATTGGATTCTGGAACAGTAAAAGGACATTAATGGAAAACTGATAAATTCCATACTTTAGTTAACAGTAAGTACCAATACCCAATATCAGTTTCTTTGTCTTGACAAATGTACCATATGTTTACGTAAGATGCTAACACTGGGGAAAAACAGGGTGAAAGGTATATGGTTCTTAGATAAGAACTCTGTAACTCTCTTTGCAGTCAATCGAAAATCCTTCCAAAATAGAAAGTTTACTAAATAAATAAACAACATAATTAAATCCTAACTCAATATTGTAGATAGCTGTGAGGCTGTCTAAAGCTAGGCTTTGAGCTGAGGCCTATTTTCCTTCATTAAAAGAGAAAGATTAGCAAATGTTAGAGGAGTTTTAAAGATTCAATAGCATCAAACAATCCCAACAGAACGAGGATTGAAGGGAATTGCTTTCTTACTGTGTGATTCAAGGTGATTTAATGCAAGTTCATGTACCAGCTAGAGGCACCTCATGTACCACCAGTGATATGGGTCTCGCACATTAGAAAATATCAGACCAGGGGCAAGTACAAAGCATTCTTAGATAAGAAGCAGGAAGAGGTCATGACCCAAGCCTCTGTGTAAGAGATATGGCAGGAGACTATGAAATTATTACCTAACACATGAAAACAGTGAGGGGTGGCCGGGCGCGGTGGCTCACGCCTGTAATCCCAGCACTTTGGGAGGCCGAGGCGAGCAGATCATCTGAGGTCAGGAGTTTGAGACCAGCCTGGCCAACATGGCAAAAACCCGCCTCTACTAAAAATACAAAAATTAGCTGAGCGTGGTGGCACGTGCCTATAATCTCAGCTACTCAGGAGGCTGAGGCAAGAAAATCAGTTGAACCCAGGAGGCAGAGATTGCAGTGAGCCAAGATGGCGCCACTGCACTCCAGCCTGGGTGAAAAAGTGAGACTTTGTCTCAAAAAAAAGAAAAAAGAAAACAGTGAGGGGAATTATTAACCCAAATGGCTTTAACTCCAAATCCCCAACACTTAGCTCTGCCAATTCCAGTTGATGGTCCAATTAACATAAAGTTATTCAGTTCTTTGGGTCAAAGATGGCTTGGAAACACAAACAAGAGATTGCTCAGCCATGTCACATCCATGGTAACCACACATCGTCCGAAGTTACCTCCACCCTGGCCTTCCTCTAAGGGAGTGTCCAATCCCTCCCCAGGGGAGCTCAGATTATTTCTGAGTGTGGTAAGGAAAGAAGTGACCATAAATGGCCTTCTGGCTCATTCAGTCTCAAGTTCAGCACAACAGCATCGTAGGGATCCTCTATGGGAAAGAATATGGGCTGCCCTCAGTGAAATCATCCCTAGAATTCAGTTCCACTCAACAAACACCCAGGCCAGGCCAGCCCTCACGTCGGTCCTAGGAGGAGAGACATCAACGGGACATAGCAAAGGAGGCTTCTCACATTGAGGATCCATTATCTGCAACTCATCTAAATATCTTTAATTTGTATTGATATTTAGGCGTATATCAATACAAATTGATTGTATTGATTTGTATTGAACAAATCAATACAAATATTGATCCTGTATATATCCTGTATCAAATATCAGGATAGCAGAATCAGCCAGACCCAGGTTCAAATCCTGACTCTGCCACCTTGTAGCTCGGTGATCCTGGCCAAGTTATTCCTCTCTAAGCCTCAGTTCCTTCCTCTGAGAAATAGGGCTAATAATCATATACACTGCACAGGGTTGAAGGAAAGAAGGTATATATGGAAGGCACATGGAGCCAGCAACAAGGACAGTGCTCCCTAAGCAGTATTCATGGTGATTTCTAGAATTTCCAGGAAAATTAAAGCCAATAATTTAGTTGTTCCAAACCTGACTGATCATCAGAATCACCAGGGGAGCATGTTAAAAATACAAATTCCTAGGCTCCCACATCCCTAAGAAATTCTAAACTGGGTAGGGCCAAGGGAGGACTCAGTAACCTCTGTTTCCATTATATGCTCTTGTGCCTAGCGATAGTAGGTGCTCAACAAATACAGGCCTCTTTCTGGCCTGGACTATTGCAATAACTTCCTAACCAGCTTCCTCTGTCCACTCTTGTCTCTCTGCCCTCCACACAGCAGCCAATGGGATCTTTTTAAAAGGTGAGGTCATGTCACTGCCCCCAACCCTCTACAACTCTCCATCCACATCCCTAACTGAGTAGACAAGGCCCTACATCAGTGGCTCCTGGCCCTGCTCACACATTTGAAATACCTGTGAGCCACGAGCAAAGACATAGAATCAACCTAAATGCCCATCAATGACAGATTGGATAAAGAAAATGTGTTACATATATACCATGAAATACTATGCAGTCATAAAAAAGAATATCACTTCTTCTGCAGGAATATGGATGTAGCTAGAGGCTATTATCCTTAGCAAACTAATGCAGGAACAGAAAACCAAATACCTCATGTTCTCACTTATAAGTGAGAGCTAAATGATGAGAACACGTGGACACAAAAAAGGGAACAATAGATGCTGGGACCTATTTGAGGGTGGAGGTTGGGAGGAAGGAGAGGAGCAGAAAAAACAACTATTGGGTACTAGGCTTAATACCTGGGTGATGAAATAATCTGTACAACAGACCCCCTGTGACACAAGTTTACCAAACCTGCACATGTACCCCAAAACCTAAAACCTTTTTTTAAAGTTTTTTAAAAATTAAAAAAAAATTTTTTTTGAAATTAGTGTCTTGCTTTGTTGCCCAGGTTGGAGTGCAGCAGTGCCATCTCGGCTCACTGCAACCTCTGCCTCTCAGGTTCAGGAGATCCTCCTGCCTCAGCCTCCCCAATAGCTGGGACTACAGGCACCTGCCACCACACTCAGATATATATTTTTGGTGGAGACGGGGTTTTGCCATGTTGGCCAGACTGTTCTTGAACTCCTGACCTCAGGTGATCCGCCCACCTTAGCCTCCCAAAGTGTTGGGATTACTGGCGCGAGCCACCACTACTGGGCTGGTTTTCTGTTTGTTTGTTTAAAAAAAAAAAAAGAAAAGAAAAGAAATACCTGTGGGCTTCTGAACAACACCTATGCCTGGCCAGATCCCAGACCAATGGAATCAGAATCTCTGAGCATGGGGCCCAAATAGGGTTATCAGATAAAATATAGGACACCCAGCTATACTTAAATTTCAGATACACAATAAGTAATTGTTTAATATAAGTATATCCTGTGCAGTATTGGGACATACTCATATTAAACAATTATCCATTGTCTATCTGAAATTGAAATGAAACAGAGAGTCCTCTATTTTCATTTGCTAAATCTGGCAACCCTAGCCTAAGCATCAGCAAATATATATATATTTTAATTTCGAGACAATTTCCCTCTGTTGCCCAGGCTAGAGTCCAGTGGTGCAAACACAGCTCACTGCAACCTCCGCCCTCCACGGAGCTAGGACTACAGGCTTGCCCTACTATGCCCGGCTAATTCTTTGTATTTTTTGTAGAGACGGGGTTTCACCATGTTGCCCAGGCTGGTCTCAAACTCCTGGGCTAAAGTGACTCACCCGTCTTGGCCTCCCAAAGTCCTGGGATTACAGGCGTGAGCCACTGCACCCAGCCCTCATCAGCATTTCTAAAAAGCTCACAGTGATACGACCCCCACTATCTGTCTGATCTCATCTCATCCAGGACTCTCCCCCAGCACTCTCCATTCTCCTCTCACACCGTTTTCTTATAAGGACCAACCACACTCCCACCTCAAGACCTTTGCAGTTGCTGGGTCTACCTCGGATGCTGTGCCCTGTAACCTGATAGCCTCTTCAAAGATCGCCTGCAGGGATTCCCTGACTGCTTCATCTTCTATAGCGTGACCTCCCTGCTTTACTTTTTCTGTAAAACAGATTAAAATCAGTTTGTTTGCCAGGTGCGGTGGCCCACGCCTGTGATCTCAGCACTTTGAGAGGTCAAGTTCAAGAGTTCAAGACCAGCCTGGCCAACATGGTGAAACCCCGTGTCTACCAAAAATACCAAAAAATTAGCCAGGCATGGTGGTGCGCGCCTGTAGACCCAGCTACTCAGGAGGCCGAGGCGTGAGAATCGCTTGAACCCGGGTGGTGGAGGTTGCAGTGAGCTGAGATTGTGCCATTGCACTCCAGCCTAGGTGACAGAGCGAGGCTCCGTCTCAATAAAAAATAAAATATAATAATAAAATAAAATCAGTTTGTTTATTGTCCATCTCCCTCTACCCATCCCCCAAACCAGAATGTAAGCTCCATGATTTTGCTGGAAACACTTTGATTCCCCTGCTATACCCTCAACATCTAAGACCCCACTAGCCACTCCACACATCCTGGTTGAATTCGTCAATGGTTCATTAGAAGGCTTCCCCTTCCACAACTCCCTAAACATTCCTTTGCGGGAGAGTTACTTAGAGGAAACGAAATTCTTCACTGTCCAATACCAAACCTAAAAAAATCTCAAAAGCATACACCAAAAGGGGTAAACATATTTTCTCCATCTTTCCTACCCATAGCCTCGATGGGATTAGGGCCTGTGTGCGGTGGGGGCGACTAGGGTGAGGGTTGGGTGCTGGGCAACGGCTGAACAGGGTCCAATACCCAAAGACAAGTGTGTTCAACACAAGGTCTCTAACCAAATTAGAGATAGGGCAAAGCAGGGGAGTGCAGAGTGGTGCCTGGTCCCACAAAGCTGATCTGGCTGGAAGGGGCTGCCAGACATGGAGAGGAGGGCTGGCTGAAGTTCTCAATCTTGACAAAGCTCACACGCTCAGATATAACCCCTTATTCCCCTAAAGCCTGCACATGATTGACCCATTTGACCCTCACAATAACTTCATGGATGGGCAGACCTGCCCTTCGTGGTCCTGATTGGCCAGTGGGGAGATGAGCAGATGGAGGAAGGAACATTTCACAAGGTGCATGAGTCCCAGGCTCTGAGCTGGGATGCTGGTCTCTGACTCCCGTGGTAACTTTTCCTGCCATAACCCTAGACTGTCTTCACTGGGAGAAAGGGCAACAGCCTCTGAGGCCACGATGATTCCTGCTCTAGCTCTGGCACTCATTAGCTCTGTGGCTTCTGCACTGTCTGGACCTAAGCCTCAGTTTCCTCTCCTTCAGAGTGGGTGTGATGAAATTTCACAGGGTTGCTAGGGGAAAGAGATCCATTCATTAAGTGCTTCTTTCGAGCACCTACAAGTGCTAGGCACAGTTCCTGGGGCTGGGCACACAGCGGAGAGCATGGCAGCCTAAACCCGCCCACCTCCCGGGCTTTTAAAGTCTAGCTGGGGCTGCGTGGTGGCTCACGCCTGTAATCCCAGCACTTTGGGAGGCCGAGGTGGGCGGATCGCCTGAGGTCAGGAGTTCGAGATCAGCCTGGCCAATATGGTGAAACTCCATCTCTACTAAAAATACAAAAATTACCCGGGCATGGTGGCTGGTGCCTGTAATCCCAGCTACTTGGGAGGCTGAGGCAGAAGAATTGCTTGAACCCGGGAGGCGGAGGTTACAGTGAGCCGAGACCGAGCCATTGCGCTCCAGCCTGGGCAACAAGAGCAAAACTCTTATCTCAAAAAAAAAAAAAAAAGTTGGAGAGGCAGAACATAAAGTAGCAAACAGAAAAATGAGCAAAATAATTTCAGAGTGATAAATACTACGATTAAAATACAACAGGAATGGAAGCCTGGTGTGTGATTCCACAGCCTTTAGATCTGTAGCTGGCGCGAGCCGGGTGCGGTAGCTCACTCCTGTAATCCCAACACTTTGGGAGGCCGAGGCGGGTGGGTCACCTGAGGTCAGGAGTTCGAGACCAGCCTGGCCAACATGGCAAAACCCCGTCTCTACTAAAAATACAAAAATTGGCCGGGTGTGGTGGCACGCGCCTGTAGTCCCAGCTACCAGGGAGCCTGAGGCAGGAGAATCACTTAAACCCGGGAGGCGGAGGTTGCAGTGAGCTGAGATCGGGCCACTGCACTCCAGCCTGGGTGGCAGAGCGAGATTCTATCTCAAAAAAAAAAAAAAAAAAAGAACCGTACCTGGTGCGTAGTAGGTGCTCAGTAAATTTGTTGAATGACTGAATGTGCTGGGTGGTCAGGGAAGACTCTCAGATCCCATCCCGAGAGACCAGAATGGAAAGCAGGAAATGGACTGGGGGAAAGGGAGGTCTGAAGGCAGAGAGTCCCAAGCATGGGAGCCTCCAGGCAGAGGCCCTGAGGCAGAACCAAACTTAGCGTTAGGGAAAATGAAAGTAGAATCAGGAAGAACTTAGATATCTGAACACTTTGCAAACTACAAAGTGCTGCATACACGTGCGGGAAGGCGGTTTCTGTGGCTGGTTTTTTGTTTACATTATACATTTTTGAAGACTTTGTCTTCAAAATGTGGCTTTGGGGCATGCCACTCTCGGGGCCGAGACCTTCGCGGGCAGTTTCTGCAAAGTCCAACCCTGCAGGGCCCTTCTCCCGCGCCGCGCTGTCTCGCTGCTTCCTGGAGGGTAAATGGACCCACACACAGATGTGGCGCCGCGGGCTAGCCGGTCGCCTGCAGAGGCCGGCACCCCTGTCGCGATGGGTGGTGGAGATGGGGCAGAGGTGGGACGAGCCAGGTCGGGACCCGCAGCTGGCGAGTCAGAGCCTGGAAGGCCCCGCGCCCCCGCGCCGCGCTCCCGAGTGCTCCGCCCGGCCGGCGGCGACCAGGCGCCATCGGGGCAGGCGGCGGGACGGGCCGGGACGCGGCGGGGAGGGGAGGGGCCGGGCGGGAGGAGCCGCTCGCCAGTTTCGCCGCCTCCGCCTTCGCCTTAGCAGCCGCCTCCAGGTAAGGGGGCCCCGGAGCCGCCAGGCCACGGTGGCGCGCACCTTGCTGGGCCACTCCCCGCCGGCCCCACGCGGGGCACTCGGAGCCCGGCCCAGCCCCGGAGCCCTTTGCCCTGCGCCCCGCCCTCCACCCCGGGGACACTGGACCCACCAGGAAGTGGCCGCGCACTCCCTGGCGCTGCCTGCCCTAAGCCCACGCCGCCTGCTGGTGGTTGGTTTGTTTTCAGAGCCAGAAGTGCTTTTAGAAGTCTTGTGGGGCGGGAGAGGGGTAAACTGAGGCTGGGCGGAGCACTCGGGCGACTCCGGCCTCGGTCTGCGAGTTCTTAGAGGTCACCCAGCAGCTCCCTTGACAAATGAGGACGCTGGTCAAGGTCAGAGAGGAAGGGGGCTTGCCCAAGGTCACAAGAGGTCACTGTGCTTCCCCTTGCCCCACGTGGCCCCTCCACGCCCCCGTCAGGAAGGCCTCTAGGACTCCCTCGCCTCCTGTCTCCCTGTCCCTCCGCAGACTCTCAAACAGAGAATTCCAGGGGGGCTTGGGGAGCCTCTGGAGAAAAGCCAGGCTCCTCATGTTACAAGGAGGCCATGTCTTCTGGCGTCCATGCCTGAAGTTACAGGAGGGAAGAATTACTGCTGCTGACTTTTGAGTGAATTTTACAGCTGGGTAAACTGAGGCTCAGAGAGGTGAAGTAACTTCCCCAAGACTACACAGCTAGGAAGCAAGAGATAAAAATCTGGGCTACCTGCCTGGAGAGCCTGACCCAGTGCTTGGCACAGAGTTGGCCTCCACGATGCCTTTGCCCTGACCAGCCTGGCCCTTCCCTGGGGTAGCACTGGGAATTAGGAGCAGGGTCAGGCTAAAATCCCAGACTACTACCTAACTCGAAGTAGGAGTCAGCACATGAGCCCGCTTTTTCTTAACTCAGTGTGTTTATTTCATTGCAGAAAATATGAAACTCTTTTAAGCTTTGGGAACATCCATTTGTTCACCAAATATTTGTTGAGCACCTACTGTGTGCGTTGTTTAGGCAATGAGGATACAGCAGTGAACAAAACGAGCTCTGCCCTCAGGAAGTACACTCCAGAGGGTGGAATAAAGCCCTGCCCTTCAGCCTGGGGAGGGAGGGCTGGGCACAGGGGAGACCACTGGCGTTTCCCCAACTGTGAAGTACGTGAAGACAGCAGAAGAGATCGATATTAGAGTGGCCTCAAGTCCTTGTGTGCAGCATCAGACAGAGATGGGCTCAGGTGCTAGCTTTGCAGCTTTGTAACTGAGTGATCAGGCAAGTTAAATGACTTGTCTCCAAGGTTATTGTGAAAATTAAAGGAGCTGAAGCCACAAAAGGCCCAATGCAGTGTCTGACACTTTGGGAGACTTTATGCTTTTTAGTCCTAAGGCCCAAGGAGGAGTTGGACAGGAGGAGTTGATGGATTAGCTTGTCATAGCTCAGCATGTAGCTCCCACAAAGGCTGGGGTCTGGAGAGTTCCTCATAAGGCTCAAACCATCTCTCTCTACTCTGGCACCACTGGGCTGCAAAGGCTGGATCAGCCACCAGGGCTGGCTAACGTGGGACCTAAGAAATGTCAGTGGGTGGTTTCGCATTGTGTTCTCTTTTGGCCTGTGTGTTTTGTAAACAGTGTTGTACATTATAAACCGGGGCTGCTGATGAGGAGTGGGGAACTGGCTCTCTGGAACGTGTGACAGCAGGCAGAAGGGGTGAGAGTGAAATCCAATCCACTTTCCATTTAGGCGACCTCTGCTTCAAGCTGCCCTGATATCATTGTACCACCCTCTGCCTAAAACCCCGCTCTGGCTTCCCATTTTCTTTCTTTCCCTCCCTCCCTCCCTTCCTTTCTTCCTTTTTCTTTCTTTCTTTTTTTTTTTTTTTTTTTTGAGACAGTCACACTGTGTCACCCTGGCTGGAGTGCAGTGATGCGATTTTGGCTCACTGCAACCTCCGCCTCCCAGATGCAAGCGATTCTCCTTCCTCAGGCTTCTGAGTAGCTGGGACTACAGGCGCCCACTACCATGCCCGGCTGATTTTTGTATTTTAGTGGAGATGGGGTTTCACCATATTGGACAGGCTCGTGACCTAGTGATCCATCCACCTCAGCCTTCCAAAGTACTGGGATTACAGGCATTAGCCACCGCGCCTGGCCTTGGCTTCCCATTTTCTTAGGGAAAAGAGCAAAAACCTTTTACACGGACCAGAAGGCTATGCACCCCTGTCCCCCGGCCTACACCTCCAGCCGCATCTCAGACCACTTATCAACAGCCCTCTGTGCCCAGGCACGCCACTCCTCCCTCCTTGGGACCTTTGCACCTGCTCTTCCAGGCCTCTTCTACCCCTGCCTCCCTTTTCCCAGGTAACATACTCTTCACATTTTAGCCCTAGCCAGATTTGTACTCCAAATGCCCCAGGCCACAAGACTTCTACTGGTATGTCAGAGGTTAAGTTCAGGGTGGAATTATACGCTTATTGCTGGGATTAATTCCTGCCTGTACCCTGTACACCACCCTGACTGTAACCCCTGTGACCTCCAGGACCAGGGCCAAGTTTGCTTAGTAGGTGCTCAGTAATGACATCCACCTACAGGGAGGCCCTCTTGAGCACATTGGGGACCTCACTTTATATAAAACGATATTGTCCTTCAAAAAAATCTTTTGAAGTCATTTTTCAGTTGCAGGTTGTTTCATTCAGCACACAGGGATTGAACCCCTGCTCTGCCAGGTGCTGTCCTAGAGTATATCAGGGAACATGACCCAAAAGCTGCTGCCTTTCCGAGCTTCCTCTAGTGAGGGAGATAGACCGTAAATAAACCTGTAATATATTGTCAGGTGGTGATAAATTTGATAAAGAAAAATCACAGGCCGGGCGCAGTGGCTCACACCCATAATCCCAGCATTTTGGGAGGCCAAGAAGGGCAGATTACGAGGTCAAGAGATTGAGACCATCTTGGCCAACATGGTGAAATCCCGTCTCTACTAAAAATACAAAAATTAGCTGGGCATGGTGGCATGCACCTGTAGTCCCAGCTACTCGGGAGGCTGAGGCAGGAGAATCGCTTGAATCCGGGAGGCGGAGGTTGCGGTGAGCCGAGATTGAGCTACTGCACTCCAGCCTGGTGACAGAGCAAGACTCTGTCTCAAAAAATAAAAATAAAAAAAATAAAAATCGGCCGGGCGCGGTAGCTCACACTTGTAATCCCAGCACTTTGGGAGGCCGAGGCGGGCGGATCACGAGGTCAGGAGATCGAGACCACAATGAAACCCCGTCTCTACTAAAAATACAAAAAATTAGCCGGGCGTGGTGGCGGGCGCCTGTAGTCCCAGCTACTTGGAGAGGCTGAGACAGGAGAATGGCGTGAACCCAGGAGGCGGAGCTTGCAGTGAGCCGAGATTGCGCCACTGCACTCCAGCCTGGGCAACAGAGCGAGACTCCATCTCAAAAAAAAAAATAAATAAAAATAAATAAATAAATAAATAAAAATAAAATAAAAATAAAAATCACAAAGGGTCGGGTTGGAGGCGAGAGTGGAGGGGCCAGCTGTCTTACACTGGAATGAATAACCAGAATATTAATTGGGAATCCCTGGTGCCCTGGGCTTCATCCACTCTCACCCCGACCCTCCTGGTCAGAGAGACAGACACATTAGCAACCTGCCATTATGTCCAAGAAGAGGTGGAGGGGCCCAGACAAAGTCTTTAGGGCTTCAGAATTGGCAGGCCCCACATTCGCTGGACAAATCCAGGGAAGTGCGTGGCAACCCCTGACCCCCCACCTTAGTAAAGTGGAGAAGGACTTGGGGTTTGAGGTCACACAGGCCTGGAAGGAGCATCCTAGGACTTGCCAGCTGTGTGACCTCCGCTTCTGTGAGTCTCAGTTTTCTCATCTGTAAAATGGAGACAGCGATTGTCTCTTCTTCATAAGATTGTTGGGAAGCTGAAGTGGGGTCATGGAAGTAGGCCCCCAAAAATCTAAGCTGATTTTATTATTAAACTGTGCTTTTGGAAAAGGGCACCATTTGGACAGGGGGACCCAGATGGAGAGAACAGCATGAACTGAGGCCCGAGGTGATATCCCAGCGTGGGCTGGAAGCAGGGGAGTGCAGCTTAGCTGAGGATGAGCTGGAAGCAGGGAGTGAAAGAAAACAAAGCAGGAAAGGCAGGTTAGGCCCGTCCACAGGTGCTTGGGGCTCAGAAGTGGGATGTGAGCCTGTGGATAGATGGGAGCTGGTCAGATTCATCCAATTTGCTGGTTTCCAAATTGTGTTGGAAATCTTTGGCCAGGGTGTAAACCAGACCAGAGAGGTAGAACAGCATCATTGTGAAGATGGCTGCCTGTGGCCTAAGACCCAGGCACAAGTTTAAATACCACATGACTCATCCAGTGACCTTGACCTTCAATTCTCAGGGCCTCTCTGTCCCCATCTGTGGAAGGGTGATAATAGCACCTACCTTGTAGGATTGTTGAGAGAAAATGAGATGATATATAGAAAGAGGCGACACGTGGCTAACATTTGCCAAGCATTTACTATTGTGATTTTTAAATGTTTAAATTTTTTTTAATTTTTATTTTTTTAATTTTTAATTTATTTTTTATTTATTTACTTTTTGAGACAGAGTTTTGCTCTTATCACCCGGGCTGGAGTGCAATGGCGCAATCTCGGCTCACTGCAACCTCTGCCTCCTGGATTCAAGTGATTCTTCTGCCTCAGCTTCCTGAGTAGCTGGGACTGCAGGTGCTCGCCACCATGCCCAGCTAATTTTTGTGTATTTTTAGTAGAGACGGGGTTTCACCATGTTGTCCAGGCTAGTCTTGAACTCCTGACCTCAGGTGATCCACCCGCCTCAGCCTCCCAGAGTGCTGGGATTACAGGCGTGAGCCACTGCGTCCGGCCCCTATTTTTTTTTTTTTAATATAAAAATGGTGATAAAATACACATACCATGAAATTTACCATCGTAACCATTTTAAGTGTGTAGTTCAGTAATGTCAAGTATATTCACATCGTTGTGCAACAAATCTCTAGAACTTTCCAACTGGCAGATCTGAAACTTCACACCCATTAAACAACCACCTCCCTCCCCTGTTCCTCCTTCCCACAGCCCCTGGCAACCACCGTTCATTCTACCCTCTTGTCTCTATGAATTTAAGTATTCCTCATACCTCACTTAAGTGGAATTGTACAGCATTTTATCTTTTTGTGACTGGCTTATTTCATAACTTCTCAAGGTTAATTCATGTTGTAACATGTGTCAGAATTTCCTTCCTTTTTTAAGACTGAATAATGTTCCACTGTGTGTATATATCATATTTTGTTGATCTATTCATCTGTAGATGGGCATTTGGGTTGCTTCCAACTCTTGGCTATTGTGAATAATTCTATAAACATGGGTGTACAAATATCTTTTTGAGATCCAGCTTTCAATTATTTTGCATATATACCCAGAAGTGGTATTGCTGGATCATGTGCTGTTATAATTTGAAGGTGGGGTATTGAGGGTTCCCCCCTGTGTCTCATCTTGCCCATCACTCTGGGGCTGTGGGGGGCAGTATGAAAACCAGTGGGTCAAATGGACTATTACAAACTTTGCCATTTCTCCCACTTCCTTCTCAGGCAAATTGGTTGCTGTAATTATTTTTTAATTATATCAAGTGGAAACCACCACTCAGTCAACAAATGTTGCTGAGTTCCTACTGTGCTTACCTGTGAGCAGAGGGAGATAGAAGATAAGCGATCAATATAAACAAGTAACTGATACAGAATTGGGAGGCTGGTGTATGTGTGCTGTGGACAAAGTGGAGCAGCTGGGTAAAGGGGCTAGGATGGGCAGTGGGCAGGGTGGCTGCACTCAAGTGTGAGATTTGAGCACAGACAGAAGGAGGTGAGGGAGTTGGCTGGGTCCTTATCTGGGGGATAAGCATTCCCAGCCTTGGGAACGGCCAATGCAAAGGCCGTGAGGTGGGAGCGTGCCTGGTAGGGTCCAGGAGCTGCAGGGAGGAAGGTGTGGCTGGAGCAGCATGGGAGAGGCGGCGGGGGTGGGGGGCAGAGAGGCCACTCAGGCCAGATTGCAGTGGCCCCATCACCATTGTAAGGACCTTGACTTTGAGAAAGGAGTCTTGGAGGGTTTGGAGCAGAGGAGGGGCATGGCCTGACTCTGAGATGGCGGTCTCTGGGTGCTGTGTGTGAACAGCTGGGGTGAGCACAGGAAAAAGAAGATGTGTGGAGAGGTGTGACCCAGTAAGAGGTGATGGTGGTTAATACCAGGCAGGAGGAGGAAGAGAGCAGTGGCACATGTGGGCACATCTCACAGGGCCTGGGTGTCCACCCCAATGGCACTGTCACCCCACCCCACCCCACCTTCCTGCCCCTCCTCCAGACTGCTGAAGCGAGGGTGGGAGGGGAGCTTTCCTTCCATGCCAGCATCTCTGTTTTCTTCTGGTCTGCAATGTGATTGTCCAAAACCCTCTGGGTTCTTCTACGTTGGAACTGTTGCCATGGAGACCTCCTGAAATGCCTCACTGACCTCTAGCTTCCAATTTGACAGATAGAGGTGTAGAATGAATAGGTGTCTCTTCTAAATGGCTGCAAAGGGTGCTGACCTGGGCCCGCCTAGACTCTGCCCTTCTAGGAGCATCTCAAGATTGCCTTTTTTTGGGTGTGGGGTGTGTGTGTATTGTAACCTTCAACTATGATCTTTGGCATTTCCGGCCTAAGGATGGTGCCATAGCTTTATGTGTTGTAAATGATTTCTTAGCCAAATGCTCTTCTTTCTCCTTGGCCCCAGAATAATTAGTCTTCAGCCTTCCCATGATGCTGTAGCCATCTCCCCATTAATGCTTATTTTATTGCACTGCAGAATCATTTAAAAACTCAACTGCGATCAGAAAAAGGAGAGAGAGAAAGCCTGGTGGGGTCCAGGAGCTGCAAGGAGGAAGGTATGGCTGGAGCAGCATGGGAGAGGCGGCACACTAATATAGTCACTTACCTATGCTAGTATAGTCACATCAAATTTGACCTTGAGGCCAGGCATGGTGGCTCATACCTGTAATCCCAGAACTTTGGGAGGCCGAGGTGACAGGATCACTTGAGCCAGGTGTTCGAGACCAGCCTGGCCAATATGGTGAAACCCTGTCTCTACTAAAGATACAAAACTTGGCCAGGCATCGTGGCGTACACCTGTAATCCCAGCTACTTGGGTGGCCAAGACAGGAGAATTGCCTGAACCCAGGAAGTGGAGGTTGCAGTGAGCCCAGATTGTGCCACTGCACTCCAGCTTGGGAAACAGAGCAAGACTTTGTCTTAAAAAAAAAAATTGACCTTGACCTTCACTGACTGCTCCGAGGGGGAAAAAAAAGGCCATAGCTGGCTGGCATGTAAAGAAAAAACAAAAGTTCATTCTTGCATGTGATCTTCTAAAGGCCCAGGTCATGGAATTTTAAGGACGATTTAAAGGATTTTCAAAGATGGTATTGACCGTATTTGATTTTTCTCCTTGGTGCTAACTTTAGAATTTTTCACCTCTCCAAGAAGAAATCCAATGGTATTGTTTATGGCATCAGTCAACAAATATTGGGAGGGCCCACTGTGGGTGCTTGTGGAGCTGAGGTCAGATATTTATGGAATGTCTCTCTGTCCCCACTACTGACAAAAATGACCCAGTCAGCATTTTCTTTGGTGACAGATGATGTGACTGGCTAGAAAAAAGTCATAATCGTAGCATATCAAAACAAGGTCCCATTCCAGAAGGACCCCTGTCCATCCCAGGTCTGGGCTGTGCAGCCGAGCTGTAGGCAATGGGTTTGCCCTGTTGTTCTCACTCTCTATCTGTTGTTTCCCTGGAGAGCACGTCCTCTTCTAGGTCAAGCGTGGGTCTTTCTTGGAGTTCCTTGGTGTATTACTCCATTTTCATGCTGCTGATGAAGACATACCCGAGACTGGGTAATTTATAAAGAAAAAGATGTTTAATGGATACATAGTTCCGTGTGACTGGGGAGGCCTCACAATCGTGGCAGAAGGTGAAAGGCACGTCTTAACGTGACAGCAGACAAGAGAGAAGTGAGAACCGAGTGAAAATGCGCCCCAGGGTGCTGCTGGACCAGCCCTGTGTGTCTTAGGTGACCCCAGGGCACAGAGGTACTGCTGGTCCTGACAGAAGGGGCTTTTTCTCATCGCAGGAATCCAGCACGCTCTTGAAATCAGTGTAACTTCTCCGATACACTTGAGATCCAGTTTTACTTTGGACTGGATCCTGATCCCAAATCCGATTGAGGGGTGGAGGCCCCCAAGGACCAGTATACACAACAGGTGGCGCATCTCCCACCCCACAGCTGCCCCCATGCTTGTGCAGCTGGAAGAGTTTGGGGTCCCAGCCTGTCCAGTTAGACAATCCATAAACTTGGAACCATGGGCTCCCCCATTCCAGCATCATGGAGAGCTGAGAAGCTGAGAATTGCCCTGTCTGTCCCACTAACGCTTGTTCAATTCTTTTCTTTTTTTTAATTTTAATTTTAATTTTAAGTTCTGGGATACATGTACAGGATGTGCAGTTTTGTTACATAGGTAAACATGTGCCATGATGGTTTGCTGCACCTAGCAGCCCATCACCTAGGTATTGAGCCCAGCGTGCGTTAGCTGTTTTTCCTAATGCTCTGTCTCCTCACACCCCACCCGCTGACAGGCCCCAGTGTGTATTCTCCTTCCTGTGTCCATGTGTCCTCATTGTTCAGCTCCCACTTATAAGTGAGAACATGTGGTGTTTGGTTTTCTGTTACTGAATTAGTTTGCTGAGGATAATGGCTCCCAGCTCCATCCACATCCCTGCAAAGGAGATTATCTCATTCCTTTTTATGGCTGCATAGTATTCCATGGTGTATATGTACCACATTTTCTTTATCCAGTCTATCATTGATGGGCATTTGGGCCGATCCATGTGTTTGCTATTGTGAATAGTGCTGCAATGAACATACACGTGCAGGTATCTTTGTAATAGAATTATTTATATTTCTTTGGGTATGTACCCAGTGGTGAGATTGCTGGGTCAAATGGTATTTCTGGTTCTAGATCTTTGAGGAATCGCCACACCATCTTCAACAATGGTTGAACTGATTTACATTCCCACCAACAGTGTAAGAGTGTTCCTATTTCTCTGCAGCCTCGCCAGCATCTGTTGTTTCCTGACTTTTTAATAACTGCCGTTCTGACTGGCATGAGATGGTATCTTGTTGTGGTTTTGATTTGCATTTCTCTAATGATCAGTGATGTTGAGCTTTTTTTTCATATATTTCTTGGCAACACGAGCATCTTTTGAGAAGTGTCTGTTCATGTCCTTTGCCCACTTTTTAATGGGGTTGTTTGTTTTTTCTTGTAAATTTGCTTAAGTTCCTTGCAGAGTCTTGATATTAGACATTTATCAGATGGATAGATTGCAAAAAACTTTCTCCCACTCTGTAGGTTGCCTGTTCACTCTGATGATAGTTTCTTTTGCTGTGCAGAAGCTCTTTAGTTTAATCAGATCCCATTTGTCAGTTTTTGCTTTTCTTGCAATTGCTTTTGGTGATTTCATCATAACATCTGTGCCCGTGCCTATGTCCTGAATGGTATTGCCTAGATTTTCTTCTAGGGTTTTTATAGTTTTAGGTTTTACATTTAAGTCTTTAATCCATGTTCAGTTAATTTTTGTATACGGTGTAAGGAAGGGGTCTAGTTTCAATTTTCTGCATATGGCTAGCCAGTTCTCCCAGCATCATTTACTAAATAGGGAATCTCTTTTTTTTTTTTTTTTTTTTTTTTTGCGACAGAGTCTCAGTCTGTTGTCACCCAGGCTGGAGTCCAGTGGCAGGATCTCAGCTCACTGCAGCCTCCACCCCCAAGGCTCAAGTGATTCTCCCATCTCACCCTCCTGAGTAGCTGGGACTGCAGGTACTCACCATCACGCCTGGCTAATTTTTGTATTTATTGTAGAGATGGGGTTTTGCCATGTTGCCCAGGCTGGTCTTGAACTCCTGGGCTCAAGAGATCCACCTGCCTCGGCCTCCCAAAGTGCTGGGATTACAGGTGTAAGCCACTGCACCCAGCCTCTTTTTCTTACTGAGAAGACTTATTGGTCAAATATGTGGGACTTAACTGTGAACTCACCCCCACTGGCTTGGCTTTCTGAGATAAAACACACTCCCCTTCTAAGGATCAAGAGGCAGAATTGTTCCTAATTAAAATGTTTTTTTTTTCCTACATTATAAAAGCACCAATAAGCTCATGACAGAAATGCTAAAAATATAGAAAAATAGAAAGAACAGAAACCAATCACCTCTAGTCCCTCAGCCCCACCAACCAAGAGACAATGATCATAAAACATTTTGATGTATTTCCTTCTGATCTTCTTGCTCTGTGAAAGATGTTTATTTATTTATTTATTTATTTATTTATTTGAGACCGAGTCTCACTCTGTCACCCAGGCTGGAGTACAGTGCATTCAAGAGCATACTTGGCTCACTGCATTCTCTGCCTCCTGGGTTCTAGCAATTCTCCTGCCTCAGCCTCCTGAGTCGCTGGGGTTATAGGCATGCACCACCACACCCAGCTAATTTTTGTATTTTTAGTAGAGATGGGGTTTTGCCATGTTGGCCAGGTGATCTGCCTGCCTCAGCCTCCCAAAGTGCTGGGATTACAGGCATGAGCCACCACACCTGGCTGAAACATGGTTGTTGTTGTTTTTTTTTAATTTATTTTTTTTTTTTTTTGAGACGGAGTCTCGCTCTGTCGCCCAGGCTGGAGTGCAGTGGCGCGATCTCTGCTCACTGCAAGCTCCGCCTCCCAGTTTCACGCCATTCTCCTGCTTCAGCCTCCCGAGTAGCTGGGACTACAGGTGCGTGCTACCACGCCTGGCTAATTTTTTGTATTTTTAGTGGAGACGGGGTTTCACAGTGTTAGCCAGGATGGTCTCGATCTCCTGACCTCCTGATCCACCTGCCTCGGCCTCCCAAAATGCTGGGATTACAGGTGTGAGCTACCGCACCCAGCCGAAACATGTTTTAAAAACAAACCAAGAGTAATATTGTATATTCAGTTGAATTCTGTTCTGCCACCTCTCTAGAACAAAATTATCCCTGATTTGTAGCATTTGCTAATTTCTGTGATGTAAATATTCCCAACATGCCAGTTTTGGGCTGCCAGTGTCACTGGACACAGGGTTGGAAGGAGAAGCACAGAACTGATTGTTACCAGCTGGTATGAGCTGGCTCCAGTGCAGCATGTTGTAATTTGAATTTTTTTTTCTAATCTCAAAATCGGCACTTATTGTTAATAATTCATAAACCACAGATATATAAAAAAAATTAAAATCATCTAGAATCCCATCCGGGTCCCTGCCTACCTGGAGTTAGCCACTGCCAGCATCCTGGTGCATGTCCTAACAGTACCCTCTCTATGGATAGAGACCTACACAAAATAACTTTCTAGAGAGTTCAGAAGCGATACGAATTTGTGGCAGAAAATTTGGGGGAAATACAGAAAATCTCTGATATCTGTAAATGGCAATTCAGAGATAATTTTGGAGGATGTTCTTCCAGTCATTTTTCTCCTCTCCATTGCTTTAACACAATTGGACTTATGGTGTGAATATTCAATTTTTAGGCACAGTACAGGTACATTCTCATGCCAGGGAGGAAGGCAACATCCAGGAGAAGGGCATTCCCACTGATAACTTAATAAAAACCCCACCGAAGCTTAAAGAGGTAAAAAGTATTGTTTTCACTAGCATTGAAAATGGCACTAAGTGCCGGGTGCAGTGGCTCACGCCTGTAATCCTAGCAGTTTGGGAGGCTGAGGTGGGCAGATTGCCTGAGCTCAGGAGTTTGAGACCAGCCTGGGCAACATGGCAAAACCCCGTCTCTACTAAAAATATGAAAAATTAGCCAGGCATGGTGGTACGTGCCTTTAATCCCAGCTACTCGGGAGGCTGAGGCACAAGAATCACTTGAACCTGGGAGGCGGAGGTTGCAGTGAGCTGAGATTGCACCACTGCACCCCAGCCTGGGTGACAGAGCAAAACTCTGTCTCAAAAAGAAAGAAAGAAAAGAAAAGAAAAAGAAAATGGCACTAAGGATGAAGCTTAAATTATTTGAAGTTTTGGGGGACCCAGGTTTTGGGTCCTGAGACCTCCTTTGGGTAATTCCGGATGCTTGGCCCTTCTTGCCTCTCCTTTCCCCCTGATGCGCCATTGGCATGTGAGAACGGGAGTGCCTATAGGGAGAAAAATAGGAAAATCTAGCTCTTGCTCAAGCCTGAAAGCTAGTTCATTCCTCGGTTCATGTAACTGGCATTTTCTGAGCGCCCACTCTGTGGTTAGGCACCAGGTACAGATGTGGAGGCGACAGGGTGCCCGCCGAGGAGCTGGATGCAGTGACCACAGCTCAGGGTACAAAAAGTTGAACAAGGGCATTAAATGAGACAATCCATGGAAAGTGGCAGGGCTGTGCCCAGCACGTGGTGAGTGCTCAGCAGTGGTAGCTGCCTGCCCTACCGCCCTATTGAGAAGAGCACCCCACGTCAAGGAACATGCAGGGCAAGGGCCCAGGGGAGCGACGGTGCAGTGCCAGCTCCCTGAGCTTTAACTGACCATCCAGCTCCCTCTGCTGTAGCCTCCCCCAGATCCCACACTCTGTGGACCCACAGGCTGGTTTTTCTCGTTTTCTCCTGCAGGGCAATTTGCATATTTCTCCGAAGAACCATCCAGAACCTGAACAGCCTGTCTTCAGACAGAGGCCCACAGCTGTTTCTTGAAATCTGAGTAAGTGTTGAAGGTTTCTTTTCCTTCAGAAGCCACTTGTTATTATTTAAAATGGTCTTCTTTCTGAGTTTACATTTTCTGTCTCCCTCTCTAGAATATAATCTCCCCAGTTGGGGGGGGTCTTTATGTGCCTGTCTTAGTCACCACCGTAGTCGGGCTAATACGTGTTTATCAGATTCATTAACCCGTTAAGAGGTCAATATTCATTTATATTTTACTTTTGCCTCAAGAAAAGATTTTAAAAATTCTATAGAGATGTTCGACTACTTTTTTTTAAAACTTTTTGTTTTAAAATAATTATAGGCTCACAGGAAGTTGCAAATACAGTGCCAAGAGGTTCCATGCACCCTCATTCAGCCTCCCGCATGGCCGTTGCCTTTACAAGGAAGCCTAATTCCTTAGTGAGACGGACTTGGCCCTGCCTGGGGCAGCCCTTGGCAGCTTCCACTCCCAACTCATTTCCTCATACCCACCCATTATCCAAGCCCTGGCTGCACCAAACATCTTTTTGGTTCTTCAGAAGCGTTTCTCCTCTACCTCTGGGTCTTGACACATGCCTTTCCCTTTGTCAAAGACATGCCCACCCCACCCCTGTCTGATTCACTCCTTGTTCAGGTCGCAGCTTTACCATCACCTTCTCCAGGGAGCCAGTGCTGGGTTCAGGGTCCCCATCTTGGGATCCCTGTAACTCTCATGTTTCCCCCGTCATGGTGTTTATCACATGGGTTGTCATTGTCTGTTTTCTCTGTTTGTTTTGGTTTGTTTTTCTTTGAGACAGGGTCTTGCTCTGTCACCAGGCTGGAGTGCAATAGTGTGATCACAGCTCACTGCAGCCTCAAATTCCTCAGGCTCCTGGGCTTAAGCGATGCTCCTGCCTCAGCCTCTTGAGTAGCTGAGACCACAGGCGTGGTCCATCATGCCTGGCTAATTTTTAAATTATTATTATTTTGGTAGAGACAGGGTCTCGCTTTGTTGCCCAGGCTCCTGCAGTCCTCCTGCCTCAGCCTCTGAAAGCTCTGGGGTTACAGGCGTGAGCCACTGTGCCCAGCCACCATTGTCTGTGTATTTGTCTGTCTCTACCACCATACTGTTTCCTCTAAGGAATACCTCTCCACCCATCCTGTGACTTCTGCAGGCCTCTGCTGGAATGACACCTTTCACCCACGTATAGTAGCCAGCCCCACTTCACCCCATCACTTCATATCCCCTCACCCTGCCTAACTGTTCCTCCCCCTGACCACTTCCTGAAGGAATGCTTAGCTGTGTGTTGAGTGGGCTGCTGAGGGCATGGATTCTGCAGCCAGACTTCCTGAGTGTGTGTCTTGGTTCTACTGCTTGTTAGCTCTGTGACCTTGACCAACTTAGGTCGCTTCGTCATTATGTATTGGCATATTATTGCCTGTCTGCCACCAGAATGTAAGCCCCTTAAGAGCAGGGAACTTGTCAGTTTCATCCTCTGATCTGCCCTAAGGCCCAGAACAGGGCTTCCCACATCCTAGCCCCTTCTTCATTCATCCAGCAAGTATTTCCTCAATGCCTACAGTGATCCAGGGCCTGTCCAGAAAGCTAGGGGTGTGGCAGTGAAAAAACAACCAGGGAACTGCCTCGTATACACAGGTAAACAAGTAAGTAGAAAACAAAACAAAACAAAAGAAACAAATTAAAAAAAACCATTATTTTAGATAAGAATGAGTAGTATAAAAATAGAACACGGTGCTGAGATAGAAGACAGAGATATTAGGTTGGTGCAAAGTAATTGTGGGTCTTGCTATTAAATTGCAAAAAACCACAGTTACTTTTGCACCAACCTAATACTGTAGCCTGGGTGGTCAGGGAAGGTCTCTCAGAGGAGGTGACATCCGGGCTGAGGCCAGATGATGTGATGGTCAGGGAAGGGTGTTCCCAGCGGGGAGAATGGCAGGTGCAAGGGCCTGGAAGGAACGAGCAGAAAGACAGCCAGTGTGGCTGTAGCGTAGTGAACAAGACCGGTGTGGGGACATGAGATGGAGTTCAGCGGCAGGCAGCAACCGGATTGCACAGGACGTTTAAGTTTGTCCAGTCTTCGGCCTGTGGGCCACATACAGCCCGGGACAGCTTTGAATGTGGCCCAACACAAATTTGTAAACTTTCTTAAAACATTATGAGGTTTTCTTACGAATTTTTTTTTTTTTTTTTTTTTTTTTAGTGCATCAGCTATCATTAGTGTTAGTGTATTTTATGTGTGACCCAAACCAATTCTTCTTCTTCCAGTGTGGCCCAGGGAAGCCAAAAGATTGGACACCCCTCTTAGGCCATCATACCAGGATTGGAATTTATTCTGATGCAATGGGAGGCCTTTGCAGGCTTTTAAGCAACCTAGTGACATGATTGGTCTATGTGACAAAAAGGTCACTGAGGCCACTATATAGAGAATGCATTGTAGGGCATCAGGAGAAATTGTGTTGAATGAATGAATTTGGTCTCAGTTTAGCTTTATTATTATTATTATTTCGTTAAATGGAGTCTCACTCTGTTGCCCAGGCTGGAGTTCAGTGGCACAATCTCAGCTCACTGCAACCTCTGCCTCCCAAATTCAGGTGATTCTCCTGCCTCAGCCTCCCAAGTAGCTAGGATTATAGGCACACCCCACCATGCCCAGCTAATTCTTGTATTTTTAGTAGAGACGGGGTTTCACCATGTTGGCCAGGCTGGTCTCAAACTCTTGACCTTAAGTGATCCACCTGCCTCGGCCTCCCAAAGTGCTGGGCTTACAGGCGTGAGCCACTGCACCCAGCCACTAATTTTTGTATTTTTAGTAGAGATGGGGTTTCACTATGTTGGCCAGGCTGGTCTCAAACTCCTGACCTCAAGTGATCCACCCGCCTCAGCCTCCCAAAGTGCTAGGATTACAGGTGTGAGCTACTGCGCCCAGCCTGAGCTTAGCCTTTTGTACGCTAGACACATCCTCATACCTCTGTGGTTAGAAGCAGGCCAGCTCACTCTTCTCTGATCAGAAAGCTGTTTATTATTGAGCTAAGAACTGGCATGGGGCTCCCCAGATACCAGTCCAGTAAAATACTACCTTGGGCTGCTCTGAGTAATAGGTGCGATCAATATAGCCTCCAACTGGCACGCGGAGTTGATTAAATGTAGTGGAATTTGCTGACCTGCTGACATCAGGCTAGTGCTGCCCTTGGCACTGCCCTTAGTTCATGGTTTATGCTGTTGCCCCTGTTCCCACCACCATGGTCTGAGCTGACCCTCTGAGCCAGGGAAATTTGCTGCGAATCTCAAACGTGGGTTCCTAGAGCAACCATTGAGTCCAGTCTTGCTGGGTGACTTTGGGCAAGGTCTTAACCTCTCTGGACCTTCGTTTCTCCATCTGAAACAGGGGAAAGAAGATCCCTGTGCTGGTGTAGAGGAAAGAGCTCAAGGTTTGGAGTCAAAAGTCTGGTTTGGATCTCATCACTTACTGTGTAACTTTGGGGAGATTGCTTGATCTTTCTGAGCCTGTTCCTCGGTTGTAAGAGGGAATCGTAATGGTTCATGTCCTACTTAACTTTACATGGTAGTTATAAGAATTAAGCAGACTGGAAAATGCTTTGTAAACAGTTATGTGCTGTAAAAGTGTTGGTTTGTTGCTTTGAACTACCTCAGGGTTGTTTTGAAAACAAATGAAATATTAGTTGTGGACAGACTTTTAAGTAACTAACTCCTCTACAGAAGTAATATTTTGAGAACAAAATTTTTTATTGCTCGGCTAGATGGGAACAAACTTATGAACGAAGAACTGTATGGAGTGTGGTTATTAGACTAGAAGGCTCCTGGCCATGTGATGAATATTTAAAACAGAGTTGGTGGCCAACAGTTCTGTCTTTGGGCCCTGTCTGTCTGCCATTGACTGGCTGTATGAGGGGAGCCCAGTTACTTCTCTGAGCCTGTTTCCTAATTTGTAAACTGAACATTACAGTCCTACCTGCCTCATAGAGTCTGCTGAGACAATGCATGTTAAAATTGCAACCCCAGTGCCCTACACCCAGTAATAACTCAGTAATGTTAGGTCTTGTTATTATTAAACCTTTGCTGTGTGCCAGACACCATGCCAAGCATTTTACTTGTTTGTTTGTTGATCATTTTGTGCCTTTATTTTTTAAACAAGCATTTATATAGCATGAACCCTGTGCCAGGCTCTATTCCAAGCGCTTTACGAGTACTAAGCCACATGGGCTGTGTTCTTTACTACTGACACAGCTCTTCTAGGTAAATACTGTATGGTCCCATCTGTAGGTGAAGAAATCTAAGTACAGAGAGGTTGAGTTGCCTAGGGTCGCATATCTACTAAGTGGTGGTGCTTGTTTTCACACCCAGGTCTGTCTGGTCCTGAGCCTGCATTCATATCCTTGATCCCCTGTAGTAGAGGCTGGCACCCTTCCCTGTACCCTTCCTGGTGGCTTCCAGGGTTCTTTCTGCTTCTTGGATGCCTTCTTGGCATGTCCCCTCTCTCCTTTTCTCTCCCTCCTCTTCCTACTCTTCTCCTCCCTTTCCCTTCTCCCCCTGGGAAGGAAGGAAAGAATGGAGCGAAAGAAAAGAAGGAGGGAGAACAAAGAGGAGACCTTCCTCCCTTTTTTCCTTCTTCCTTCCTTCCTTTGAGGTGTACCATACACAAAGTGCGTAAATATTAACTATACAGTTCAGGGAATTTTTAAATATATTTATACCCATATAATGACCACCCAGGTCAAGATAGAGATCATTTCCTTCACCCAGAAACCTCCTTTGTACCCATTCTGAGTCAATACTCCCTCCCACATGTAACCCCTCATCTGACTTCCATCACCATACATTGGGTTTAGCATTCTTCAGTTTCGTATAAAGGGAATCCCATGGTAGGTACTCTCTCGTGAATGGTTTTCTGTGTATCATTTTGTCTGAGATTCATTCATGTTTGCTGTAGTTCATTCCTTTTCATTGCTGTGTAATGTTTCACAGTATGAATATGACCATTTATCCATTCTACTGTGATAGACGTGTGGGTTGCTGCCAGTTTGGGACTATTGTGAATGAAGTTACTGTGAGCATTCATGTATGTGTCTTTTCGTGACATGAGTCCTCATTTCTCAGGAGTAGAATTGCCAGAACATAGGGAAGACATATGTTTAGCTTTAGTGGATATTGTCAAACCATTTTCCAAATAGTTATACCAATGTACACTCCCACCAGCAGTGTATGAAAGTCCTGTTTGCAGCCGGGCGCGGTGGCTCACGCCTGTAATCCCAGCACTTTGGGAGGCCGAGGCGGGCAGATCATGAGGTCAGGAGATCGAGACCATCCTGGCTAACACAGTGAAACCCCGTCTCTACTAAAAATACAAAAAGTTAGCCAGGCATGGTGGTGGGCGCCTGTAGTCCCAGCTACGCCGGAGGGTGAGGCAGGAGAATGGTGTGAACCCGGGAGGCGGAGCTTGCAGTGAGCCAAGATCGTGCCACTGCACTCCAGCCTGGGCGACAGAGAGAGACTCCATCCTGGGCGACAGAGAGAGACTCCATCTCAAAAGAAAAAAAAAAAAAAGAAAGTTCTGTTTGCTCTTCATCCTCACCAGCACTTGGTATTCTCAGTCTTTTTAGTTTTATCTACTCTGATAGGTGAGAGTTAGTGTCTCATTGGGATTTTAATTTCCATTTCTCTGATGACTAACGGTGTTGAACATCTTTCATACTTATTGGCTATTGGGATTTTTTTTTTTTTTTAAGAGACAGGGTTTCATTCTGTAGCCCAGGCTGGAGTGCAATGATCATAGCTCATTGCAACCTTAAACTCCTAGGCTCAAGCGATCCTCTCACCTTAACTTCCTAAGTAGCTGGAACTACAGGCGTGTGCCACCATGCCCAGCTAATTATTTTATTTTTCTGTAGAGATGGAGTCTCACTATGTTGCCCAGGCTGGTCTTGAACTCCTGGGCTCAATCAATCCTCCTACCTCGGCTTCCAAAAGTGCTGGGATTAGAGGCATGAGCCACCATACCTGGCCTGAGGAATATCTTTTTTTTTTTTTTTTTTTTGAGACGGAGTCTCGCTCTGTCAGCCAGGCTAGAGTGCAGTGGCACGATCTCGGCTCACTGTGGAATATCTTTTATGAAGTATCTATTCAAGTCTTTTGCCCATTTTTAAATTTGCTTCGTTTCTTTTTCTTAATGACTTACTGGAGTTAGTTGTTTGGATACTGTGTATAGACCTTTGTGGATAGACATATTGAAGATCCCTCCCTCCATCCCGGTCTGTAGTGTGTGTTTTCACTCTCCTAAAGGTGATGAAAAGAAGTTCTTCATTTTAATGATGCCTACTTTATCAGCCTTTTATGGTTTGTAAGTTCTGTGTCATGCTTAAGTAACCTTGGCTTACCTCTGGAAGCATTTCTCACTGGGAATTTTCTCCTGCAGGGCTGGGAATGGCCACGTGGAACAGGCCATGCCAGAGGCTGCCTCAGCGGCCTCTGGTAGCTGAGCCCACTGCAGAGGGGGAGCCACACCTGCCCACGGGCCGGGAGCTGATTGAGGCCAACCGCTTCGCCTATGCTGCCCTCTGTGGCATCTCCCTGTCCCAGCTATTTCCTGAACCCGAACACAGGTGAGTTCTTCTGTCTCACGGAAGGAAGGTCGTGCTTCTTCAGGGGAATAATTACGGACAGCCAAACAGCCTGCCAGGCACGACGAGGCAATGCAGAGAGGGGCAAGTCATTGTCCTTGCCGCTAAGGCAGGGGTCTCTAACCGCCAGGCCGTGGACCAGTACTGGTCTGTAGCCTGTTAGGAACCTGGCCGCACAGCAGGAGGTGAGCAGTGGGCGAACGAGAATTACTGCCTGACCTCTGCATCCTGTTCTAAGCATTTTATCAATACTAAGCCTCATGGGCTGTGTCCTTTGCTACTGACACTGCTCTTCCAGGTACACACTGTATGGTCCCATCTGTAGACGAAGAAATCTAAGCGCAGAGAGGTTGAGTTGCGGCAGCATTAGATTCTCATAGAAGCTCAAACCCTATCGTGAACTGCGCATGTGAGGGATCTAGGTTGCACGCTTCTTATGAGAATCTAACTAACGCCTGAAGATCTGAGGTGGAACAGTTTCATCCTGAACCCTACCTGCGCCAGGTCCCTGGAAAAATTGTCTTCCCTGAAACCAGCCCCTGGTGCCAAAAAGGTTGGGGACTGCTGTTCTAAGGAACTCACAATCTTGTGGGGGGATAAGACATCCCCTCGTTCAGTTATTCACTCATTTATACCTTTACCAAGCATTTTTTGAGCACCTACTGTATTCCAGGTATGATGTGAAGTACATGGAGGGTAAATGTGAATGAGACAGATACCATCCCCCAATCAAGTAGGACACCATCCAGGAAGGGACAAGATATTAATATTTATTCATTCATGAAACATGCATTTGTTGAGCCTCTACTATGTGCTGGATGTAGCACGTGGCCCTGTGCAGGAAACAAAGACAAGCAAGGCCCAGCTCCTGCCCTCAAGGTGCTTACCTCTAGGTGGGGGTAACCAGGTGGCTGATTGTAACAGCGGACAGATACAGATGAGTGAGTGCTGTGATGAGTTTAAACAGGGGGTCGTGGAGCAAAAGAATGACATTGTTATATTTCATCTCTATCATTGACAGTATCTCCCGTGTGTGTTTAAATCACATATTTGGAGTCAGAATCGCAGAACTGTTAAGAGCATGGGCTTTGACCTTAAAAAATTCTAGAGGGGAGAGTATGGAGGCAGGAGGGGGCCAGTTAGGAGGCCAACAGAGTCATCCAGGGGAACGAGGACAGCTACCGAGTGGTGGAGAGAGGACACAGATGGGACAGACTTTTCTCAGGGAGAGTGGAGTTGACTTGGGAAGAGGCTGAGTGTTGTGGGTGAGGCAGAGGCGGGAACTCACTATGGCTCCAAAGGTTCAGAAGCGGAAGAGAGCGTAGGAGCACAGAGATACCGTTACTAGGACAGGGAGCACAAGACTTGGGCCAGGAGATGGTGAGAAGCTCTTGCATCTGCAGTGTTTTCAAGACACAGCCCCCACATACACTCAGTGGTCCCCCATGAGTAGACTTCCTTCATGCCTTGGGTCTTAGCTGTTTGGGGTTTTTGTTTTTCTGTCTTTGTCTCTCCACTGGACTGAACAGTTGAACATACTCAACTCCTTGGGGGTCACCGCCAGGAAGCCTTCCCTTATCTGTCCTCCAGACCAGGGCATTGTTCCACCTGTATGCCCAGGGACCCATCTCTGCAACCACCACACTGCACAGGAACTCTCCATACCTGCTACCCCTCCAGTCTGAGCTCAGGAGGGCAGGGGCTACCTTGTAGATTACAGGTTCGAGCCACAGAGTTCCCAGTGCCTTGCACACAGCTCAGTATAGCAAAGACACCTGGTAAAGGTTCATGAAAAGAAGAGGTAGGTTAATGCTGGCTTTGTGAGCAAGGAGATGGTCCGTAGGCTCTGGACTCAGATCTGGGTTCAAATCCTAACTCTGCCACTTTCCAGTCGCATGTGACCTCGAGCAGTTTATTTAACTTCCCTAAGCCTCAGTTTATTTATCTGTAGAATGGGGTTAATGATATCCATGCTGCAGGGTGATTGCAGGAATTAAATGAGATGATGTAGCCGGGTGTAGTGGCTCACGCCTGTAATCCTACCACTTTTAGCGGGCGGATCGCCTGTGCTCAGGAGTTTGAGACCAGCCTGGCCAACATGGTGAAACCTCATCTCTACTAAAAATACAAAAATTAGCCAGGCATGGTGGCAGGCACCTGTAATCCCAGCTACTCGGGGGGCTGAGGCAGGAGAATTGCTTGAACCTGGGAGGCACAGGTTGCAATGAGCCAAGATCGTGCCACTGCACTCCAGCTTGGGCGACAGAGCAAGACTCTGTCTCAAAAATAAATAAATAAATAAATAAATAATGAGATGATGTAGACAAAGCACACAGCACGGTGCCTGGCACATAGTAGGCACTCAATAAATGGCAGTGGTTGCTTTGCTAACTGTGCGAGTTACTTTCTTTGCCCTAGTTTCTTCATCCAGAAAATGAAGATAATACCACACTTAACTCCTACCACTCAGGATATTTTTGTGGTTTTTTGGTTTTTTAGTTTTTGTTTTTTAGAGATGGGGTCTCAGTCACCCAGGCTGGAGTATAGTGGTACAGACATAGCTCACTGTAACCTCAAACTCCTGGGCCCAAGCAGTCTTCCCCCACCCCAACCTTCTGAGTAGCTGGGACGACAGATGCATGCCACCATGCCTGGCTAACTTTTTATTCTTCTAGAGACAGAGTCTCACAATGCTGCCCGGGCTGACCTCAAGCAATCCTCCCATCTCAGCCTCCCGAGTAGCTGAGATTACAGGTTCGAGCCACTGTGCCCAGCAGTCAGGCTACAAGTAATAGAACACAGTACTAAGAGAGATTTAAACAACAGGAGATTGTTTTTTTTCACTTAACAAGAAATCCCAAGGTTCCAGGGTTGATTCAGTGCCTCAAAAGGTTTTTGGGGCTGGGCGCAGTGGCTTATGCTGTAATCTCAACACTTTGGGAGGCCGAGGCATGTAGATCATGTGAGGCCAAGAGTTCAAGACCAGCCTGGCCAACATGGCAAAACCCCGAATCTATTAAAAATATAAAAATTAGCCAGACGTGAGTGGCACACACCGACAATCCCAGCTACTTGGTAGGATGAGGCACAAGAATCACTTGAACCCTGGGAAGCGTGCCACTGCCCTCCTGCCTGGGTGACAGGGTGAGACTCTTGTCTCAGAAAAAAAAAAAAAAAAAAAAAGGCCTTTGGGTTGGCTTTGAACAGTTCTGTTGGCCTTCCCCTCCTGATCACAAAATAGCTGCTGCAGCTGCATACATCACACCCTCACAGGACAAGGCCCAAGGCAGGAAGGAAGAGGGCAGGGGTTATCCCCAAGTCTCCCATCAGGGAGGACATCTTTCCCAAAATACCCCGAGAAGCCTTCCTTTGGTGTCATTGGCTAGATCCTGTCACGTGCCCAACCTGCAGGTACAGGGAAGCCTGGGAACAAATAGAGGCTTTTGCTGTTTTCTTTTTTTCTTTTCTTTTCTTTTTTTTTTTTGAGACAGTGTCTCGTTCTGTGGCCCAGGCTGGAGTGCAGTGGTGTGATCTTGGCTCACTGCAACCTCTGCCTCCTGGATTCAAGCAATTCTCTTGCCTCAGCTTCTTGAATAGCTGGGATTACAGGCGCACGCCACCATGCCTGGCTAATTTTTGTATTTTTAGTAGAGATGGGGTTTCGCCGTGTTGGCCAGCTAGTCTCGAACTCCTGACCTCAAGTGATCTGCCCACCTCGGCCTCCCAAAGTGCTGGGATTACAGGCGTGAGCCACCGCGGCCGGCTGGCTTTTGCTGCTTTCAACCTCCATCATGGGAGATGAGTTCTGCCAGCCAGGAAGAAGGGGCTGGGGAATTACTGTTTCAGAGAAGCTGTTGGCAACACCATCCAAGAGGGTGGTTGTAAGGAGGGTATGTGTTGATGGCCCTTGCAGAACCTGACACCAAACTACTACCAAGCAATGTTGGTTGGTCTTGTTGTTAATAATGAAACTCCTACCTGATAAGCCAGTACCTAGCCAAGGAAGAGCTTTGTGTACTTTGTTTCCATGAACAAATGTTGAAGAATCTGGGCTGTGTGCCGGGCCCACACAAGGTGCTACTTAGGAGGGCACATAAGGCAGTGAGTTACTGTCCTGTGTCTCCCACCCCCACTCCACAATATCCATGGTGAAACCTCATGGTGAAACCTCGTCTCTACTAAAATTACAAAATTAGATGGGCGTGGCAGCGCACATCTGTAATCCCAGCTACTTGGGAGGCTAAGGCAGGAGAATTGCTTGAACCTGGGAGGCAGAGGATGCAGTGAGCCAAGATCATGCCATTACACTCCAGCCTGGGCAACAAGAGTGAAACTCTGTCTCAAAAACAAACAAACAAACAAACAAACAAACAAACAAACCCCAGCAGCCCAGGTGCGCCGTGTGTAAGGCGGGGTAGGATGAAAGGGGATGTTTGATGCCCCTGCTCAGTGAGTTTCCCGTGCATGGCGGGTGCTCAGGGATGTAACCACTGCAGTGGGGTAACCTCTGCAGCAGGTATGCATAGCCTCTGAGGTCCCAGAGATGTAGGTTTGAATCTGGAGCTGTCACTTAACCTCTCTGGATCTAGGATTCCTTATCTCTAGAGTGGGGTAAACTAGTACCTCCCTTAACTAGTTCCTCCCTTCCTCATGGGGTCATGGTGAGAATTAAGTAACTCAAGGTGTACAAAGCTCTCAGCACAGGGACTGACGGACAGTTGCTCTATAATTGTTATCTGCTGTCGTTGTTGCTGTTGATTTTCCTGTATTTCTACCGGACCAACAAACACATTAGTAGCAATTATCAAGGCCCTGCCGATCTAAAATGCTACTTGTTATTTGGTAAATTGCTGTGCTGGCACTTTGCATGTATATATTTTTAATTCATTTGTCCGTGGAAAGAAACACATTACTCTCTAGTGCTTTGTAGGTGCCAGGTATTGTTCTAAGCACATGACAAATACTTACTTAGTTAATCCTTTCAACAACTCTATGAGATACGTTTCATCATCTCCACTGTTTTACAGATAAGGAAACTAAGGCCCAGAGAGGTAAAGTCACTTGTCCAAGGTCACACAGCTCATGGCAGAGCTGGGATTTGAACCAGTCTGTGCTCTTTACCCCTGCACTCTTGTTAAGAGTTGCTTCTCCATATCCAAAACTTTCTTCGTGGACAGCAGGGCCAGGCCATGCTGTAGCCCTTGGCCCTGAGCCCTTTCTGTATATAAATTTGCCTCTAAGTAATGTTCAGTTCACTTAGCCATCCCCTCCTCCCCAAATACATACCTCATTACCACCCCAAGGTAATCCCAGTAAATTGCAGTGGGGCAAATTATAATCACTGTGATAGCAGTAGCTAACATTTATCCAGGGTTCACTGGTGCCAGACAGTGTTACCATGCCATTTAATCTGTCCAACTCACCTATGAGGCAGGTCCTGTTATTATCCACATGTTATCTCAGAGGGAAATGAAGCTGAGAGGTAAAGTGAGGACACAAAGCCAATTTCCAGGGGAACCAGGACTCCCCCAGGTGGTTGGACTTCAGAGTCCAATTCTTAACCCCATCCTCCACTGCCTCCCTCTGCCACCTTGTAAATCAAAATAACGATGCTAGCTAACATCATTTTTAGTCTCATGTAGTTGAGCCTCTACTACACGCCAGGCTCACTTTCGGCACTTTATATTTATCATCTCACTTCATCCTCAGCCAACCTTATGAAGTTGGTCTCTCGAACCCATTTTGCAGATAAGGACACTGAGGCACAGAGAGGCCATTACACTTTCCCAAGATGCCCTCTGCTAAGATTCCTCTTCAAGAATGAAGGCCTTTCACCCCCAGCTGCTGGCAAGGCTGCCAGCACAGCCCTGAGCTGTCTGTACATTTTTGGGCCTGCCTCAGCTGAAGGGAGCCACGTTGCCCGAGGTTCTGTCCCCTCCCTGGAGCACCTGCATCCGGTAACTGGCTGATGCACAGCTGTAAAGGCCTGGCCCTCTCACCCCGCTGGGGACAGTTCTGAAGTGTCATCCCATCTTTAGAACTCCCTGCAGGGGCTGCTGAGACCTCCCTTGAGACTGTGTCACAGCTCAGCTGCCTCCTCTGCCCAGCCCTAATTCCTCCCTTCCCTCACCAAGGTGTTGGTCGCAAGGGGAGCCCTAATCATCTCCATTTCGGGGCAGCTTCCCAGGAACCCGACCATAACAGTGGTGAGGCCAGGATTTAGTTTATTTTTTTATTTTTATTTATTTTTGAGACAGAGTCTCACTCTGTCACCCAGGCTGGAGTGCAGTGGTGCGATGTCAGCTCACTGCAACCGCCGACCCTGGGTTCAAGCGATTCTCATGCCTCAGCCTCCTGAATATATGGGACTACAGGTACATGCCACCATGCCCAGCTAATTTTTGTACTTTTAGTAGAGACGGGATTTCACCATGTTGGCCAGGCTGGTCTCGAACTCCTGACCTCAGGTGATCCACCCAGCCCCACTTCCCAAAGCATTGGGATTACAGGCGTGAGCCACTGCGCCCGGCCGAGGCTAGGATTTAAACCCAAGTTCCTCACAACTCCCATCAAGGTCCCGGTCCCACTCTAAGGAATGTGATAGCTGGGCCATGTGGTGCAAGGGCAGGGGGCTCCTGACATTGTCTCTACCACCCGGGAGCTCTGCTTGTTTCTGAGAGGCCTGAGTGCAGCCTCTGCCCTACAGGGCAGAACCCAGTGTTGGAGTCCCAAGGCAATGTGGTTTGAGGCAGGCTAGGACTCTGATTTTGGAGACAGACCTGGCTTCTGGGTGTCAGCCCTTTCCTGGGAGTGGTATAATCACCTTCTAAGTGACTCTCCTGGCCCACATTCCCTGGCCCACCTGCCACCCGGCTTATACCTGCTCCACAGAGGCAGCTGTGTCAGAAGTCTGGTGTGGACTCTGCCATCATCCCCCCAAATGCTCTGAGCTCCCCACCTCTGTGTCTCAGCTCAAAGGCTTCCTTCTCCCCTAGAGTGGCCCCATCCCATCCTCCCCTGGGGGCTCCTGTAGTACTGCACTCGAATGCCCGCTATGGACAGAGAGCGGCGGTGGCAGTGCACGTGGAGGGCACTCTTCCCTTCACTTCTTCCGCTTATGCAGCAGCCAGCGTTTTCCAGAAAGCACATCCTTGGCAGCATGCAGGAGAGCAGATGGCCTTTTCTGGGAAGGCTTTTCTGGTGGCTGCCGTCACTTCTGCAGGTGGATCCGGGGCTCCCTCTATGGGCTGCACTGAACTGATCTCCACCTCTGTCCTAGGGTACCACATGGCGCTAGGGTCACTTGGTTACTTGAGTGTCCACCCTGCTGTGAGCTTCCTCAGATACCAGGTTTCGTCACCTTTATTCCTCAGCCCCTGGCACAGCCCAGGCCCAAGGCATGCAACCAGTCACCATCCATTGCTCTCATTGCTGTGGCTTATCAGCCTCTTTGATAAACATTTTGGTGAGAGAAGAAACCAAAATCCACATCACCCAGGCTGGGCACGGTGTCTCACGCTTATAATCCCAGCACTTTGCGAGGCTGGGGCGGGTGGATCACCTGAGGTCAGGAGTTCAAGACCAGCCTGGCCAACATGGTGAAATCCTGTCTCTACTAAAAATACAAAAAAATAGCCGGGCATGGTGGTGGGCACCTGTAGTCCCAGCTCCTTGGGAGGCTGAGGCAGGAGAATCACTTGAACCCAGGAGGCAGAGGCTGGGGTGAGCCAAGATTGCACCACTGAACTCCAGCCTGGGCAACAAGAGCGAAACTCCATCTCAAAACAAAAACAAAAAACAAAATGCACATCACCCAAGATGAGGTCTTCGACTGCCTCTGTATTTGAGGGATCACAGTCACTAAGTCGTGCACGTGCAGGCCGTTCACATCCGTGACCACAACTAATCTACACTTCCCAGTGGAGGCTGAGCTCTGAGGATCCTGGGGAACTAAGCCATGTCTGCCTTTCAGCTCCTTCTGCACAGAGTTCATGGCAGGCCTGGTGAAGTGGCTGGAGTTGTCCAAAGCCGTCTTGCCAACCATGACTGCTTTTGCGAGCGGCCTGGGAGGCGAAGGAGCAGATGTGTTTGTTCAGATTTTACTGAAGGACCCCATCTTAAAGGACGACCCGACGGTGATCATTCAGGTACACCCAACACCTGGTGGTGGCTACTGGGGACAGTAGAACAAATCATTTTCTTTCAATGTTAGCCTAAAAAATCACTTCTAGTGGGGTGGAGCAGTTGGAAGATAAAATATGTCATCATAATATCATATCATGATCATAGCCGATGTTGAATTATCATTATTGAATTATTTACTCTTAATGCTTATTATGTGCTGGTACCTTTTCAAAAACTAACTCATCTAATTCTCAAAGTGACTTTATGAGGTAAGTGGTAGGGCCATCCCCATTTCATAGTTGAGAAAACTGAGACACAGAGAGGTTAAGTAACTTGCCCAAGGTCAAACAGCTGATAAGTGGTGGAGCCAGGATTTGAACCTTGGTAGTCTGACTCCAGAGCCCACATTCTTCTAAGCTGTGGCGCCTCTTTTCAGACGCAGAAGCTTTGCTGTGTGCCCTTGAGCATGTCACTCACCAGCTATGCCTGCAGTTAAAGCAGATAGAAGCTTGTGACACAGACTGTTGGTGGGGAAAGTACATGGATTTAAAATAGCCCCTTCCCCTCCTTATCTCACTACTTGAAGTCCTCATGTATTTCTTTCTTCACTCGCCTGTTTATCATCTGGCTCACATCTAGAATCTAGGGCAGTGGCTTTTTGTCTGTCTTGTTCTGCCACTTGGTAGGAGTCAATATTTGTCAAATGAGCACGCTGATCGTGTATCAGCTTTGTCATTGATGCCTGTTGTCTTCTCCCTCAGGACCTTCTGAGCTTCTCACTCAAGAATGGTAAGTTGATTTTCTAAGCTCTGTAAATGGTGGGTATCCATCTTCACCCCTGGTTAGCAAAGCCAGTGAGGGGTGCCACCACCTGGGGCCGGGTCCCCCGTGGCCTTTTGACTTCAGGAAGGAAAGGAACCTGATGTCATTGGTGAGCTGGTGAGCCCTTCATTCATGCCAGGACTGCGTGGTGCTTCTCAGACTTTATTTCACTTATTCCTCACAATAGGCCTGTGGTTTTACCTCCTAAGTAACTCTTGAATCTGGTTCCTTCCCCTATCCACCCAGGCCCCTGGTCTGAGCCACTGTCGCCCCTCCTGGATAACAGCAGGGCCTTCTCACTGGCCTTCCTGCCACCACTCTGGCCAGCAGTTTTCTCCCCACTCTGCAGCTAGAGTGTTCTTTTCAAAGGCCCACGTCACCACGCCAGCTCCCTGCTAACTGCCTCGAAGTGGCTCCCTCTGCACTCAGGAGAAAAAAATCAGCCCCTCTGGAGTGGCTCTCAGGCCCTAGTGGGCTGACCCTTGTCCTGCTCCAGCCTCACCTCTGCTTTCAGTCCCCCTGCAGTGGGGCTTCAACCACGCCGGCCTCCGGCAGCTCCCTGAGCACGTGTGCTTTGCGGCTTTGCACGCACCCCTGAGCATGTGTGCAAAGTGCAGCTTTGCACGCACCCCAGGGCACGTATGCTTTGCGGCTTTGCATGCACCCCGGGCACGTGTGCTTTGCGGCTTTGCATGCACCCCGGGCACGTGTGCTTTGCGGCTTTGCATGCACCCCAGGGCACGTATGCTTTGCGGCTTTGCATGCACCCCGGGCACGTGTGCTTTGCGGCTTTGCACGCACCCCTGAGCATGTGTGCAAAGTGCAGCTTTGCACGCACCCCAGGGCACGTATGCTTTGCGGCTTTGCATGCACCCCGGGCACGTGTGCTTTGCGGCTTTGCATGCACCCCGGGCACGTGTGCTTTGCGGCTTTGCATGCACCCCAGGGCACGTATGTTTGCGGCTTTGCATGCACCCCAGGCACGTGTGCTTTGCGGCTTTGCATGCACCCCGGGCACGTGTGCTTTGCGGCTTTGCATGCACCCCGGGCACGTGTGCTTTGTGAACAGCGGCATCTTTGCACACACCCTTCCTCTGGCTGGAAATCTCTTGCCCCCCTTTGCCTACTTACTTTTGACCTTTCCTTCATCCCTTCGCTCAGTCATCACCTCTCAGGGGAAGCCTTCTGGGTCTCCTGACTTGCACGCTCCCAGCACCACATCGACCATGGTCACAGCTGTGCCCCTAGTTACATGATTCTTGGACTGGTAACTGGCTTTCCACGAGACCACAAGGTGCCATTTAGGCAGGGTCTGTGTCTGTTTTTGTTCACTTCCAGGGCTTGACCCAGCACCTGGCACATCACACACACTTGGTAAATATCTGTTGAATGAATTAATGAAATAGATCTTATGGCCCCATCTTATGGATCAGGAAGTCAGTTCAAAGAGGTTAGGCAATTTACCTGAGGCTGCTCAGTACACGGCAATGCGGGACTCCCTGTGTTGGCTCCTTAGGACTGCTGTAACAAATTCCCACAAACTGGGCAGCTTAAAGCAACAGGAATCTCTTCCCTCACAGTGTTCTTGGCCAGGAGTCTGGAATCAAGGCATCAGCGGATCACACCCCCTCTGAAGGCTGCAGGGGAGAATCCACTGTGCCTCTTCCAGCTTCTGTTGACTCCAGGTGTGCCTGGTTTGTGGCTCCCTCACTTCAGTCTTTGCCTTTTCCTAGGGCCTGGTCCTTCCCCCTTTCCTCCCCTCTGTGTGTCTTTTATGAGAACTGTTGTGTAGGGTAATCTCATTTCGAGATTTTTAGCTTAATTATATCTGCAAAGACTCTTTTTCCAAATAAGGTCACATACATAGGTTCTGGGACACAGATGTATCTTTTTTGTGGTGGTTGGCGGAGGGCGGGGGGGTGTGGTGCACTATTCAGCCCTCTATACCAGGATTCCCCAACCCCCCAGGCCACGGACTGGTACCAGTTCATGGACTGTTAGAAACTGGGCCACAAAAGCAGGAAGTGAGCGGTGGGCAAGCGAATGAAGCTTCATCTGTATTTTTAGCCGCTCCCCATTGCTGGCATGGCTGCCTAAGCTCCACCTCCTCTCAGGTCAGCGGCGGCATTAGATTCTCGCAGGAGCGCGAACTCTATTGTAAACTGCACACGCAAGGGATCTAGGTTGCGTGCTCCTTATGAAAGTCTAATACCTGATGATCTGTCACTGTCTCCCATCACCCCCAGATGGGACCTTCTAGTTTCAGGAAAACAAGCTCAGGGCTCCCACTGATTCTACATTTTGGTGAGTTGTATAATTATTTCATTATATATTACAGTGTAATAATAATAGAAATAAAGTGCACGATAAACGTAATGCACTTGAATCATCCAGAAACCATCCCCCCGGCCCCCGTCAGTGGTCCATGGTAAAACTGTCTTCCCAAAAACTGGTCCCTAGTGCCAAAAAGGTTGGGGACCACTGCTGTCTACCACTCCAAGATGCCTGCATTAAGCCACTGCGCGGGCTGCCTCCTGAGCCCCTCCCCACCCCCACAGCTCCCGTCCAACTTCTTCCCACCAGCTCCTCTCTGCCAGGGCTCCCCTATTATTGCATAAGTGGCTTCTGTTCTCTAAACTGGGGAGAAGCTTTTATGCAGTGACCTCTGATGTTTATTCTGATGGCAAGCAGGGAGGAAACACAACATAGAAGAAATCGCCAGCATCCTCCAAACCCTGTAATGGGGAAACTTTTTCCTGGCTCCCCACTGGAACCCTTCTAGTGGAAGGAGGAGGAGGAAGAGCAGAATTTCGTAGTGGGAAGGAGCCGCAGGGGAGGTCAGCAGGGCAGCAGTGCAGTGGGCGGGCTTTGGGCCAGCTGGAAGCCTGAGGAGGGAGAGTGGGATGGATTTCACCTGGGCAGGTATGCAGATGGCCGGCCTCAGCAAGGAGAGCGGAGAGAGGAGGGGTGAGGGGCTGCCCCCAGAACCATTCTTCATGCTACAAAACTGCTGCAGACCAGGTACAGAGGATAGAAGAGAGAGGGCTCAGAAATGACGTCTCAGCCCTCGGATTCTGGTGATCTGGTGCCAGCTGCAAGGGGACTGGGACTCTGTCTCAGGAATCCTGGCGTTTGTCTCCAGTGACCCTCTCAGGGCAGGTGGTAGTCAGGGACCCTAAAAGAGGAGGGTGCTGAGGCTTGCTGAAGCCCACACAGCAGGGCGGATGAGCTGCTTTCTCATGCGTGCTTGGCCATGCATGTGTGTTTAGTGCAGTCAGTGCCTGCCGGGGTGGCAGGACATGTAGGTCACCCTATCTTGGGGATTCTTGTTATGAGCATAATAAATTTTCTTTACTGTTTTTTAAAAAAGACCTCTAAGCCCTTGCTACTCTCAGTGTGGTCCGTGGACCCAGCAGCATCGGCACTGCTGGGAGGTTTGTGAGAAATACAGAGTCTCAGCCCCCACCCGGACCCGCTGATTGGGATCTGCGTGGAATCCAGGCAATTCCGGAGTGCTTTCTACTTAGAGGAGCGCTGCTCTATGGCTCCAAAGAGTGTGTTTGGGCCTAGTGTATCCAAAGCATTTTAATTCCATATCGTGGAGCTGAAAGGGCTCTCCACGGGTGACCAGGCCAGCCTCTGCTTTCAGGCAGGCGAGGCCTTCGGTAATACTTTATGTAGCAGAGACAGCTAGGCGGCCCCCAAGGGAGTGGCAGGGTTGGCCTGAGAACATTGCTTCGGTCACTGGACTCTGAGTTTGGGGCATTTTCTGTCTGCACCCCCTGGAGCTTACATTTCCAGGGCCAGGCAGTCTCAGGAGTTGTCATATATTTCATTACAGAGCGATTGTGTCACTTTATTTTTTTTAACAGAAGTGAGGGAAGAATAATAGTATCTGATCCTCCTGGACTGCCTTGGAGAGAAAGGCTGGGTTGCATGGTGGTCTGAGACTCGGGCTGCTGGAGATCAGGGCAGCAGCTCAGCACATAGAATCTAATATTGGAATCAGTGTAATGGCAAAGCTGCCATGTGCCAAGTCCTAGCTGTGCGGCAGGCATGGCACTAAGGGCTTGTGCTGGCATTTCATCTCTCGTCCTCCAGTGAGGTGGTTAAGGCTATTGCCCCCATCTGGCAGACCTGAATCTCACACATCAAGGTCAACTTGGATGATCCTCTCTCTTTTTTTTTTTTTTTTTTTTTTTTTTTGAGATGAGGTTTTGCTCTTGTCCCCCAGGCTGGAGTACAGGTGGCATGATCTCAGCTCACTGCAACCTCTGCCTCCCGGGTTCAAGCGATTCTCCTGTCTCAGCCTCCTGAGTAGCTGGGATTACAGGCATGTGCCATCACGCCTGGCTAATTTTTGTATTTTTGGTAGAGACGGGGTTTCACCATGTCGGCCAGGCTGGTCTCGAACTTCTGACCACAAGTGATCCGCCCACCTCGGCCTCCCAAAGTGTTGAGATTACAGGCATGAGCCACCATGCCCGGCGATCCTCTCATTTTCACAGGTGGAGAGACTGAGGCCCAGAGAGGGGAAGGGGCTTCCTTGCGGACACACAGCGGCAGAGGTAGACTGGGAGTCAGAAGCAGTTCTCCAGCCTCCCGGGTCAGCCCTTCCTTTCTCTCATTGCCTCTTCATCAAGTAGAAAGAGAAGCAGCCTTGGCCCTGGAATCTAACTTTCCCTCTTTCCTCACCCAGAGAGAGTTATATGCATCCCACCACCTCTTTCTGCACCCCACCCCTGCAAACCCCAAACCATCTTGGGCACTTAAGACATCTCCACTGACTCTTCTCTGCTGTTTGTGACCTTGGAGCTGGCTCTGGCAGAAGAATTGAGTGGGTTTAAAACAGCCTGTCTTAATGTCATTGCCTGGTGCTTCATGCCCACCCAGGCACGTTCTCATTATAGGCAACATCTAAACCAGCATTGCCCTTAAAATTTCCATTGAGAATAACTACCACTTATTCAGCACCCGTTAAATGCTGGTGACCTTACCTGGCTCTTGTCAATCACTGTTTAATTTCATCCTCACAGCCATTCTTTAAATGTAGGCATTCCCACTTTACAGATGAGCAAACCGAGGCCCATGGAAGTGAAGTAATTGCCTAAGCTAGTAAGTGGCAGAGTTGGACACTCTAAAACAACTGCTGTTAGTCAAAACCTTGGCAGATTTTACCCTCAGGAATTAGGGAATTGAGGCATCCCCATGGGAATATAATAATACCTCATATGTAAATAATACCAGGCTTTGATAATGCCTGGGAGGTGCCTTTGGTTTATCTGATAACCTCACCAGGTGCCAGCAGGTAAGAGGAACAGCTTCAGTGGCACACTGGGACCCAATGGGAGCAAGTGCCAGGGCTCCAAAGGTCCCCAGAGGTCAGAGGTACGTAGACCCTCAAATCATCTAGACCACCCTCTTATGTAGATGGGGAAACTGAGGCCTAGAGGGGGGAGTGGTTTGTTGACGGTTGTCATGTCTGACCTCTTTATCCGTTCTAACGAATAACCAGGGACCAAGAATGGGGAGTATTTTGGGGGTTGATTGTATTACAGTTCAAGCCCCACCTTGGCAAGTTACTGAATGTCTCTGTGCCTTGGTTTCCCCAGCTGTCCAAGGGAGTGACACTAGTCTCTACCTAATAGGGTGGCAGTGAGGATTACATGAGCGAATCCATGTAGAGTGCCCAGCATGGAGCTGGCAGGCAGGGCACGGGCTGTGAGTGTTGCTGGGGTGATGGTGGCCATGGTGAAATGGGAAAACCCTGGAGTCGGGGAACCTGGATTTTCATCCTGTCTCTTGAAACTCTTGCGTGTGACCTTGATCAAGTTGCTTAACCTCTCTGAACTGCAATTTCAAGTACAAATAAGGGGCAAGAGCCAAATGTTCCATAAAAACACGATTTTTTAAAACTGTCTTGGGTTCTAAGAAGATGATCTTGTAAATCATGTCAAGATCCTTACAAGCATCTTGTAAGGAAAAGGTTGGTGTCATAGATGGGCCAGTTGTCCAGGTCCTTCCCCATGAGCTCCATGAGGGCAGTGCCCTTGTTGGGCCTGTTTACTTTTGCATCCCAGCAAGTGCAACACAGATGGACACATGGTGGGCATTAGTATTTGTTGGATGGAGGGAAAAAGGGAGGGTGCAATAGAAGGATGGGTGGTCAACACTTCTTTGGAGAATGAGCTTAGATGCTGAGCAGTGTGGTTTGCTGAATGTCTTCTGACGGATGCATGGTGGACACTTAGTACTTGTTGGATGGAGAGAAGGAGGGAGGGAGCAATAGAAGGATGGGTGGGCGACCCTTCTTTGGAGAATGAGCTTAGATGCTGAGCAGCATGACTTGCTGAATGTCTTCCTTCTACTGAGATTGATGGGGGCAGAGGAGGAGGCTGTGTGTGCTGCAGGATTTCTCCCTGGGTGTGAGACGGGCTGATTAGTCACGGAGTCAGCCCAGGAAATCAGCATGAAAAGCTGCATTTCTCAGAACTTCCTGGAAGGTTGACCTTTACTGAGAGTTTTGGGATCTTAGTCACCGAACAATGCCATATTGGCAGCTGGGTGGAATTTTTTGTGCGTGCTAATCATTTCCTTCTCCTCATCTAGTAGCAACCCACGAAGTGCTTTGCCCACATAACTGAAAAAATAAGTCTTTTACGTGATGAAAGTTAAACTAAATCTGAGCTGATAACTCAACCTCCACACAATCGATGTTTGGGGCTGTATCATTTTGTTGTGGGGGGCTATCCTGTGTGCCGTGGGCTGCTTAGCCGCATCCCTGGCCTCTACCCACTAGGTGCCAGTAGACATTTCTGAGCTGCGATAACCAAAAATGTCTCCAGACATTGCCAGTGTCCTCTAGGTTGCAAAACTGAAAATACGGCCATCTCAGGTGGGGCTGGTTTACTTGCATTTGATAATCTTCCTAAGTTCTTCTAGTTGCTCTCCTAGGCCGCTTACATAGATTCTGAGTTATTGCAGAGTAGATGATCGTCAGATCCTCTGCCAAGGCCGGTACTGTTACCTGCTCTTACAGGGGAGAAAATGAAGGTTCCGCAGGTTAAGTGAGTAGCCCAGGATTACATTTCAAAGTAAGTTTCAAAACTCCATTTAAGGCCAAGTGAATCTCACTGTGAATTCTGTATTGGTCCCTGGGAGACTTAAACTGCATCATGATTTTTGCCCTCTTATCTCTGAGTCCAAAGGGAGGATCACCTCTAGGCCCTGGAACTGCAGGAGGCACACGCACTTGAGCCACGGCACTCTCTACTGCAGACGTGGCTCTGCTTTCTGGCCTGGGATTTATTACTGGATTGCAAACCCTGCCTCCCTGATGAATCAGAAAAGCTTGAGATGTTAGTCTTGGGTTGTGGTAAAATGGCTGCTGCATTCTCCATCAACATCTTTTTTTTTTTTTTTTTTTGAGATGGAGTTTCACTCTTGTTGCCCAGGCTGGAGTGCAATGGCACAATCTTGGCTCATCACAACCTCCGCCTCCCAGGTTCAAGCAATTCTCCTGCCTCAGCCTCCCGAGTAGCCAGGATTACAGGCATGTGCCACCACGCCCAGCTAATTTTTGTGTATTTTTAGTAGAGACAGGGTTTCTCCATGTTGGTCAGGCTGGTCTTGAACTCCCGACTTCAGGTGATCTGCCCGCCTCAGCCTCCCAAAGTACTGGGATTACAGGCGTGAGCCACCGTGCCCAGCCCAACATCCTTGAGATTCATACAGTTTATAATCCACATCCAAACAGCCTGATCCATCTATTCCGCAAATAAGAACTGACACCTGCTGTGTATGCCCGGCCCCATGTGAGGCAATGAGAGTAACTCTAATAGCAGATGCTCATTGAGTGCCTACTGTATGCCTGGCTCTGAGCTAAGTGCTTACTTTATAGGAACCAATTCATTGAAACCCCACAATGACCCTTGGAGGTAGATGCTGTTACTGTTCCCATTTTACAGCAGAGGAAACTGCAGCGCAGAGAATGAAATGCCTGCCCAAGCTGGAAAGTGAGGAGTCAGGATTCCAGCCAGGCCTCAGGGCTCCTGAGTCCACCTCTTACCTGCTGTTCCACCTCCCACAGGGAGATAAGTGGAGACCTCACCCCTGCAGCTGACTTTAAGAGGGTTGGATGAGGCCTGAATGAAGGGCGGGTGTCCACGCGGCTGGAACCAGAAGAGCCACTGCTCTTACTGATCCTGCATCCAAGAAGGTGGAGATGGGAGGGTCTCAGAAGCAACCCCTCCTTTCTCCCCTCTGCTCCAAGACCACTGGTCTTGAAGTAAGCTTGTCACCACCTTAATGCCCTTAATCATCCTAAGCCGTGAGGACAAAAGGCAGGAGTCATCCCCAAGATGTCCTGAGTTAGGCTGACCTGTGAGGGCTCTGCAGCCAGGCTCAGCCTCTCAAAGTGGGGACCCTGGGCACACAACGGGGCTTAAACACAGTGCTCAGCAATGGACAGGGTGCACGGGACTGGAATACTGTGTAGCTTTTTCTTTCTATGGAAAATAATTCATTTAGGGCAAAAATGGGGCTACGTAATAAATATTCTAGAAAAAGTATGTAATCTAAAAAGTTGGTGAATCAAGGGGTAGTAGTGTGGGGATAGGGTAAGCAGTTGTATGAGTGTGACCTGTGAGGTGTGTCCTCGGACCCAGGGAGAAGAGAGACAAAGCGCCCTTGCCCTGGCATACCAGCAGGCAGCCCACAGCCTCACCCTGGCACCCTGGCTCAGAGAGTGGCTTCTTAACAGGTACAGGAAGGAGGAAACATGACAATTTCCCATGAAGTAATATCAGTCACCCTGTATCGGGCACTTACTGTGTCCCAGGTGCCAGCCAAGCTCACCACATCCATCCTCTTATTGCCTGTCAACAAAAGCCAGATCAAAAAGATATTCTTGGCCGGGCATGGTGGCTCACGCCTGTAACAATCCCAGCACTTGGGAGGCCGAGGCAGGCAGATCACTTGAGGTCAGGAGTTCGAGACCAGCCTGGGCAGCATGGTGAAACCCCATCACTACTAAAAATACAAAAATTAACCAGGCGTGATGGTGGGTGCCTGTGATCCCAGCTACCCGGGAGGCTGAGGAACAAGAATCGCTTGAACCCTGGAGACAGAGATTACAGTGAGCCAAGATCGTGCCACTGCACTCCAGCCTGGGTGACAGAGTGAAACTCCATCTCAAAAAAAAAAAAAAAAGAAAAAAATATTCTTATTCCCCTTTTGCAGATGAAGAAACTGAGGCTCAGAGAGGTTAAGAGACTTACTGAAGCCATTCAGCTAGTAGGAACTCAGATCAAGATTTAAACCCAGGTCTGTTTGACAAAGGCTGAAGTTTCTGCCTCTGGGTTCCTTCGCTTTGGTCTGGAGGGCAGCCCCCAAAGGGCGGGGATTGACCATGATCTCTTCCCAAAGGTGTGGGCTCTCCCAGCAGGTACAAGGTCAGCCCCAACCCACCATCCCTGCCTCCATGCTCAGAGATGGAGCCATTACTGGGAACAGGCTGGTTCAATGCCTTACAACAGGAGGCTGTCCTGCCCCCCGCTTCTGATTTGGGGGATTTGGAAATGTGGGGAGGGTCAGGATTGTTATCACAACTTGTGGGTACAACTGGCATTTAGGGCCAAGTTCCTGGGGTGCTGCTATTCTTTGATGCATGAGAGTGTTAGATAATGAAGTATGAAACGCAGCTGCTTCTGTATTGAGAAATGCTGGTGGGTGAAGGAGTCCCGTCATGAACACACAGCCTGGCTCTGGACATGCCCCTTGCTCTTGCTGAAGCAGGGGGACCAGTTGGCTCCAGGGGCTCCCACAGTATGTGGTTGTGTGTCTGGGGTGGGCACCAGGGCTAATCCCGCAGTTCCGGGTGTCTGGCACACTTCTGCCCTCTGGTGGCAGAGCTGAGATCCCTCGGTCACCCTCCCCAATCCCCCATCTTTCCAAAGAACTGTTATCCCGTGATACGTAACTTTTAGGTGTGCCTGTGGCCCATAACCTAGGGCTGCCCCTGAGATTGTATGTATACCCCATGTGCATAGAATATAGGATTCACAGCTGGCCAAACGAGATTGTCCTAGGACACCAAACTCACTCAAGAGTAAGGGATTTGCCTTTAAAAGGCAGTCATAGTGGAATGAGCAGAAATGTTGGCATCATATAATTTGGATTATAATCCAAGCTCCAGCACTCTCTAAACTGTGTGGCTTTGAGAAAGTTTCTTATCCACTCTGCACCTGTTCTTTCCTCATTTGCAAAATGCAGCATCATAGTGACAACCTCCTAGGACCATTGGGAGGATCAGCAATCACAAATGCAAGCTCCTGTCATGAAGTCTGCTGCTTAGGAGCAGGCCAGGGATGCTGGGTTCCCTTCCCTGCAGAGGTGGCAGGAGGAGCATCATGCTCTGCCTCCAGGCGTGAGCACATCCAGACCATCTCAGACTGGGAGGAGCTCATTTGCAAGAGGGGAGCCCACTGCTCTGTTTCCTGGGATAGGAATCATCTGTTTCAGAATCACTGGGAGTGGAGAGTGTTGTTAAAAGTACAGATTCCTAAGCCCTACCCCAGATCTCCTGCATGTGGGACCGAGGAAGCTGAAATTCCACAAGTTCTCTGGGACCTTGATGTTCCCTAAACTCTAAGAACCACTGTCCCGCTGTGACTCTCAAGTCTCCACATGACCCTGTTGCTGTTGGGCTGTTTCAAGTCCATTTGACCTTGGGCTTTAAAGGTCTCTCCTTGTGAGGAGGAACAGGTACCCTGAGGCTGACCCTCAGATCTTTGAGCTGGAAAGGACCTCTGGATACCAGCTCCTTTGGTCCTTCTGGGAGGATCCAAAAGCCTGGGCCTGGGCACTGGACTGGAATCGGCACATCTATCAGGAGCAATAGGGGGGATGTTGCAGCACCCATTGATCATGGGCTGATTTAGAAGGAGGCCGTGAGGAAGGAGTGCAGACTGGAAGCATGGGCGGGCTTGGGAGAGAGGTGTGTGGCTGGAAGACAGTGTTCTGCTAGCTCGTGGCCCTCCTTCCCACTTCATGGTGCAGGGAATGCGTGGCGGTCAGGTGCACAGCCTCTGCAGCCAGGCTGCCACTTTACTACTCACTGGCTGGGTGAACCTGGGCCACTGGCCTAAGCTCTCTGCACCTCACTTTCCTCTTTGAGAAGGTGGAGTTTCTATAGTACCCACCACTTCAGAGGGTCATAAGGATTCAATAAGCCAATACATGCAGAGAGTGTAGTGCAGAATCTGATCTAGATGAGTAGGTGATAAATGAAGCTTCCACATTAATAGGATTATTGGTCATAGGATGTTTCTGCCGAAAGGGGATATACATCTCATCCAGCAGAACTGTCCCCCGCATTTGGATCTCTTCCAACAGAGTTCCACCCACTCAGTCATTCATTCATTTCTACAAATATTCCATTCCTCTTACATACAAAGATTATTAAACCTCTGCTTTGTATTTGGCATGGGCTGAGGTACTAGGGATGCACAGTGGATTTGGAGCTTATATTTTATATTCTAGAAGAAGAGGAGACCAAATAAACAAGTAGGCAAATAAAATATATATATAGTTGTTTTAAACGGTGATGAGAAGAAATGGCTGGTCACAGTGGCTCATGCCTTTAATCCCACCACGCACTTTGGGAGGCAAAGGTGGGTGGATTGCTGGAGATATATATATATATTATCAGAGCATGGAAGCACATGCCTGTAGTCCCAACTACTCAGGAGACTGAGGTAAGGGCTC